>NC_073720.1:9875476-10175476 GCF_023634085.1 Falco cherrug | reverse complement strand
ACATTCCTGATTTCCAATAGCAGAATAGCGGGAGCACTGAGCTTCGGCATTCCCCTAGCCTCCTTCTCCTATTTGCTTATTGCTAGTGTGATGTACTCTTTGCCAGGGAAAAAAAGGCAACACAAAAATAAGCAATCTGATACCACAAGCAGTGCTAGCTGAACAGGTTCACCAGAATGAAGCACAGAGTGTCCCAATGTTTTTTCTTCCATCGAGAAGCATGTTCCCAAGGCATGTCCAGTGTTCATCCCTGTGAAGCTGCTCTAAGCTACCCAGAGATACAACTCGCTTCTTCTGAATTGCACTCACTTAAACGTCTTCAGCGATAGGGGAGGGCTTGCAAGGAAGTGAAGCGTGAAAAGCCTAACTATCATATACGTTTGCCCTAAACTATGTGTGGTACTGAGCTTTTCTGTGTGGTTAACGGACAATGTTTAATTATTTCAGGCTCGTCGTTCCCAATAAGGGCTATTCATCGTTAGACCAGAGTCCAGATGAAAAGCCACTGGTAGCCCTGGATACGGACAGGTATGCAAAGGGTTAATAAGATGATGTACATTATGGTGCAAGTGAGTTTTCATGCCAGAGTGCAGCACTGAGTTAACTCCTGCTGAAACTGCTCCTGCAAGCTGCTCACGCTCTTTCTTACTGTGCCCTTTGGCATATACTGTAACTGGTCTGTGTGTGTAAACAAGTAGGAAGGGACTTGAGTAAAGAGCACTGAGATGGAACGATCTGAGGGTCACAGATGAAAGCTGCTCTCCAGGTTCCCTTGATGTAACTTCTCTGTGTCTCAATGACAGTTTCATGGCACGAGAAAGGTAGGGCTAACCAGGGAATACAGGTCTCTCTAACTGTTTCCTTCTTTGCTGTATCTTGTCCTTCCCTGCAGTGATGATGACTTTGACATGTCCAGATATTCCTCCTCGGGATACTCGTCAGCTGAGGTGAGTTATACTCTTTTCTGCCATCCTCGCCATGAATTCTAATAGTAGAGCAGCCAGAAACAGCTTAGAGTGGCCTTGCCCTGCCAGAAATGGCTACACAATTAATTTACCAGTGGTCTGTGAGTCTGAAAGGGGCCACAGCAGAAACTGTGTCATGTTTCTTTCTTCCCTGGTGATCCAGTTGGCTCCATCCCCTCACTGCTGTGGCACAGAGATCTGCCTGCCGGCTGTTTTCACAGCTACCTTTGGCTTCACTTAGGCTTTTCCCAGTTCTGCTTAGTCCTGCAGTGTTAGCCCATGTGCTGCAAAAACAGCAACTTGTCTGTCCTGCCAGCTCAGCACCCGTGTGCTTGCCAAGGACACAAATAAAGCATGTAAGGGTGTGCTGTGATTTGCAGTTCTTGGGGCCGTCAGAGTCACCCAGTGCATGTTTACTTGGAGCAGGCAGAAATCCCAGGGAGGACTTGCACATGTGAACTCTTGCCCTTGCAAAGAGAAAAGGCAGGAAGCTCAGGCTTGTTAATCCCTCTGCATTGTTTCTGAAACATATTTCCAAAGTCTTCTAAGTTACTTGCTCAGCCTTTGCCTACTGCTCCTGTGGGATCTGATTTTACATCCAGGGTGCTGAGCAGCCATTCTGCACACAAGCTGCTGGGAACTCTTCCCTCTTGTATCCCTTCCGTGGGCAAAATATGTCTGAAACACAGAGAAACAGCCAAGAGCAGGAACCAGATCAAATGATCTGGGCCATCTCTGGGCCCTGATGAACTGTTGTTCACCCAGATTTGGTTGGACAGCACTTGAACCTGAGATTATGAAGACCCCAGAGGCTTTACCACCCTTCAGCTGCCATAGTGTGCCCCGGACTGAGAGGAGGGACTGCCCAGCTGCTAGCTGGTTTATTAACGTTATTATTACATTACTTTAAATGAGGGCTCATCTTCATGGAAAGGTTACTCCAGAATAAAATGATGTATCAGCTCGCTACTCTGGAATACCTCAGTGTAGGTATTCCTGTTCTGGAAGAAGCTAGAACAGAAGGCAGCTCTCACCTGTGGTTGAAAACTGGGACTCTGCATTGGTGGGACAGCTGCTAATGATGGGGAAATACGTTCCAGAATAAGGGACCTCCTTTATCTTCTGACCATCAGAAGTAACAAGTCTCAAGTGTTTGACTGTTTGTCTCTTTGTCTGTAGCAGATCAACCAAGACTTGAACATCCAGCTGCTAAAGGATGGGTACCGGTTAGATGAGATCCCAGATGACGAGGACCTCGACCTAATCCCCCCTAAATCGGTCAACCCTACCTGCATGTGTTGCCAAGCCACCTCCTCCACCGCCTGTCACATCCAGTAGTGAGGCCGGCAGGCTGTGATCAGTGCTTTCCACTATAACTGTAAAACTTAACAGCCATTGCTTCCTCCTATGGTAGGACGTGCACCTCTTTGTGTTCATGGAGCCAGGAGAAACCAAAAAATTTGTTTTATGATTGGGTGATAAGTTATTTTAAACTATGGTTAAACAAAAGAGAGTTGCTCAAAGTACCAGGCAGTGCCTGGAAGAACTGACTGGTCTGGGGCGTGAATGCAGAGGGGTCCAGAAATACCTTCTTGGTTTGTGTAGGCACTGGGGATGTTTTGTAAAGTGTCTATTCCAGAATGGGAAGGGTCAGATGGGGCTGCAGGTAATCCTGCCCACTGAAACCAATCCATCTGCAAGATCAGGGGTGAGTCTGAGGTGTCAGGGGGTTTTACCTATGAGAGGAGGTCAGTTCTTAATTCATTCACTAAACCTCTTTAATTTGTATAATCAAAATTACACTGTAACTGGGGCACAGGAATGGGAACAGAGTAGGGCTTCCTTTCTTATGGTAAGGCTAGCCAGGACTAGCATGACACAATTCATACTTTTTCAAAGAGGACAAATAAGTGGCATTTCACTGTGAGTCAGTACTAGCTAGAGCTGTCATGTCACATATCCAGTGCAGTCTACCCTTAGCTCCAAGTTAAATTATCATCAAACACAATTAGATTCAATCTACAATCCATCTGTGCTCTTCACAGATTCAGTCCTTGCCCGAGAGTACCATACTCCTGAGTTCAGTCCAGTCACGTATACTGAATTCAGCCTATATTTAATTCCCGTGAGACTCATCTGCTTCCAAAAATCTTGAAGTTTTTTCAGTTCAGAAAAAATGAGTCCTGTGTGAGACAGGACTAGAGCTGTACAGTCTGAAAGTCAGTGCCAGCAAAGCTAGTTGAAGAAAGCACATTTTTACAGTGCTTGACTGTTGATATTCTCTTGACACTGCATCTCTTGGTACCTGTGGGAGAGATTTTTTAACACTGAAGGCATCTGTGTGGTGATGTCAGACTTTAGGGGAGTTTTCAGCAACAGCAGGATTATTAACAGCTTCAAATCAAACATGAGAGGAAACTACTGTTTATCCTGTCTCTGCGCGCTTGAGAATCAGGTTTCGTCAGGTCCTGTGTTGGAAGCAGTTGTGTTTATTTGGTGCTGGAATAGTCAGGAAACCTAGTGTTACTTTAGATTGCTGGACTGAATTCATAGTTCACCAGCAGATTGTTTTGAATGCAAATTTCTGGAATTAGGAAACATGTCCACTCCTGGCCGCTCTTACGAAGCTGGCTTCAGCGTATGTGGGGCTCACCTGAGGGATGGGATGGCGTTTTTCTCAGTATTGAAATCCTTTGCCACTGGCAGGACCCTGTATTTCCCTGTCCTGCCAGGAGGAAGGACTGCCTGCCTTGGGTCATCACTTACTTCATAGCCTGGGGAAGGGAAAAAGCAAGGGCAATTCTGAGCTTCCATCAGAATTCTTGAGTCACAAGGCAGAGCCTGAGCTCCACCTCGACAGAGAGATCCCCCATCTGAAAACTCCATGAGGTGAGTTGAGTCTTTAAGAAGTCCTCTTCATGATTAGGAGGTTTAGGATTTAACATCCTGGTGTTTCACTCTGTGCGGTGCAAAGCATAGTAACATCCACAGCGTGAGCAAAAGACCAGGCACTCAAGATTCCTTATTATTCACTAGCTGGTACGGGTAACTGCTAAAGCTATGTTTGCTCCCCCTCCTTCAAACAGCACACTGCCACCCTGGCTCCAGGCCATAGAAAGAGGACTGAGTGATGCTGTTTGCTGGGCATCCCTGCCTCCTAATCCAGAAGTGCTGGCTAACTTACCAGCTCCTCTAGGAAGAGTGTCCCTCAAGTGAATTCCTCCCCCTTTCTCACCATCTGGTAATGCTGAGGGGAAATATTTCCAAAATACAGCTCAGGCTGAGGTTAGCAAGTTGTCTGGAGGTGGGGTAAGAGCTCCAACAATGCAGTGTAGAGAGAAAAGATGAAAGGTAAAAAACATTCCTTAAGGAGTCTTTTTTCAATGGGGAATATAGTCAAAAACTAACAGAAGCACCATGATCAAACCAAATCCTATAGGACATGACTGAGTCTCTAAAGCTTTGCTTTTCTAAGGAGAAATTTTGCAGTTCAGCATTGGTACCATGCAGTGTTGTCATTGCATTTATCCTCCTGGGTCAGTCTCCGTGCCTTGCAGACAGGCTGCAGACGTTCAGCCTTTCCCACAGCCCTTGCTCAGGAGCTCGGAGCATTTCAGTGTGCCTGCTAGAGCAACAAGCTGTCTGTTTGCATGGGTCAGCCGTGGAGGACTGCAGGTCTCACAGGTCTCTGTCATGCTGCCGTCATGTTGAGTCTAAGACAGAATGAGGTTTGCTGACACTATCTCCCGGGGTTAACACCTCCTCTCTGAAGAACTGATAACCACTGTCATGTGGCACCAAGACCAAGTCCTTTTATTACCCCTGTTGCTGGTTTTTGCCTGCCATACGCCCTCAGGCATTCCTCGAGCCTGCAGCCCTGAAACTGCCCTCAGCCCTTTGCATTGTGTGATGTGCACCTGCTTCTAGCGCAGCCCTAGAAAAGTAGGGAGGGAAGGAGATTAATGTTAATGTTAAGCACTCAGTGCTTCCTCCAAACACAGGCCGAAGCACAAGCCAAGTGTTTTTCCCTGCGCACAGGAGTTGGTTGCACAAATAGCTGGTTTGGCATGACAGTACAGGACCATAAAATGGCAATTTTTTGGCTTCTCCTCTCTATGCTTTGTGTTCATATATTTTATTAGGGGAATAAAGTAGAAAGGGTGGGGAAAAGTTGTTACCTGTGTAGGGTCATTATCAGGAAGGCTGAATGGATTAAGGCAATGCACATGTGGCTACCATAGAAAACTGAACACTAACCTTTCTGAACCGCAGCCCCTTAAGCAGGTTATGACCATGTGGCATGTTTGTTGGCTTGTTATGGAATATGGCAGACAGCCTGTCAGTATCTACTAACTGCAGATTGGGCTGGCTCCCACTGTCTGGTCTCATGTTCAGACTTTTGCTTCAGCCAGAGGTTTTCTTTGTGCCCTCATTGGAGCTTATGCTGTGGTGACTTCCTGGGAAGGTGTATAGATACATGGCCGTTCTGGCACTGCCCTTCTTAGGCCAGTGTCTGCTGCCGTGGCCTGGAGAAGGCAAAAGCAAAGAGCACAGTCCTGACTCTCTGTTGCAGCATTATCAAGCCCTAAAATCTGCAGAGCTGCGGGGCACTCTCCTGAATGCAGATTGCATGCAAGAAAGCAAATTGTTCCTTATTCCAGTCTGTGCACCAAACCAGATGGTCTTCTCGGTCCAAAGCTGCATACAGAATACCAAGGGGAGAAGCACCATGGATTATGAAACACTGCATCACTGTCCATCTAAATTACCATGCAAACAGGATTTAAGGATATTGATGCTGGTGCTTCCACAAAGGAATTTGCATTTGATGCCTCCTAAAGCCAGACTGGCTTTCTGTTAGGATTTTATGTAATCTGAGTCACCAAATTACTAAGTTTAAGCAAGTCCTTTCCTTCTATCAGATGTTGATTTTGCCCTTTAATGTGAGCTGGCTTTGAACTCCAGGATCTCAGCACTCAACTCTGTCTCTCTAGTCCACAAACTCCCCATTTCCAGATGTCTGTGTGAGGAGGAACATCCTCCTAGTGTTGAGGAAGGTCTTTAGATAGTCTGCTTTTCTGGTGGTTGTACATAAACTTTGGCTTAAAGGAGGCTAATATCCAGGTGACCATCCCAAAGGCTCATTGATGTTTTATTGGACATACCATGAAGCCAACCCTTGGAAGAGCCACTGGATCATGTCTGACACTGCTGCATGTCCATCCCCAACACATATATTTGGCCATTAGGTCTGCTATTCTGTTCTGGCCGTCTTGCCTGCAGATGCCTTGCAACCACAAAAGCAGGTGACCAAGCCTGCTGCATGGACTTTGAAAGGGACTTCAGGATGCTCCCCATGGACAGGATCGACTCAGATGCTTCTGGTTTGTCTCTCCAGCTCCTTTCCCAAAAGAATAGCCCCTGCTCAGCTGTGTGCTGGCTGACACTTTGGTCTGCAATCCTGAGCAAAATCCTTTCCTCTCCATGCTGAGTCTGTCCTCAGGCTGGCCTGCAAAGCTGTACAATGGCATGCAGGAGACTTGAAAAGTGCAGCGCCC
Source organism: Falco cherrug (assembly GCF_023634085.1). NCBI lineage: Eukaryota > Metazoa > Chordata > Aves > Falconiformes > Falconidae > Falco > Falco cherrug. The sequence continues at coordinate 10,168,953 of NC_073720.1, read as the reverse complement.
TGTATGTGACTCAACAGAAACATGAAGATGCTTTTGAAGAAAGGAAGGACCCAGCTGGGCACCAGATGGAATGACAGGAAAATGAAAACAAGCAGTAACGAGAAATGTTGCCAAGTGCTGTCTTGGCCTAGGGCAGATCCCAGTTGTCCGAGTTAATCTATCTCAGTGCAGTGCTGATACCAGCAAGGAGCAAAGCTTGCTTTCAGATGCACACACCAGAAACACCATGACCCTGAGCTGGCACCACAGCCAAATACAACTGCAGAAAGTCTGAGGAACTGTTAACAGAAACTGTCTCAGAAATGAGATCTGGGGTCCCTTGCTGCTGTTGGCACGTGGTACGTGTTTGCTCTAACCTCAGGCAAGTCACATCCCCTCTTGATGTCCATTCCCTTCTGCAGCACAGGGAAGAAACCTGCCTTCCCAAGATGATACCACCACCCTGCGTGGGCATTGCCGAGTGTGTAACAGGCCCTGCTGATAGGATAGCTCTGCAAGCAAGATGTGAAAAGCATGCTATAGAATTTTTACTCATCTTTTCGAAGTACTACTTTGCTTTCCCTCTGTTTACCAGCTTCTGATGTTGCTTGCATGTGCCAGAAGGCTGCGGGGTGGAGGTTAGTAGAGAGATTAAACAGCTTCGGAGGAAGATGTTTGGCAAGGATGTGTTTCCCAGCTATTTGGCAGCTGGCTGTCACACAACTGGCTTCTCAATCCGCATGCTGCCACAGGGAACATGTAAGAAGATACGGTGGCCCAACAGCACCATCCCCTGCTAGCAGAATTAGGGAACTTAGCAGCGCAGCTGGGATAGTGAGTGCTGATGAGGGGGAAGAGAGCACTGAAGGGCTCATTTGGGATATTCCCACATCTGTTTCATGCTCTTTCTTTTAGCCTCCACGTAATCATCTGAGGGTATAAACTGCCAGCTTTGCCTGGGCTTTTCCTTGACTTTTCCATTCTCCATTCAAGCTCCCATGCAGTATAGCCACTCTTACCTAGAATGAGGTAGGCTTTGTCACCTGGCTGCTGCTTGGCTCAGCAAGTACAGACTGCGTGTTACAAAGAAACATCTGCATAGATGGGCAGTGCCACAGGGCAAGCTGGGCTAGGTTGAGCCTAAGGGGAAGGCATGGGAAGGTCATTTTAAGGTGCTTTTCACCTGTAGGAGAACATTGCATCCTTGTCAAATCCTTTCAGGGCTTTCCTGTGAGAGAGATTGCACCAAACCTTGAACCACATCTCGTCAGACAAACCCACCTCTGTTAAAAAGCCACACAAGCCCTGAAGCAGAAGGGCCAGCAATTTAGCATAGAAGAAGAGGCTGTGACCTGGGATTACCTATGGAAGATTAATGCAGGTTTCTCACAGCAGCTGGCACCTGTATTTTAACTCCCTGTAATTATGCAGCAGAGCTGCTGCATTGCTTCCAAAAAATTATGTCCCCTCCTTTGCCGGCCTTGACACTGGTGGCAATCGCAGGATCACAGCAGCTAACTGCTTGCTTGGCTGAGCACTGCTTTCACAGCTTTCTGGGGAGGCAAATGTTGGGGACTAATGGAGATTACATGGAGCAGAGCACTGTGGCCCATGCAGCCGTGCAGCAAGCCATGTCGCAGAGTGGCACGGACCCTGGCAGGACAGGTTGCAGCCTTCCCTGGTGCCTGTGGAGAGCAGCCTCCTCCCTTTGCTTCCTAGATCCATTTGCCACTGTTGGTGGCTCTGAGCCTTTCTCTGAGCAGAAAATGCTGCTGCAGCAGAAGATGGATTTGCTCCTGAAAGGAGCCCACCAGGCTGGTTATGTCTGGTCTGTGGAGCCATTTCCATTGTAACAAATGGTGATACAGGCAGTGGGATTGCATCAGGGAGCGGAAGGTACAAAAGAAGCTTCATTAAAATGTGGCTGTCTGAGATACATCACTGGAAACGAGCACAGTAGGCACCAGGACATGAAAAGGCCATCGAAAGACCATGCTTAGATAAGTCCTGTTACTTCCCAAGATGTTCACCCTCCCATAGCAGCATTTCTACCCTAGCTACCAGTGGCCTCAGGTGAGCTCACTGGCAAGCACTGCTCTCCACCCAGACTGCCATCTTGCTTATGTACCCCACAAATCTACAAGTCCATAGTTACCCACCTTCCTCAAGCCTGCATGATTTGGGAGATGCAGTTTGTTGGGAGATGTAATACAGATGCATGGAGAGAACTGGAAGACTTGGACAAGCTCTGTTCACAACAGCCCTTCTAGTTTTTTCACCATCTCCATCCCCAGCTCACAGACTTCCTTGGCCAGTTTCTTTGCACAGAAAAGCCACAGTAGCAGCTGTATTTGGCTTGTAGCTGCCTCTGTCCTGAGACAAACTCAAGGCAAACATCAGACGAGCGGGAGATCCAGCAAACATGACGGTGGGTGAGACAGAGAGCAGGCTGGGATTTCTTTTCACCCACCTGAAGGCCATGGGGCTGAGAGTTCACCAGGCTAGTGCAAAACCTTGGTGTGATCCAGCAAGCTGAGCCAGCTGCCTTCACCCTGCCAGTCTCAATGCTGCGGGAGGTCTGGGACCCAAGCACCAGGTCCCAGGCCTGCCAGCCCACGTGCTCCTGGTGTGTGCTGGAAGACCTGCAGCAGAGGTGCCAGTGGGATGCCTGTCGGCTGTGCTCTTGCTGTGCTGGGGCACGGTACTGTAAGACACACTGGTAGGGCTGTAGTCCTGCAGAAAGAAAGACTCTTGCAGAGGATGAAGTCTTTGCAGGGGTGAAAATTCAGAAGGTTGGGGTGTTCCCCCCCTTTTTGCACATTTTTAACCATTTTTAATCCTTCAACAGACGTTATGGGACTTTCAGTTTAATAAAGGAAATGAGCCACCATTAAACAGCTTTCTGAAGGGTCTGAAAGCAGGTGCTACTCACATCAGAGCTGGTCTGTGCCTAACATGGGACTTCCAGACCTCATTGTACATCTGTAGCTGAGTCACCCCATGTGCTGTGTGAGGACTGTGGTGGGAGAGTCAGCACTGGCCATCATGCCAAGCAGCCATGGCTTCCCAAAGAAGAAGAATCAGACCAGGAAGCGGGTGGCAGAAGGAGCAGCGATGGTAGAAGGGTAGCTAGTTGTCACAGGTAATCTTCATTATCCATGTCCAGTGGTCAGTCCTAGAATTGCAAGCCTTGTTATATTGCACACATCCTCCTTCCACTCTTCTCAAAGCAGCCGTCGCCAGCCCTTCCCCCTGCCCCATGCACTAGTGATGAGCATCAGAGGCAATTGCACCAAAGTGACTCTCAGCCCAGTTCTGCATACCACTCTCCCACCTGAACCCAAGGCAGCCCAGACAGCTGGCCTTCACTCTGCTTGAGTTTCTTTCCTTGTGTACCACAGCCTCCTCCGCATGCACTCTAGCAGGGCAATACAGGAGGCTCTGACCACGTCCCAAGAAGCTTCTTTACCCCTGGCAGCACATTGCAGACATGCACCTTACTGGGAAGGTACTGGGTCAATGCTGGTGAGATCTGGCATTGTCAGTCATGCATAGTTGATGGGGATCCACTAGGGGAAGCTGGCAGAAACTGGCTACTGTCCCTTTTCTTTTATTTTGGAGGAAGAAGGGGATTCTTTTGGCATTATGATTATTGTCCACCTTCCAGTGGCTAAGTTCTGGGCTGCATTAATAATTGGGGTTTGTTGGCTGTCCAGGCAGGTATGGAGCTTTGCACTAATCTTAACAGCGAACATCGTGGCTGTATCCAGAGCCTGGATACAAGGCTGCATTTCTCTTATGCTGGCAAAGTGCTTTCAGCAGGCTCCAAATAGACATTTCTGGCAGACAGGGAAATGGCACTCCTCTGAGCACAGATCAGATCTGCACTTCCATTTAGTGTCCTCAGCTTGGAAAACACGCAACCCAAGCAAATGCTTCCCAGGCCTCCTTTCCCCGTGCGGTACCTGCCACCCCAGGGGAAGAGGCTATGGGAGATATTTCAGGATCACCAAAAGCAAGATCCATTTTGGATGTATTTAATGGAAATATCTTTCAGGAGGAAACACCTCCCAACCTTTGCATTAATCTTAAAAGAAGGGGATAAATTTCTGGCTGGCCTTGCATATAGTGAAACATAGCTGAAACAGCCAAATGTAAAGTAGAGTTAAACGTAGGGTTTGACCTGAATAACCTTTTAATTAGGAAGATAAATTTGTTGTAGCTTGACCTTAGTCCATGTTAGGAACCTGCTAATCATTTGACATGCAGAGCGTATTAATGCTGCACTTAACTTGGCCATTGGTTTTATTATCTGGTTTTAGGAGCTTTTTCACTCCTGAAGCATCAATCTGCATCTTTTATGGATTTTCTTTCCTTTCTTTTTTCCTCATTCAGAACATGTAGCACACTGTTGTACTTCTGTTCCCGTCTGCGTAGAGTATTGCCTTAAACAGATCAGTTGTGTTGTGATTTGTTTCTGGTTTTCTTTTTTCTACCATCAGTTTTATGCATTAATTTATTTAAAACTGTGCGGGTTTTGTTTTGTTTTTTCCAAAAACAGGAAACGTGTAATATTTTTTTTAACATTTCCATTGCAGTATTTATCATTGTTACTGGTTGTGTGTAGTGTTAACAGAATTAATGATATTAAAAAGCATACATATGAAAACCAGCCTGCCAGCCTTTTTCATTGGAGCAAACGGGGATGAGAGGGTATGAACTGCACCATCTCCTCTGAGCCCACAGCGGTCACAGATACTGAAATCGGGGTGCCAGCCTTCACACTGTGGCCAACACTGGCCTGCTTGAGCCCAGTAGAAGTGGCTGGTGTGGAGCTGCGCTGTATGGCCCAGGTAAACCCCCCAGGGCCAGCCAGCCCCCAGCCAGCATTTGGGAAGCTTCTCCCCAGGGCCTCAGGAAGGCGTGCAGGCTGCACCCAGCCATTGCGTCTGAGCTGAGACAGAAGCGGAAAGAAATGCTGCGTCTGTACAACACCGATGGGTGAAGTAATGTTTTCTCCAGCATTGCAGCCATTTCTGCCGCTCGGGGTTGTTGGCATGAGAGCCAAGCACTGATTTTAATGTCCATCACCAGCAGCTGGAAACCCCAGGGACTGCCAGGGACAGGGAACAGCTGTGGGGGAGCCAGTGGCCCATGCTGGCAGGCAGTCCAGTGCAAGATTAGTCCCCCCAAAACAGAGGCTTGGACTACCTCTCTGCAGAGCCGTACTCCCCAGATCTGTGCCCTGGGGTGCTCCAAGGCCACGGAGCTGGGGCAGCGGGTAGGCACCTCCATATCCACCCTTCCCTCCAGTGGAAAGCCTAAGCCTGGCTCAGAAGAGACCGGCAGGCTGTGAAAATCAAGGACAGATTGTTTTCTTCCTTTCAGCTCTGACAGCTCATTAATCACATTTCCCTGGGGTGCCCTAGGCTGCTCAGCCCCACCATCACCTGCAGCAAACAGAGCAGGGCTCTGCAGCCCTTCAGGCTGGCATCCACCCTGCCAAAGTGGACGCGGGGTCTTCACCATCACCTCCAAAAACATGGCAGCAGAGGGACCAGCGCCAGGAGCAGAGCAGGGCTCCGAGTTGGCACTGCGTGATGAGCCAGGCCAGACTGTGGCTTCTGTAGGGGCAGGGATTTCTGCTCAACTCCCCAGCTCTGGGAAATGCAAACCCAGTTCATGCAAATCCCTCCCTCACATAACCCAGCTGCCTTTATGTATTGAGATGCATGAGGACCACTCACTCTGCAGAGCCCATCACTCAGGACAGAAGAGCAAACAAACCACACAGGATCACCTGAAAAATTGCAGCTTTTTCATTAGAAAGGGAAGATGGAGCAGGTGATAATTCCCCTGGCTTCCCCAGCAGGCTGGAGCACCCATGCCAGGCGATGTGCGCCAGGCATTGACTGCACTGCTGTGGTGGTGTGTATGCGCAGCTGGGCTGCTGCAGGACTTCTAAGGAAACATGGGAGAGAGGAGCTGGAAAATCCACAGTCGCTGCTCCTGCACCACCCACAATTAAGTTATCTTGACTAGGACCAGCTGAAGCTGTTTCTTATTATTGTTAAAGTAATTGTCTGCAGGAGGGGAGGAAGCCTGGAGCAAGGACAAAGCCAGGAGGGTGCAGCCCATGGGAGGATGAAGGCAGCAGTTGTTGTGCCCTAGGTAGAACCTATGGGACTGACAGAAAGCCACCAAATGCCCCTGCTCTAACTAAGCACCACCCTAGTCTGGCACAGCAGTGGCACCAGCCTGGTTCCATTTCCTATGTAGGCTGCAAGCTCCCAGTCCCGCGCAGTGCTGCTCATCCAGCGGGGCATACCTGGGACCCTCGGGGACTCCAAGCACTCCTGTCCCAACAGGCTGCTGCACCGTGTACCTCTTCTCCAAAAACCACAAGACCCTCATCAGCACATGCACTGACTCCTACTGCCCACCATGCTCTTCAAAAAGACCATCCAAGAGCAGGCTCCACAGCAGCTCTGGAAGGAAAACAAGTTTGTGACAAAGGTAAATGCTGCAAGAAGAGGAAACCGCAGGGTTTCTACCCCTACTCAGCTGCAGATGCTCATTGTCTGGTCGGGGGTGGCACAGGGACTCATGGGGTGCCTCACTGCATGTGTGTAATGGTGGGGATCGTGCTCCCTGGTTAGGAAAGTGTTTGACACCCTACGGCCTGTGCTTGCTGGCTTCTTGTCCCTGCGAGCTGCACCCTACAGTGGCTTCAGGCTCTCAGGGCTGGCAGTCAACAGCACAACCTCTCCTATGTCAGCCCTGTCCGTCAGTAGGTTTCAGAGTATTGAGGGGGTGTTAGAGAAAGATTGGTCAAAGAAACTTTCTAAGACTTGTTTTGGAGTTTAGAAAGCAGGCGTTTATTATGGTGCCAGGAGCACGGGGGATATCTCCTCCTAATGTGCTCACCTTATCCTTAAATACAAGTTCCTTGTATTCTGTACAATCATACATAGATATTACATTTCCCCAATATCCCATACATACTCAATTGTCTCCCCAGTATTCATTTACGTTAGTCCTGCCTTCCTTTGCACTTGTGTAGTTCCTTCTGAATTGAATCAAAACGCTGCTTTTGTGAACACCAACCCAAATTCATTTCCAATTACTTCATGACCTGGTCACCTTAGTCCTCTTGTGATGTTACTTGGCAAAACCTGCTGGGTTTCCATTAGATTCAATCCATTCTTTTCATTCATCCATGAGATTCAATCCGTTCTTTTCTTTCATCACAGATGTTCCTTTTAAGTTAGATCATAAATCTCATCCATATCATACCAGGTCTTCTTGATCACAATCTAATAATTATACTGATACAAGGACATCTTGGTTACAATCTAATAATTATACTAAGGCTTTGCATATACTGAAGTTACACAATAAACTTCTGGTATCACTGGTATCAGGGACAGGGTCTACTGAAGAAGGGAAACTGAGACAGTGGCAGGGCTCAGCCCAGGGCTGCTGTGTGACACTGTGGCAATGGGGGTGGGGGGTGCAGATTGTACAGCTCTGAGAGCTGCTCCAATACACAGCCCCCTGGCTCTGCTCAGCTCCAGCTGGGGGGCATTCCCTGCCAGGGTGACCTTGTGAAGGGCTGGGGGAAACCTGAGCGCTGGTCCTGGAGGAGCAGGGATCCCTGAGCTGCGGCCTCACTGCAGGGGGTGTCTGCAGGACATGCAGCTTTCCACACACAGGCTAACAAGCATAAAGACTGTGATGCAAAGCACACCACAAACTGGCTCATCTCTTGCAGCCTCGTTAGCTTGTGCATTATAATGAGGGAGCCAGCAGAGGGCATGGAGAGCGATGTCACCGCTGAGCAGGGTCAGAAATGGCTCATGCAACCAGGGCACCTATCTGCCCCACAAGACCCAAGCCCTCTTGGGCTTTGCCAGCTGTAGGACATTGGTTTGGTCCTGTCACTCCCTTCCCAACATCTGCTGGCCTCACACCTGGCAGTCCCAGGGCACCCACCCCACCTCCCACCCTGCAAAGTACCTGGATGCCTATGAACATGCTGGGTGCAGGGTGAGAGGAGCCAGCGGTGCTCAGCCATGCTTCATCTTCCAGTTTCAGGCAAGCAAGGAACCTGCAAGTGGGATCATGGTGCTGCTATGACCCACATGCCTACTCACTGCGAAGGGAAGCTTGGTACGCGGCTCTCCAGCTGCATCTCCAGCATTAGACTCTGCCTGGTAATCGGCTTCACTGTGTGGCCCAACGGCTGTGAAAGCAGATGCTGCCACATGGCCTGGGTGTCTCTCCCCCATCCCTGCTGTAAGTAGGGATTAACGATGCCTCTGGTGCAAAATCCAGCAAGCCAAGGTCAGCCCAAGCAGCTAGTTAAGGCAACAATGCAGGAGTACTACAGGAACACCGGTGACCTCGCTGCATACTGGCCTGACGTGTACTGGCTGGCCAGGTCCAAAGGTACCATCAAGGTCCTGCTGTTTCCCTGTGTCACATGGGGCACACCTCCACGGGGTTGGGGGGCTGAGGGTGCTGGCAGCATCTCTATTCATCCCCACTTCTGCATGCTGTGTCCTACCCTCAGTGGCAAAGGGACCCTCCTGCAGTATCTGCGCTTGTGGGTTTGCTGCAGCCACCTGTTCCCATCCCTGCACTGAGACTGTCACTGTCCCAGGGATGTCCATGGGTCCCCAGGATTATCTCCTTTGGTGGCCCCTAAATACCCCCGGTGGTAGATGCTGTCTGGGGGACACCCAGCTGGCACCCCATAGCCCCCAGGGACAAAGGCTGTGTGGGCCGGGACAAGTGGCCAACAAGCCAGAAGTGGTGGCTGTCACCTCCATCACAGATCCTTAACAGGACCTCAGAGGCAGCACCTCTGACATGACCCCTGGCCCCATGGCATTGCATTTTGGGGAGAGGGGGAACAGGTGGGACTCTGGCTGTCCTCCCATGCCCCCAGCACCACAGCACACCCCTGCCTGTCTCTTTGGCATTGCAAACCAGTAACAATTGCAAAAAAAAAGCACAACTCATTTTTTGTCAATGAGAATGAATACATCACCAGGAGAACAAGTCTCTACAACAGCACAGCCTCCTCCTACCCAAGGTAGATGCCAGCCCCCCTGGCCCTCCACACTGGAGCCTCCTCAGGTGCCACCAGCATCTTGGGCTCTGCAGTGAAAGGTGGCAATCCTGCAAGGGCTGCCATTGTTCCTTGCAGGAGACAAAGGGTGAAGATCTTCCTGCATACCCATGGTGATACTCCCTGAAACCCACTTGCCTGAATCGACCTGGTAACTACCCTTGCCCTGTCCTTGTACTCCAGCTGTAGCTGTGCCTGTGCCATTCTGGAATCCATCTGGGTGATGGTCTGGCTGCCCCTCCTTGCCCTTACCCTCCCCATCCCTCCACTTTCAGAGAGGGAGGTGGTCGCTGACATGGCTCACAGGCTGCCCGTGTACACTGTGATAGGGAGGGGGCCCTCCCAGGGCTACTACAGCCCCTGTCCTGGGCACCGCTACTGCCTGCAAGGGCTCAGCTACTCCATTGATGGAGTCCCTGCCAACAGAAGGCATCTCCACACACTAGGAGAGAGGGCTGTAAGGTTGGGATGGCTTCAGCTGTGATGGCTTCGGTTGGGATGGGATGGGTTGCCTTGGGTTGGGATGGGTTGGGATGAACATGACTTCCCTTGTCCTCGGGGCCACTGCTCACCCTGCCTTCTCTGTCTCTTGCAGGAGTATGCCCTGCTGCAGTTACAGCCCCAGAGCCATGTTCTGGACATCTACACATCACCTCCAGCCATCGTCCCTCTGCAGGAGCCCTACATACAGATGGGTTCAGTGGGGGGAGTACTTCAAGGTGGTTGTCCTGGGGGCAAAGCTTCTTATTTTTTTCCTAATGCCAGCCAGCCACTAGCTCTGTTTTCATTAGGGTTTCATGCAAAATTTCTCAGAGGGTTAGTCTGGGGATGATGGTGAAGACTGCAGACACCAAGGGGTGGCAGGTCCCATCACAGTGCCCATGCAGGCAGCAATGCTGCTCTTGCACCTCCATCTCACAGGCTCAGTGGATGTGACCAGGCAGGGCAGGACACCGCTGCAGTGCTGGGCTGTGGAGTATATTGTTGCTACCCATGGAGAAGCAGTTGCCAAATTTACTCCCAGGACAGGTGTTTCTATGCTTGGTCTCATCCAGAGGCCCCTGGGACTGTACAGCACCTGAAATCCTGCTGGCATCTCTGAGCCCGGCTGCATGTGGCTTAGCATCTCCCAGATTGTGGGGCCATGTCAGTGTTTCTTGTGCTGCTTTTGCATTTTCTTTTGCCATTGTTTGCTCTTCTTACCCAAGAACCTGTTCCCTGGTCACACCGTTCAGTAGGCAGTAACCAGCCCTGTCCATCACCCACTGCAGGTCTGGCAGCACCTTTTAATTTCCATACTTTTTTACATTTAGGATGTCACCATTGCTGGAGCAGCTTTCTTCAGCCCTGGGGAAGCAGCAAGGGGAGAGGGGAGGCTGTTCAACCAGCTTAGTTGTCACTCTGCTACTGCATCAGCCCCCAGCGGGCCAAAATTAGGCATCAGGCTTTGCAGAAAATATGATTGGTTTTAAATACCCGAGCCCAGAAACTAAAACCAAACAACAAGAACAAACAGGGAGCATTCGATTCCCCATAGATGTCCCTATGCCTGAGCCTCAGAGAGACGTTTCTCAAGGCCTTCAATGAGGAACAAGAAGATTTTCCTGGGCTGAAGCAACTCGGGGAATGAAGATTTTAGGAAAATGACAGTGCAAGAAAGAGTGGGTGTTTGCAGGGTGGGAGACCCGCTGGAAACAGCTCGCTGAAAATGGCAAAGCCAGGGAGCTTCAGCTCTTCTGCCCGGGCTTGGCTTTGGCCTCAGTGCCCAAAGACACCCACCAAAGTGGATGGGGGAGGCTGCATGTCCACTGCTCACCCCTAAGCCATGCTGGCAGCCAGAAACAGGTTTTCTGCTCTTCTTCCTCACCGGAGTTTTGTCCTCCCATGGCTCATAACTTATCTGCTCTCCTAGGTGGGACACAAGCCACTTCAAAATGACCGGGGGAGTCCAGTGAGGCAGCTACACCATCCACCCCGAGTTTATCTCAGAGGCTTACCCTGCCCCATGGTGCTGGTGAAGAGCAAAGATGAGCTTTCGTTAAAACTGGCTTGGGCAGCATTTCCCCCTTAGACCGTTTCCTACAGGCTGGGGCGGGGGGGGGTGGTCCTGGGGAACGGGGAGAAACTTCAGCGGCTGCTGTCTTGGTGGGCACTTGAACAGCCCTCAGGGGCCGGTACCCTGCCACCACCCTCGAGCTGGAGAGCAAGAAAGCACACAGGGAAAAGGCCTCAGAGCACAGCAACACAGCCAGAAATGGAAGCAGGCACTGACACCCGTGTTTGTCAGCTTTGTGCGGGGCTGCTTAGGATGTGCTCGCTTTTGCCAAGTTATCCAGGAGGAGTTGCCACCCCTATGGGATACCGAGCACGGCCACGGCCTAAATAAGGAGGGGGATCTGAAAGCAGCACGTAATTAAGGAAGGCGTGAAATGCCCTTCTCTGGCTATGGTCTGGGAGCCCAGCGCCAGCTGGCAACGCCACCCGGGGCCGTCCCCGTGCGCTGCAGATCACACACACACGGGTCCGGCGTCCCCTCGGGGGCGACGCGCCAGCACAGACCATCGGGGGCTCCCCGCTCCTGCGCCCGCACCGAGCGGCAGCACAGCCCCGCCCGGGGCAGGGAAAACCCCACCAGGGCCCGGCCCCAAGCGCCGGCCAGCACCGCCCTGGGGGTACCAGCACCCCCGGGTGCCTCCCCCCGGCATCCCGCGGCGGGCGGGGGCCGAACTACATCTCCCAGCGGGGCGCGCCGCGCCGGGGGGGCCGCGCCGGGGGGCCGGGCGGGGGGGCCGGGCCGGGGCAGCCGCGGGGCGGGGCGGCGGGGAGCGCCCAACCCCGGAACCGCGGCGGGCCCGGCCCCGCTGCCCCCCGCCCCGGTGCCGCGCACAGCCCGGCCATGGCCCGGCGCCGCCGGTAAGTTTGCCGGGTGCCGGGCTGCCCTGCTGGGGGGGTGCGGCAGCCCCGGGCAGGTTTGGGGTGCGCGTCCCCGGCTGGGGGAGCGGCCGGGCGCGGGGCCGGCGGCGGGCGGGGCGCCCCGTCCCGCAGAGCCCGGTCCCAGCCGGCGGCGGGCGGGCGCGGAAGGGCCCGCGGGGCGCGGGGTGTCGGTGCGGGCCCCGGCCCCGGCCCGGGGTGCCAGCCTTCCGCGCTCCGCCGCGCAGGGACCACGCGGGGTTTCCGTGTGCGGCGTGGGAGTCTGGCTGCCCGGAGGAGTTTGTTGGAGCCCGGAGACACGTCGCCGGCCCCGCTTGCAAGGTGCATCTTCATCTTCTGCCGCTGGACAGATGTTTGGCAGGGAAACCTTAAGCAGATGAGTTTACGCCGCGCGCGTTTTGGAGTGGTTTGGAGTGGTTTGGAGTGGTTTCTGGGACAACCCCTCCATCAGCAGGTGCTGGCGGCGTCCATGAGTGGCCAGAGCTGTTTTAGAAAGCACAAATCGTTCCTTCGCTTTTCCCTCTCCCTCTTGGGATGCTCGAGGTGCCCAAAGGGCAAGTGCCTGGCACAGCAGACACCCGCAGCCCGGTGGGCAATGAGGGTCTGGTGGTTGTGGCTGCATGGCTGGATCCGCACATGGAAGAGTTTGCCAAGGAGCACTTTAAGGGACTGGTGGTTGCATTTGGCCCAGGGCTGTCCAGCATCGTTGGCTGTTGGATACAGATGCGAATTCAGGGTCCCGAGTTGTCAGCCCAGCTTTGTGAACTATCTGCCGCTCTCTGGAGCTGCCAGCACCTGGAGCTGGGTGGTGACTCAGTGTCTGGAAAATCGCGAGGGCCATGCCACAGGGATGTGCTTAGGTTTCCACTCCTTCCCCATATCGCATCTTAGTGCTTGGGTGTCGGGATGGGCTCAGGTTTCAGCCTGCCTCAGTGTCTGAAACACTGAGTGCTCCCAAAGCGCCAAATCAGGTCTTTTAAGAAATTACCAAGGGGGGAAAATAGGGCATTCGGTCCCGCTGTGGGGAGGTTTGTCTTGGAGGATGGAGATGAGCAGGAGTGAGATTTAACATCCACAGGAGCACTGGGGAGGGAGGCTGTTGGGAGTGATGGGGTGGCAGATGAAACACACCTTGTATCAGTAGGGATTGGGTTGGGGGACCAAAAGACAGCAGCAAAGACACTGAAATCTTTATGGCTGTATGTCTTATATGGCAGACATGAAATAAGCTAAGAGTGGACTGGTGCTTTGCACCAGGGTTTTGTGTGCCTGCCTGCTGGACCACGTCCTAGCCTGGGTCTGGCTCCTTTGGTGGGAGCCATGAAATTACTGCAGTTATTGCTCTCCTTTCTTTTTTGGGCAGATTTCTGTCGTTCTGGCATGGTGCTGCATGGAACAACTTGTATTTGGTGTTTTGCTTTTGCCACAGTGGACACAAACTGCGTGGTTTTAGTGGATGCCTGTCTGAGAGCTGCTGGCCCTGCCAGTGCTAAGGAGCTGGCTGCCGGGCTCTGTGTTACCCCATGGATTGTAACTTCAAGGACAGACTGCCTCATGCTTCCCCAGGGGCTGTAGGACATCTCCAAAGCGGACACAGAGTTGTCCTTGAAGGGAGCGCACTGTCCAGTGCACTTTGATACAAATAGACCAGGAGGGCTCACTTTATTTTAAAGTCTCCAGAAATCTTTGCCGCTTAGAAATTCGGGTGCTGTGAGGTGCCTCCAGGCTGGTGAAAGTGAGAGCCCTCAGTCATGGTTTAGTCATGAGCTAGCAGCACTGCAGGTGGTGTGCAGGGTTAAAGTGAATATCCAGCTTATTAAAACTTCATCTTGCTAATTAGCACAGGGTGAAGAACAAAGACAGACCAATGTTGTAAAGGGGGAATTGTCAGGAGTGTTAAATATTAAGTCATCTGCTGCCAGAATTGACTCCCAGTGGTCTTTTTGTATTCATGGTTAGGCACTGGATGAGGTGTCTAAATGGGTTTAGAGCATCACTTGACACTGGCAGCTTTAAGGGACATAACCGGGCTGTAAAGTGACAATTCCTACAATATAGGTGAAAGTATTTAAGGCTGGGCAGAGCTAATACTGCAGTTTCAATCCTCCTGTCTGCTATTCCAGGTGGAGCAAGGTGTCAGGAATGCGTCTACACTTTGCAGATGAGCTCTCTATTCACGTGCCCCCCTCAGATTTGGGGTTTATCCTCTGGATGCCTAGTGCCGTTTAATCCTGGCTTACAAACCAGCCGGTAGTGGTAGGGCTGCTTGTTTCTCTTTGCTTAAGGCAGCCTCTTTACTCTGCTGAATCATGACTCTGCTTAAAGTCACAAGACTTGGGGAAGAAAAAAAACCCCACCAGAAAAACCAAACAAAACCCCGTCTTGTTTTTTGTTTTGCCTTCTGATTCTGGAGAGCCTGCAGATGCAGGAGGGGATGAGTCTAGCAGTCCTTCCCACTTACCTGGCAGGGAGGAGAGATGCCAGCCCGAACCCCGCGACTCCAGGAGCTGAGGCTTTGCAAAGCGTGTGCCCTTCACGCCACCACGATGCCTGCAGCACCCGCCTCTTGGCCAGGCACAGCTGCCTTGGCACACCCCAGCTGGAGGGCTGGCTGCTCACGCATCCGTCACGGTGCCTGAGAAAACACGCCGCTGACGTGCTGGTCCCCTCCTCCAGCCCACGGACGCAGGCTGCTCCAGCGGGGCGCAGCCAGTGCGTAGCCCTGAAACACCCCTGTGTGATGGAGAGGACAAAGCTGCTGGGGACGTGGAGATGTAGAAACGCTTATTTTTCATGTGCTTAAAAAAACAGCTGTAGCAGAGCCAGGCACCGGGCAGGGATCCCCAGGAGGCGATGGATGGGTAAGTACCGGTACCATGCCCCCAGCAGGACGAGCTGCCTCCTGGATAGGACTGTCCGTATCCGACAGCCAGGTGCTACGGGGAATTTGCTGCCGTGTCTTGCTATGGTGGCAGCAGCCCCAGCAGCTGACATCTCCCACTTCACAGGAGGTGCGGAGCCCCCACCACAGCCTTTCCCTGAGCCCCTCGGACCAGGCAGCATGTCAGTCCTTGTTGCGATCGCAGCAGTGATGGTGAAGGCAGAGTTCCCCTGGGAAGGAGGCACTGTGTCTGTCCCCCCGCTGTCCCTGTCCCACTAAGGCAGGGTGGCTGCCCTGGCTTAGGGGTCGGCGGTCTGTGCCACCTGCATTCACCCCGGGGTGGCTTGTGCACCATGGGGATAAACCCATAGCCCCAGGGTGATCTGGTGCAGTGTCCGGGGGGGATCCTTGCAGGTGGCTCTGCGGGGCTGGGGGGGAATCAGTGCCTCTGATCCATGGCGAGGATGGTCTGTGTGGGGAGCAGCCCTGCACCCCTTGGTGGCACTACTACCAGGTGACCCTGCCTGTCCCACCCTCTCCCATCAGTGCCAAGCAGCTGGAACACTGATTTCACCCTTTAGGACTCCAAAAAGTCCTACATGGAACTCCAGTGCTGCTGCACACCCCTCTAAGGGAAGTTAAAGCCCCAGGAAGGGTTTGCTGGTCCCCCATCTCAGGTTTGCAGAGTCCTTTGGGCAGGGCTGGTCTCCTGCAGGGGGTTGCAGGGTGGGCACGCGGAGTTTTTTTCACCTCTACAAGCTGTTTTGCAGAGCAGTAATTTCCCCTGTAATTTGCCATCATAATTCCCTGCTCTTTTAGGGAGTTAGAGATGCCTCCTGGTGAAATCTGCAGTGTTTCCAGTGAAATCTGTGGTGTTTCCTTAGCTCAACTCCTGCCAAGATGTTTGAGGAGGAGGTGGTAGGACCTTGCAATGGAGCGGAGGGTTTCCCAGCATGGGAAATCAGTGTGTGTCCCCTGCACGAGCTTCGCCCCGTGTGCCATTCAGAGCTGACCCCACCAGGACAATGGGGACCAGTTACATGTTAGGACTCTTTAAAAAAATGTCCTAATTGCAAAATTCCTGGGGTTAGTGGTGCTGTGGGTCTCGCAGCCGGTGGTTAGCAGTGGTGTTGGTAAAAATAGAAGCGGTCAAAAAATGGATTTTTATTTTTACTCCATAAAGTGTGTCCTGCTCAGATGTTTTTCTTTCTTCTCGAGCTGAGAGGCAAGACAACTCACTGCTTTCACAGAACAGCAAGAAAAACCTTTGTTTTGGGTCAGCTGGGAAGCTGCAAGCATGCTGTTTTGCTTTGACACCCTCCCTTCCCATTTTCTTTTTTTTCTTCTTTTTGAGGAGTTAAAGGTCACTGCAATGTCATCTTGGAGCAAAATAACAAGTTTGCATTAAAAAAAAAATGTTGAAACAGGCTTTGCTTGAACAGGCACCTCTGTGGGCTGTAGCTCACAAGTGTAAGGTGGCAGGCATCTCTGGGCAGCTTGGGAAACTTACCTCTCATCTGGGATGGAGCCAAGTCACTGACTGGAGAACATACATTTTGTTAACAAGGCAAAAAAGTAGAGGGGCTGGACAGGCACAGAACAAGATCCTGTTTTTATGTACCTCCCTGGCCCGTTGATGTGCTGGGCAATGCCTGCAAACACCCTTCTCAGCATGTTTATTGAAGTGGTACCCAAGCAGGTGATATCCATCAGCCCTGGGCAGCCACAGTGGTTTGATTCTGGTTCAGCCAAAGCAACCAGAACAGGATAAATCCACCAGCTTGCACATCCCTCCAAGGCAGATCAGTGTCCAAGGGCCACAAAAGGATGCAAAACCCTTCTTAAAAAACACATTATTTCTCTACTGGCAGCGGCAGTGCCAGCTCCTTCATGTACGTCATGAGCTCTAGCCCATGGGGGGAAAAGAAAGAAAGAAACAGCCTAAAAATAGAGCAGCTTCGAAGCAGTTCATAAATAATAAACCGTCCTCCTGAAAGGGAGATGAAAATTCAGAAAATCCCTAAAGCCCTGGGGGCTGCTGTCAATTTTACATAGGGTGTGGAGGTGGCTGTCCCTGAACCAGCAGTGTCAGCCATTTTTGGGCTTAAAACCCTAAGAGCTGTGGGAAAGAAAACACCATTTATTTCTTTTTTTTTTTTTTTTTTTTAGAAAACATGAAAACTTTAGAAAATTCTTTTCCCAAAGAATTTCCAAGTCCTGCTCAATGGAGGCTGCACGTTATTCCCCCCCTTCCCCCCCCCCCTCCCCCCTTGACCTTTGCAGTCCCCAGATAAGGCATGCATGAGACACAGGGTGTGCCTCCGATAGTGACAGGTATTTGCATCTCGCTCTCTGGCATCTCAAAAATTCCCAGTGCTGAGAGGGAGGGAGTTCTTCTGGTCTCAGCATACCCATCTATATTTCCAGAAGCAGCCTGACACTTGCAGTGCTGCTCAGCTGTGCCGGTTTTGTCTGAGACCCTTCTGCAAACCTCCTCCCACCACGCCGTTCCCCAGTACGATCCTGCACGGCACCCGAAAGCCAAGGAGGGGCTGACAGGAGGAATAAAGTTTTATCCCAAACACAGCATTTTCCCACCACCCTCTCCTCCCTGTCTTTATTGCTCTATTTTTGCTGGACTCAGCTGGTCTTAAATCACACGTGCTGGTGGGTGAAGGCCCTGTTCTTCTCCTGTGTGACAGAATCCAGCCCTGGGTGACACAGCTGGGGTGGTTGGAGCCACCCCCATCCCATGCCAGGGCTCCTTGCCACCAGTGAGTGAGGGCTAGGTGGGACTTGGCCAAGGGACAAGTGGTTTAGCTAAACCTATGGCCCGTTCAGGCTAATCGCTTCCTAATGCTGTGGTAATCCCATTTAAAGCAGCTGGCAGTCTAGAAAGTTGCCAGCTCCCAGGGGAAGGTTAAAATGACCCAGCCGACAATGAAAATGTTTCCCCAGCTACAGGGTCTGGCACAATGCATGTTTCAAGATGAATATAAAATGCTGGATGTTCTGTTGAGCCTGTGCACAGATCCTATCTGCGTTTACACCCAGGTGTCCCTGTAGTGGAGTAGCAGGGTTTAGGTGATGTTCATGACCCCTTTCTGCTTTACTTGGCCTTTTTTGGGGAGAAAGATCTGTTTGTGGTACAGAAGAAAACGTGCTCTGGCTTGTCATGCTTGTAGAGGGTTCGGTATTTCATTTTGGATCTTTTCTTTAAAAAAGAAACTGAGTCCTTTAGAGGGTGTTGCTGATAAAGAGGGGGATTTTTCCCTCTGGTTTGCCTGGAGCTGGCAGGCTTCCAGCCCCAGCCGCATGCTGGTGTTTGCTGGTGCTGGGCAGGTACTGGCCAGCTGGTCTGCGGCTCTGCAGCTTCTTTCCTTCCCCTGCTCCTCCTGCTGCTAGGTTTGTTTCTTGTTGTCCCGTGTCCTCACTTTACTTTTCCCCTCTGGATCCCCAGCACTGTGTTTGGCTGAGCCCAGCCAGCTCCTGGCCAAGAAAAAGCCGTTAGGCTCTTGGTGCAGCCTGCTTCCCCGGGGCCGTGCAGGGGGAGCAAGCTGGAGATGAAACACAGCCCGGAGCCGTGCTGGATGGAGGAATAGCCCTTTGGAGGTCTTGCTGTCTGCCCCCCAGACCCGCTGCAGGGGTCTGCGTGCAAGGCAGGAGCGAGCCGCTCTCCTCCCGCTCGGGGCTGCTGGTGCAGTACCCCCTGCGGCCATGCTTTGCTGCACAACGCACCCCCTACGTGCCCCCCAAAACCAGACGTGAGCCGCCGGTACCCCTGCCCTGTTTAGCCATCCAGGAGCTGCAGAGAAGCAGGTATTTACCGGCTGTACCTCAAAGCATTACCCAGCTGGAGCGGCCACGGTGCGCTGGGATGGCGAGGGGACAGTGCTGCAGATAAACTGAGTTAAATCTGCCAGGGAAGGCAGTTTGATTAAAATTAAGAGCAGCTGCCTGGAATTCATTCATTTGCAATTCAAAACTGTCTTTTATGGCTTTTAGTTAGCCCTGTCCCTTAAAGGTACTGTCAGTGAGCTGATCCAGCTCCTGCTCAGCCTCCTCCTACCCCCTCCCAGTCTCTGCTCCTGCCTTGCTGAAAGTCTTCCCAACAAAAGAAAATTAATTATGGCAATGATTTGGTCCTTATTGCCCTGGCGTTGTTCTCAGTGTGGGGCTCAGTCTGTTCCCTGCACGTGTTCTCTGCCCAGGGTAATTGGAGATAGCCTCTAGTACTTGGCGTCAGCGCCTGGCATGTCCCAGACCGGCAACGGGGGGACGGGGGGAACTGCTGAAATTGAGATGGCAAATGGATGACAAGCTGTCCCTTGATTCAGAGTTTTTTCTGAGTCTATTTATATCCTCTTCTTTTTCAGAGACGGGTGCTCTGGGACTCTGCAGAGGTGGGAACTTTCCTAACAGTCCATTTTCTTCTCCTGAGAGCCCCAGGCTGGCTGCAAAGAGATCTTCCTTCCCACCCCACTGCAAAAAGCTCTAGAGAAAGCAGAGCATCATGTACACCTTCCTGCCCGAGAACTTCACACCAGTGAAGCAGAAGCCCTCCAAGGAGCTGAGGCCCATGCTTGGGGCCATCTTGCTGGGCCTCATCCTGTTCATTGCAGCGGTGGTGGCTTGGTGCTACTACACAGTGTCCCTGCGGAAGGCGGAGCGGCTCAAGACGGAGCTGATGGACCTGCGGGCGGATGGCTTTGTCATCAGGAACCAGCACGGGGAGGTGGTCTTCCGCCTGGCCTTCCGCTCGGGCAGCCTTGACCTGGAGTCGTGCTCCAAGGAGGGCGAGATTTTGAGCTGCACGCGGTCGGGCAGGGGCCCGCTCAACTTCTTCATCCAGACGGTGAAGCCCAAGGACACGGTGATGTGCTACCGTGTGCGCTGGGAGGAGCTGGCGCCCGGCCCGGCGGTGGAGCACACCATGTTCTGGGAGGACGCCCACTGGTATGGGGGCTCAGAGATGAGCACCCAGCACTGGCCCATCCGCCTGGCGGGCTACCAGGAGCCCATGCCCTACGTGACCAGTGACGTCTACTCCTTCCGCGACAGCTTTGGCGGCATCCTCGAGCGCTACTGGCTCTCCTCCAAGGCAGCGGCCATCAAGATCAACGACTCCGTGCCCTTCCACCTGGGCTTCAATGCCACCGAGCGCGCCCTCTTCTTCCAGGCCCGCTACAAGGACTCACCTTACAAGCCCCCACCAGGGCAACAGCCCTTCCCCGAGCTCAGCTACCGCGTCTGCGTGGGCTCCGACGTCACCTCCATCCACAAGTACATGGTGCGCAGGTACTTCAACAAGCCCTCCAAGATCCCTGCTGAGAACGCCTTCCGATACCCCATCTGGTCCACCTGGGCCCTCTACAAGAACAATATCGACCAGGATAAACTCTTGCGATTTGCTGAAAAGATCAAGAAGTACCGTTTTAACTGCAGCCACATTGAAATCGATGACATGTACACACAAGCTTATGGGGACTTTGACTTTGACCCTGTCAAGTTCCCCAACGTAACAGAGATGTTTGCAAAACTGAGGGAAGACGGGTTTAAGGTCACCCTGTGGACTCACCCTTTCATAAACTACAATTCCTCCAATTTTGGGGTGGGAATTGAGCGTCAGCTGTTCATCAAGGAGCCGTCTGGGCGGCTGCCTGCCATGGTCGAGTGGTGGAACGGCATCGGGGCCATCCTGGACTTCACCAACCCAGCAGCCCGGGACTGGTTCCAGAGCCACTTGCGCCAGCTCCGACACAAGTATGGCATCTCATCCTTCAAGTTTGATGCAGGTGAGACCAGCTACCTGCCCAAGCAGTTCAGCACCTTCCGCCCACTCTCAGACCCCAGCATCTGGTCGCGGCGCTACACGGAGATGGCCATCCCCTTCTACGAGCTGGCTGAGGTGCGGGTGGGCTACCAGTCACAGAACATCTCCTGCTTCTTCCGCATCATTGACCGTGACTCCGTCTGGGGCTATGAGCTTGGCCTCAAGTCCCTCATCCCCACGGTGCTCACCATCAGCATGCTGGGGTACCCCTTCATATCCGCTGACATGATAGGCGGGAACTTTCTCCCCAACAAGACGGAGGGCGCGGTGGAGATCCCCGACCGGGAGCTGTACGTGCGGTGGCTGGAGCTGTCAGCCTTCATGCCCTCCATGCAGTTCTCCATCCCGCCCTGGCTCTATGACAAGGAGGTGGTGGAGATTGCACAGAAGTTCACGGAGCTCCATGAGTCGCTGGTGGCCCCGCTGCTGCTGGAACTGGCTGGGGAGGTCACTGACACAGGTGACCCCATCATCCGTCCAATCTGGTGGATCTCACCCCGCGATGAGGCCACTCACAGGATCGACTCCCAGTTCCTGATCGGGGACACCCTCATGGTGGCACCTGTCCTGGAGATGGGCAAGCAGGAACGCGACGTCTACCTGCCAGCGGGCAAGTGGCGCAGCTACAAGGGGGAGCTGTTTGAGAAGACCCCGGTGCTGCTCACGGACTATCCTGTTGACCTGGATGAAGTTGCCTATTTCCTCTGGGTTTCCTAACAGGCTCCTCCATTAGCTTCTGGATAACCATGCCTTATCTAGGACTTTGTAAGAAATAATAATTCTAATTGCACATTACATTTGAGACTGGGATTGAGGAAGGGGATTAAATAGGCTTTACTCTCCTTGGGGTAATTTTTTTTTTTTATTTGGAGTCAAGGGGTGATATTTTTTTTTTAATTTGGGTCAGGTGGGAGACTCAGGTTGGGTTACAGTAGGCAGAATTTTTTCTGTATAGGTATGGAAGGAGTTGTCAGCCTGTCTGTAGACACATAGTAACCCCAGTATCTTTTCAGTTTCCAATGTTTTGAAGAAGTGGAGGTTGGTTAGCATCAGTGGGAGTGTTTCTGGTCTCGTGGGAGCACCCAGCGCTGGGCACGGGAGTATGTCGTGTGGGAGGGTTGCTACAGCACAGCCTGCCGTAAGTTTTATAACATGACAAATATATTTAAAATTACTTTTTTAAGAGCAGAAAACTAACTAGAGATATCCGTATGTACACATGTTTTTCCCCTCTTTGGTCTAGTGTGGCACTGGACTAAGAGTTGCCCCATGTTCCTGCTTTCCCATATACCAGGCGGGCCAGGTTACTCACGTGATGTCCAGGTGTTTTAACTGTATGGGCTGCGTATTGCTTGCTGGGGCAGCTGCATCCCGCCTCCTCATCCATTTAACACCCACTGCAAGGCACTTGCCTGTGTGTTTTACCTTGAGTGTCAACATTGCCTTTCCGATAGTGGCCCCGTCCATACCAGCGTGCCCCATTACTCCTTTTAAAGCGTTTATGGCCCTGCTTCATTACCTGATTATCCTGCTGATATCATCCCCTCTGGTTTTTAAGGACAGATGAGCTTTCAGGTTTGTCGCTGGCAGAAGGACTGCCTGGAGCAAAGCTGTTCTCAAAACATATGTGTGGCGCTTCCCCGGGAACAGCCGGTTCCCATGAGTGGCACGTGTCTTGGATTGACGGTGATGTCTGCTGCTAGCCGGCTTGCCGGTGGGTGGAAAACACCAGCTTTTGCACTGGTGGGTCTGTGCCAGCGGGTGTTCTCACTGCACCCACGGAAGCGTTCCCATCTACTGTGAAATTAAGCTAATACCCATCTCCATCTCAGGTTGCAGTTAGAGGTCGTGATTTTTAGAGGGTTTTCCCAAAGCAGCACTCCTCTCTCCCTGAGAAAATTAGGGGCCTTCCTCACGCAGCATTTGTGGTGCTGGAGGTGTGGTTGCTGTCAGAGGCTTCTGGAGGGGACACGGGGTGACATGGTGCTCCACCCCAAGTCCCCGTCAGCTGGGACGGAGCTGCAGAGATGCCTCTTTCCCAGCTTTCCCATTTGTTTTTGTACGGGAAGATGCATTTATAGGGACTCATGAGCAATCTTTGCTCTGAGACAGAGCAAGCAAACAGGATCGCAGTCTGGCAGCCTTCCTCCCCAGGGCAGGACATGCCCGGCTGTGCCCTGGTTGAGAGCACATTTCAGCACCTGAATTTTTAATGAGCCTCTGCGGAATGGAGCCGTGTTGGCTGGTAAGGTTTGGGGCACTCTGCCCAGGCTACGGCCAGCCCAGGAGAGCTCAGCATCTGTGGGGTTTCTCATAGGATTGTGTCTGGGCTGAGTGTCGGCCTGGCACGAGTCCGCCACCCATGGTCCTGTGTTTTGGCTAGGGTTGGGTACCCGTGAGGATCTTTCTCAAAGCCCATCTTCCACCACTGGGCTTTGCAGGCTGCAGAAAAGAAGATGCACTAAACCTGGGGGTTGTGTTGGAGTCCAGGAGCGGAAATTCAGGTGCTTAGGGAAAATCTGAAGTGCTTTTATAGTTAGGAAGAAAGTGAGGATGTCGACTTTGAAGAGTGCTTTGGAGCACAGGGTGCAGAGAGGGCTTCTCCAGCCCCAGCAATGCATGCTTTGAGGCCATGCAGAAAGGCTATGCTTTGAGGGGCTCCAGCTCTTCTCTTTCAACCTTTGCTTATGAAATACTTGTCCTCCCCTGGCATAGGAGTCATTGGGTCGAGGTGATGTGGCTGCATAGCTCAGCTGCCAGTGAAGAAGTGGGATCCTTGATACAGGACTTTATGGGAAGGATCTCAGCATGACCAGGCGATGTTGCGTGTCTTCTCATCCCCTGTCTCCACTGTGCCATTTACCATATCTCTTACTACTAAGAGGTAAGGCTACGTGAAGAGAAACACAACACTCCTCTTAGTATCCCTTTACTACTAAAATGATGGGAGCAGCCAGATGAGTGCCTTCCGTCTCCTTGCAGTGGTTTCAGGTGCTGTCAGGAAAGTCACAGAGGAAATTCTCCATTAGACACAGTCTTCCTTCCCCTCCCCTCAAAAGAAAGGATTTTATTATAAAATTTTAATTTTCTTTTTATTTTATTATATGAATAAATGGGTAAGATTGTGGAGTACTCTTATTTTTCTAAATGCTGTATTTAGGGGGTAAGTGGTCATGGCTATTCAGTGCTCCAGCTAGGAGAGAGGTAGAGCTGTTGGGAGGACATAAGGGATGATGCTGAAGAGCAGGTCTGTATGGATGGCTCTCTGTGGGTCCATGGCACCTAGCCTGCCCCACATGTTGGGGACAGGCTCAGCAGTGCTGCCTCAGGCTCTCACAGGCTTCTAGGTGCCCTTTCCATCCAACTTTTTACCAAAACCACTATTTCTAACACTATGCTGTAGCACTGCAGGACTCAAGGACCTCTAGGACCTCACAGACCACAAGCACTCTGTGCACAGACACTTTGGGAACTGCTACTAGGAATATTTCTGTGATTTACACCGTGGGTCACTGGCCAAAGCTGGGTTTAGTTCAACTCTGCCAAGCAAAAGACCTGAAACAGGTCTGGGAGTTGGATTCAGCCTTTTCCATCCCAGCCTACAGCAGACCATGGGTGAGCAGCAGGTCCACATGATGCCTGTATGATTGAATTTTGAAGCTTGCACTGTTGTATGTTGGATTTTCTGGATACTTGTGTTTGTACACACCATCCTATGTCAGACTGTAATGCTGGTGGGTTTTTTTTTAACCACTTTTCTAATCCTTAATTGTTAATGAAGACAGAACTGTAACTTGAATCACCTCGATTGATATAAAATTTTGGAAAACAAAAGGAAGTTTAACTATGTCCATCTGTACCAAGTGTGTGGGGCTGGTGGTTCAGGCAGATTTGTTTGTGGGGTTTTTTTTCACCCTAGACTTGACTGAAATGAGAGTTGAGATTGTTGTTTCATGTAAGGCTTGCAGCCTGCAGCTTTGATGTATGTTTTAATGGGAGGATCTGGCAGCCACCCCACTCTTGTGTTTGGAGTGGTGGCAGGAGACGGGGAGGTGGAGATGAGCCACTGGATCATGGATCACATTTCCTTGGGTCCAGACAGCAGAGGGAAGAGCTGTGCCTTAGCGCTGGCCTGAAGAAGACCGTGTCCAGGTGAACATCGATGTTGCGTCTGCCCCCAGGGGCAGACTGTCATGCCCCTATTTCTGCTGGTATCTACCCAAAAAAGACCCATCAATGCTGAGTCTGGGGGGTTTGCTGGTCACGCTGCTCTCAGAGGACACATGCTTCGGGACTGTTTGCAGGTGGTGAAGAACAGGAGCCTGTTCTTGGCTTCCCTCAGGCACTCCAGAAGGTCCATCTGGGCCCTGGCTGTCCCCACTGTCCCCGGGGACCCCCTTTCCAGGTGGTGCTGACTGCTGGGATGGGGATGGAATAGATGTTTGTGGGTATGGGAGTGCCAGAAATGGAGTATGTGAAACTCCTTTAGGAGCTTGCCTTGCCCCATGCCACCCCTTTGCCCCACACAATGATTTTCCTGCCCTTTCTGTTGTTGCTGTATGAACCACAGCCTGCCTTGTGCCACCTGGGCATCACTAGCACTGCCCAACACATGTGGCTTGGCTTGAAGCATGAGGCGGTCTTCGATTTGCTCCTTTTGCAATAAAAGACATTTTCTGATGCTTTTTCTTTGCCTTCACCCTTGGGTGCAAGCGGTATCCATACACTCAGCTGATGCTCACACTGTGGAGGTGAAGCTGGCACTGGCTGGAGCCCTGGGGGCAGTCTAGCAACTTGTAGCCCTTGCATCCTTGCAACAAATCCTCAGTAATCCAGGAGTCCTCCCTGGAATCGGTGGGTCTGGGTTTAGTTTGCATCCTCACAAAAGCTGTCACTGTGTGCAGGGAGGGTGTGTGAAGCTTACTGGGCACACGGGTACAGCAAGTGGAGTCTGCTCTGTGCTGGGTCCCAGCTAAGTGGCAGTGCTTGAAAACGCATCCATGGGGGTGTACGGCACAAGGAGGAGTGTTAATGGCAAAGTTCAAACCCCAGTGGGGCTAGAGCAAAAGCCCAATTTGTTTGAAAGCAGATTTCAAGGAGGTGCCTATGGGTGACAGCAGAACAGTGTCTGCTGACCCATGAAACCCTGTCTGGGAGCATGTCTATCCCTGCCTGAAATTACAGCTTTTATTAAAAGTAAGAAAAACCCAAAACAACAGGCAGGCAGGCAGAGCCCAAGGCTGGGGAGGACTGTGGTGAAAGGACAAGCTGACAGCAGCAGAGGCCCTTCGGGCATGTGGCCAGGAAAAAAACAGGCTGGTCAGTCACAGCTCATCCCAAGCCAGGCGGGAGCTGCCAGCCTGCAGATCCCTTGTGCCAGGACAGTCATAAAGGTGGATTGGGCTGATGCAAAACCCCAGAGGCTGAGTAGACAAAAGCAGGGATGTTTTTTTCTTATTTTCTTTCTTTTCTTTTTTTTTTTTTCCCCCAGTAAGGATGGGTGGTTTTTAGCTCAGCAATCATCAATGATTGTAATCTAGTAAACTACCCTCTGCCCCTAGAAAAACAGGCAACCTGGAGTGAGCGATGGGCTGGGGGAAGTCTCATGTCACCAGCACCTCCACCAAACAGCTCTCGCTTGGCACTGGGAGTGAAAAAAATCAACCAAGACTGAAGCTTAGCAAGGCAAACAAGATGTCCCTTTGGCAGCACACAGCCCCGGTGCGGCAGGAGGGTGTGGAAAGGTGCCCACGGTGCCACCTGCTCGCAGGATGCCTCCAGCACCAGTCCCCCATGGCTTCCTGCGGCTTGGCTGGGCAGTAGGGAAAAGCACTGGAGGAAAGGTTAGAAAGGGATGGGGATTTGAAGGAGAGATTTTTGCAGCCAAAGGGGACCAGGTGGCTTGAATCATCCCAAGAGTTTGCAGAAAGTGTCAGTGATGCTTTTTTTTTTCTCTCCCAGCTGATGCAGGCGAGCAAGCGGAGCTACGTGTACAGACCACACTGATTATGGGCGCAGAGGTGTGGTGTGAAGGGGCTGGAGCCTGGCCCTCCCACCTCTCCCCAGTGCCAGGGGCATCAGCTTTTCAGAAAGCTTTTTCTCTTGCTGCAACAACCAGAGGACCCTCTGGCTGCCCCAAGCCTAGTTGTTGGGGACCCCTCAGGGCTTCAAAGCAGCAACTGAGAGATAAAGCATTCAGAAATGCTTCTCATCCTCAGGGGAGATACAGCAGTGAAAACCACTATCCTGGAGTGGGAGAAAGCCCATGGTGAGGACTCAGAGATGGTCTGTGAACCCTGAACACCACTGCCAGATAGAGCATTGCTTTCCCTTTCACATCCACAGATTAAAGTGGGGGTTTACCTCCCATCGCCACACCAGTGATAGTATTGCTGCAGCTTGAGCTGCTTTCAGGAGCATCTGGAAGATGTTCTGGCTCATCACAGTTGGCACTGCTCCTGTGCCACTGTGACCATGCCAGGTCCTTGTGGCATAACAGACCCACTGATGGGTGATGAGGGCCTCAGCCAGTGTTGGGGCTGCTTCATCTGAGCACCAGTCTGGAGTGAGTGCCATGTTCTCCAGCCCCTCTTTACTTTTTGTATGCAGCAGCTCTGGGGCAAAACTCTAAAGAAAGGAGCTTTATCCTGCCTTGGGGCCACACACAGCTTTACATCCCAGTGCCTACTAGCAGCGACGTGCTGGGGTCAGCAAAGGAAACAGTCCTTTGCTTTGGGAAGATGCACTGCAGCCCAGAGACCGCGGGACCTTCCTAAACTGCTGAGTCATGTCACCATTAAACTTCTCCCTGTCTAAAAACAGGAAAGATTGGACCAAGAGTGGAGAGTATTTCACAGCCAGCCTGCCCACCCAAGCCTGCAGGTGCTGCTGAGATACCTTCAGCCAGAAGTCACCTTCATGGACAGAAGGATGCCGGCTCATGGACAGGGATCTCCATTAACACAGCTGGTGGCATGGGAGAACGTTTTTCATGGGGAAACTGAAGCAGCAGGGCGCTTGGGCTTGTTTTTTAATTGTCTGAACTCTCCTGGGACATGAAAGATTACACCTTCTGGCTCTTAATGTGGTCCCAAAATGCACATGGATCCTGTTAGGTCCTAACCCATGCATGACTTGGTGCAAGGTTTTAACCTTGACTGCCATGAGATTTCACCACATGCTTACAGGCTTGGCTGAATCCACACCATGGACACGGTCCTCAATAATTTCTTCCAGCAAAAGGGGGGAAATGGTTGCCACAGCATCAGCAAATGCTGTAGCTTCTTTCTCCTCGCTCAGATAGCACAGGCCACGGGAAATGGAAACTCTTCTTATTCCTGCATCAGCACCTACCTGACTTGCAGGCTGAAAATAGAATACCTTCCACTTCAGGATAATCACAGACTGTTTCTTGTACAAAAAGTACTCTGCTTCAGCTGCCTCCTTCATTAATGAAATTATAAATATCTCAAGGGGTCAGCTGTGAAACTCAGTAAAACAAGGGAGTCCGTGTAAATGCCTTTATAAACCAGAAGCATGCATGGCATTTTTTGCTGGGAAAAGATTACAGCAGAGACCATGCTTCTATATCAGCGGTCCTCAAACTACGAGCCCGTGGGCTGGATACAGCCCCCCAGGGTCCTCAATCCGGCCCCCGGTATTTAACAGACCCCCCAGCCCCCCACCCCTGCCGGGGATTTGGGGGGGAAACCAAGCAGCCGCAGATGACTGCCTGCCACTGCATCCGCGCCGGCCCCCTGTTTAAACAGTTTGAGGACCCCTGATATATATATTATATTTGTCAGACTGCAATAACGAAGATGGCCCGTGAATATTTTTTCATAAGTAGGTTATTCTACACCACTTGCCACACAAAACAGAGGTCTCAGCGTTTTCTTCACATTTCATACTGAAGTATTTCTACTTCAAAACCTACTAAAATTCACAGGTTATTAAAGTCATTGGTTCATTAATCCCTGAGACCCTTGCACAGCTAATGGAGGAGCCTGTTAGGAAACCCAGAGGAAATAGGCAACTTCATCCAGGTCAACAGGATAGTCCGTGAGCAGCACCGGGGTCTTCTCAAACAGCTCCCCCTTGTAGCTGCGCCACTTGCCCGCTGGCAGGTAGACGTCGCGTTCCTGCTTGCCCATCTCCAGGACAGGTGCCACCATGAGGGTGTCCCCGATCAGGAACTGGGAGTCGATCCTGTGAGTGGCCTCATCGCGGGGTGAGATCCACCAGATTGGACGGATGATGGGGTCACCTGTGTCAGTGACCTCCCCAGCCAGTTCCAGCAGCAGCGGGGCCACCAGCGACTCATGGAGCTCCGTGAACTTCTGTGCAATCTCCACCACCTCCTTGTCATAGAGCCAGGGCGGGATGGAGAACTGCATGGAGGGCATGAAGGCTGACAGCTCCAGCCACCGCACGTACAGCTCCCGGTCGGGGATCTCCACCGCGCCCTCCGTCTTGTTGGGGAGAAAGTTCCCGCCTATCATATCTGGCAGTACAAAGGGGTACCCCAGCATGCTGATGGTGAGCACCGTGGGGATGAGGGACTTGAGGCCAAGCTCATAGCCCCAGACGGAGTCACGGTCAATGATGCGGAAGAAGCAGGAGATGTTCTGTGACTGGTAGCCCACCCGCACCTCGGCCAGCTCGTAGAAGGGGATGGCCATCTCCGTGTAGCGCCGCGACCAGATGCTGGGGTCTGAGAGTGGGCGGAAGGTGCTGAACTGCTTGGGCAGGTAGCTGGTCTCACCTGCATCAAACTTGAAGGATGAGATGCCATACTTGTGTCGGAGCTGGCGCAGGTGGCTCTGGAACCAGTCCCGGGCTGCTGGGTTGGTGAAGTCCAGGATGGCCCCGATGCCGTTCCACCACTCGACCATGGCAGGCAGCCGCCCAGACAGCTCCTTGATGAACAGCTGACGCTCAATTCCCACCCCAAAATTGGAGGAATCTGTGTGTATAAAGGGATGAATCCACAGGGTGACCTTAAACCCATCTTCCCTCAGTTTTGCAAACATCTCTGTTACGTTGGGGAACTTGACAGGGTCAAAGTCAAAGTCCCCATAAGCTTGTGTGTACATGTCATCAATTTCAATGTGGCTGCAGTTAAAACGGTACTTCTTAATGTTTCTTGCAAAATGTAGAAGTTTATCCTGATTTATATCTTTTTTGTAGAGGGCCCAGGTGGACCAGATGGGGTATCGGAAGGCGTTCTCAGCAGGGATCTTGGAGGGCTTGTTGAAGTACCTGCGCACCATGTACTTGTGGATGGAGGTGACGTCGGAGCCCACGCAGACGCGGTAGCTGAGCTCGGGGAAGGGCTGTTGCCCCGGTGGGGGCTTGTAAGGTGAGTCCTTGTAGCGGGCCTGGAAGAAGAGGGCGCGCTCGGTGGCATTGAAGCCCAGGTGGAAGGGCACGGAGTCGTTGATCTTGATGGCCGCCGCCTTGGAGGAGAGCCAGTAGCGCTCGAGGATGCCGCCAAAGCTGTCGCGGAAGGAGTAGACGTCACTGGTCACGTAGGGCATGGGCTCCTGGTAGCCCGCCAGGCGGATGGGCCAGTGCTGGGTGCTCATCTCTGAGCCCCCATACCAGTGGGCGTCCTCCCAGAACATGGTGTGCTCCACCGCCGGGCCGGGCGCCAGCTCCTCCCAGCGCACACGGTAGCACATCACCGTGTCCTTGGGCTTCACCGTCTGGATGAAGAAGTTGAGCGGGCCCCTGCCCGACCGCGTGCAGCTCAAAATCTCGCCCTCCTTGGAGCACGACTCCAGGTCAAGGCTGCCCGAGCGGAAGGCCAGGCGGAAGACCACCTCCCCGTGCTGGTTCCTGATGACAAAGCCATCCGCCCGCAGGTCCATCAGCTCCGTCTTGAGCCGCTCCGCCTTCCGCAGGGACACTGTGTAGTAGCACCAAGCCACCACCGCTGCAATGAACAGGATGAGGCCCAGCAAGATGGCCCCAAGCATGGGCCTCAGCTCCTTGGAGGGCTTCTGCTTCACTGGCCTGATATTTTCAGGCAAAAATGTTTCTTTGGCATCCTGCTTTTGAGCTTTTCCATATTTTCCCACACGTTGGGTCACCAGACTGTCCATGACTCCTTTGCAGTGTTAACGCCTCATTAGAAACTTTGCTGCTGAATCTTTTTTTCTCCAGCTGGTGGACAGAAAATCAAAGATGCTACATGAAGATGTTCAACGTCTCCTTTCCAAAGTCTGGCCTCTCACACCTGCAGTGTTATTTCATGAAACAGAGGGTTATAAAGAGCAAAAAAGCAATGAAATCTTGCTAATGGCCATAGCTCCTCTCCTCCCGTTTGCAGCCTGGCAGCCTCCGTGGCCCCGCAGCTCTGGCTTGCTTTGCTCTGTGCAATGGCAGCCCGTTCACGGGCAGCTGGGCTGAACCTTTTCAGAGTGGGGCTGTGCCAGGATTCCCATGACCTTCTCTTGGCTGCATCCTGCAGAGCAAGGGTGAAGGGAGGAAAGTCAGCGCCCGGAGGAGAATGGGGCCAGGGAAAGGGGCTGGTACCTGAGCGTAACAAGCTGGACATCACAAGCTGATCTGTTTTTACACTAATTATATTCCCTGCTGAATTTCCCGACCTGTGCACAAATTCTCTGCATCAAATGCAGGCAGGGAAACACCGTGCTGAAATGTCAAGCCTCTTGTTCCCCACCACTCCCCCCGGGATGCAGCTGGCAAATGCTATTTGATCTCCCAGCATTCTACTCCTTCCCTGAGCTGCATGGGGACATGGGGATGCACACACTTTGCAGCCAGCACTGCACTGCTCTGGGGTGGCAGGGCAGAACCCTTCAGCTGCCTTGCTGCCTATCCCAGAGCCATCACCAAGGACAGCCCCTCTTGTCTTAGCAGGGGAAAAAGAAGATCTTTCCCTACATCTGCATCTTAATTTTTTAATCCTAATTCAGTTCTTGTAACTCCCAGGCTCATGCCAGGCAAGATACTACAGTGCAGCGAGGGTAGAAGATATTTAAGCACAGAGTTTGAGGGTGGGTGTACTAAACTAAAGTTGTTGCAAGACCAGGACTACACTAAAGCTTTGTTTTGCTGAGAAATGCACAAGAAGATGACACATGTGCCAGCTGCATCAAGGGTCACCAAGCCAGCTGGTGCAGTGCAGCTCACAGCACCTGAAAGCATCCATTGCCAACAAAAATGACAGGTAGGGGAAACTGAGGCAGGTGGCTCGAGGCAGTGATCTCAGTGCAACCGGGCTCCTGGCTTCCCTGGGCCCATACTGGGTCTGGGTGGTCTGAAAGGATGAAAATTTGCAGAGGTCTATATGGGGAGGAAGAAAAAGAGCCAGCTTGCTCATCCAAGCAGTGCCCAGCAATACATGCCAGGCGTATTTACGCACGCTGCCATGACATCAGTACCTAAGTATACAGAGATGATAAGCCACCCAGGGATCCATTAAAAATACCAGAGGTCACCACATTTTGGATTGATCGCAGCAGCCTTCTAACCACCCAAATGAGCTGCTCAGTCAGTTTTCGTAATGCGTTTTCCGGGTCAGTGAGGATTTGATGAGAAAAAGAGACAAAGTGGATAAAAGTGATCCCAGGCAAGCCCTGGCCAGGGTGGGGAGTGAGAGAAGGAAGGTTGCTGCTGCCCCAAAGAGATGGTGGTCTGGGACAGTGACCATTCTGGGGAGCAGGCTGGGTTACACACGTGCTCGGGGTGCTCTGCCAGCCCCAAAGTGCTCAGACCTGGCAGCCTCCCCAGTGCTGGCCTGGCTCCTGGACACGGCTTTGCAGCTCTGGCTCAGGTGGTTTCCAGCAAAACCCTGGTGTTTTCCCAAAACAACCCTTTTGCTTTGAAGATGTTTTTATGTGCTGGGTCAGCCCTTGGCTGCCACCCTTGGAGCTTTCCTCATCTTCTTCCTTCCTCTTTCTGCCCTCCCAGCCAGCCTGGAGACAGGACTCTCCTTTAAGATAAGTCCCACCATTTTCAAGGGTGAAAAAACAAGGAAGGGAAAGGGAAGGAAAATCGGTTTTCCAGGACTTCTGCTTTTTTTTTTAAAAAAAAAAAAAAATCTGAAACAACACATTAAAAAAACCAAAACACGCAGGGACATGAAGACTCCAAAATCTGCACAAGAACAAAGGATGTGGGGGAAGTTTCCCAGCTTTCTGTGCAGTGGTCTCTGTCTCAGACTTTAAATCCCTCAATTTCCCCAGAAGCCAAAGATCAAAGATGGTATATAAGGGAGTCAGGCCAACCTGTCCTGTCCCCAGGGCCTTTTGGATTTTCCTCCTTCCTATGATGTGGCAGGATGTGGCATTGGTACCCCAGCCCTGCTGCTCATGGAGGAGAGGTAAGATGTGGGTGGTCAGTGGGAACGGCAGGCGCTGGCACATCTGGAGGCAGAACAGGATGAAATTTGATTTCTGAGGTAGATCCCGCCAGGGTAAGGGAGTCTTTGAAGCTGCTAACTCCTGCCCTTCAAGACTTATGTCTTAGGAAAGCATAAAACATGCACTGGCCTAGCTGGCAGCCTGTGCGCTGCACAGGGTTGATGAGGAGTCCTGCCAAGGGGTGCACATAGGTGACCCAGAGCCCAGCCTTTTCCTTGCTCTGTTCCTGGGATTATGGCATGACAGCATCCCCTCCCCATGAATATTTAACTGGTCCCTGCAAAAACTCTCTGTTCCGGTGACTACTTAACCAACAAATGCAAAGTGCAACTGCTTCCAAGCAAGGATGGGCCAAATGCTCCCACAGCACCCCAAAAGCCACATGTCCCAGGGATGCACACACTGTTGTTTTATATTTGAGTGCTTTATCAGATGCTAGTCTGATATGGGTCTGGCCCCATCAGTCCCCCAGGCCTTCCTCCACAAGGAGCCATGATTCCTCACCCTGAGGATCTAAGCAGCCCTTAGCATACACAGATTAAACATTGACATAGCCAGCACTGTGACATGCAGAAAATGCACTGGGACTTTAGACCTCTTAGAGTTAAACAGGAACTAAGCAAGGGTTTCAAGTGATGAAATGCATGTCAGCTGGCTTGAAGAGCAGCTGGGTGCTGAAACCCCTTTGTGCACCCATCCTCAGAGCCTCCTTTCTCCAGACCAAACCTATCCCCAGAAGCCCACCTGATCTCTCCACACATGTGGCACAAGTTTGCCAGGCCTTTGTGCAGGTCTGAGCTATGTGATTCCTGAATCCTGACTTCTGCCTTTCCAATGCATTTACCTGCATGCTGATGCACGGAGAGCATCACTCATCAAACAGCCCATCAAGAAACAATTCTGTCTTTAAATCAAGAGATAGTTTTCTATACTAAAATTCCCTTTATAAAAGGTCATCAAACACTTGGGAATCACTATCAGGTGCTTGTAGGGAGAGTATACAACACATTCTAGCAGAAAGTGCCATAGGTAAAGTCATGGTCATAAAAAAACTATTGCCCTGTCAAATTCTGCAAGAACTGATTAATCATTTACTGAGACCTTTTAGACTCTTTTAAATGGGACCTTTTTAGTGGAAAACACACTCAAAGCAGAAAGCCGTTCCCATCAGCTCGCATTTCCCATAGCAGCCTGGCACATGCAGGCATCGTATGGGGAATTAATTGCTAAAAGGGGCCTGGGGGAGGTTTGCTCACCATTTCTTCTGTGTGTATAGATGATGTGAGAAAAGAGGTATCTGCTGTTGCTGCCACCGAGGAGGGGGGGTGAGGGAGAGCCAAGGTTATTGCATGAGCTGCCACAGATTAGCTACAAAACCAACAAGGCTTAACGCAAGGGGGAAGTGGCTGGGGAATGGATGCAGCGGGGGAGGTGACATTGCCAAAGATGCTCTGCAGTCCATGTGGTGCAGGTAGGGGCGCCAGCATCCCTGACTGCAGCACCGAGTACTTAAGGAGCACTTGGAGCAACTTGATAGGGTGGCTGAGGAGGGAAGCTGCCAGAGTCCCTCCCTCAGAGTGGTGCAGGATCCTGCTTCTCCCAGAAAAAAATCTCACTTTTGTCCTGAAGCAGGGACGATATTAGCCACAGTGCCGCATGCACCCCTCACCCAGCTCTGGGCTTCAAGCAATTCCTGATAGCTCCAACAAGGACAACAGTGAGGGCTGGCCTCACCTCCTTGACCCTTGGCCTGTGGGGATCTTACCCGGATCCTTGGGCTGAAACAGCAGTTTGGTTCATATTAACCCCATCAGCAGCGGAGTTCACCCTGCTGGGGAGGCTTGTGGCTGTGTCCTGCAGGGGTGCACCAGCAGGCTTATTTCTAGCAGCCATGCTGATTTGGGGTTCTCTGCACTGCTCCCCATGGCTCCTAATGCTTGGAAGGGTTTTAGTTTTCAGCTCAGGGTGACGATGGCTGCACAGACTGCTGGCTTGTGCCTGTATAAAGGCTCGTGCTGCTGCAAATCTGGTAACCCCATGCAAGCCCGAAGTGCTATAAGCCTCCTGGAGCCAGGCAAATCCAGCCCAGGTCTAGAGCAGAAACACTATCTGGGGTTTTTCCTTACCTAGAGGATCTCAGTCCCTCACTACTGGGAATAAAGTGGTTTATTGCACAGGTCTTTTAGACCTAACCGCTATAGGAGCAGGCAGTGGAAAGTCCCACTCCTGTCCTCTTATATGAACAAACTCCTCCTTCCCAAGCTGGCAGAAAAAAACCTGCAAAAGGAACTTTTTCCCCATTTCAGGGCTTGCTCTGACTCCTGAGCCTGCACACAGTGTCCATGTGCTGCTCCAAGCTGCAAGTAGGGGCCACAGCATCCCGGTGCACGCTGAGCCGTTTCGCCTGCATCCTTGGGAAGGAGCTCCATCTGCTGAGCCAGTGGCCCAGGCTGAAACCCAGCGAGTGTTGCCAGGCTTGTCCCAGGGCTGCAGGGTGACGGGTCATCAGGCATGCCCTGGGCAGCACCGAGCCCACCGGACCCTGTTGCATCAGGATCAGTGCTTGTGAGGAACTCCAGGGAGTTTTTGAGGTGCCTTCCCCTGAAGAAGAAGCAAACGGAGCAGAGAGTGATAAGCAAAGCACAGGCAAGGAGTAAAAAAGTCATTGTGTGCTGCAGCTGCAATTGTGTGCTCAGGCCAGGGGACAGTGGAAATGTAGGAAAAGAGGGGAAAAAAGGGTGCTCTCATCTCAGGCTGCTCTGAATGAAGTCAGTCAGCTGGGCTTCCTCCCAGTGAAGGAATAAACTAGGAAGGAACCTGGATCTGAACTGGGCTTTCTCCCACTTAGGACACAGGCTCAGCTGGAGGCTCTGCTTGGAGAGGAAGCCCTCAGCTGCTACCTGCAACAGCAGCGAGATAAACAGGTGCAATAGCTTGAAGGCTTTCACCTAGGAGGGGAACTGCTATTTTCTTGTGAGAACGAGCCAGAGACCTCCCATGAGCTCCAGGTAGGTCCCTGAGGGATGCTTCAGGCTCTGCATGGGTTAAGCCAACTGCCTGCCAGGGTGAGGGGTCCTGGGAAGTTTTTCTCACACCTGCCCCTGTGGGACTTCTTGTGGCACTGGTGCACCCACGGTGGAAGATGAGGCTCTCAGGCAGGCTGAGGGCATCTGCTCTGGGCTTCCCACAGTCTCAGCTTGCTGCTCACATGGGAGCAGGGCTGTGAGGACCACATCTAACCCAGGCATTTCTAGAGATGCTGCTTTATCCCAAACCAGCTCCACTTCCCAGCCATGGGAGAATTTTGATATGTAAATATCTCTTTTTCCTTCTCTATTCCTTCTTGAAGATACATGACCTTTACTGCGGTTACTTTCCTAAATGTCTGATGCTAAGCGTTTGTGCATGATCAAAGGTTTCACTGCAGAGACAACCCTGCGATGGCCAGACCCCTTGGCTTGCCTTGGCACTTATCCAGCTTCAACTAGGGCAATGAAAGCCCACCTTCAAAGCAGACGTGGATGGAGGAATGACTCATTAGTGCCAGCCAGCAGCCAGAGGGATGTTTTAGGGGTCTTACCACCGAAAATCAGTCTGGTTATAAGCAAGAAAGGCTTCCCTGGGTTTTTGAGGAATTACACTGCATGGGTGAAGCTGATCCTTTCACAAGCACTTTGAACCAGGCACCAGACAGAAAAACCTGCAAAAGGCCAGACAGCTGAAAAGAATGCTAATTAACATTTGCATCTTGCCCAAAGGAGCTTACCCAGGGAGAGGGGAAGATTTCAACCCCTAAAATATGGAACAACTGAAGAGCCCCAGCCCTCCTCACCCTGGGGACCCGGTCCGAGTTTTGCCATTCCTGTCCTGGCATGCCACTGAGGGTATTTTAAGCTGCTTGTTGATGTCCCCATGTCATACGGAGTCTGGCTGGCTCCAAGGCTGAGGTGAAAGCCTAATGGATGGCTGTGCTGTTCCTGAGCATCCCATGGGCTTTAAGCTAGTGAAATACTTGTCTCTGCTTGCTCTCCCAGCTGCTGTGCCGGAAAGCAGTGCCTGTCCCACACCAGACAGGGCTGCATTTGGGTGTCTGGTGAGTAATCCCTGCATTTGAAGATATGTGGCTAATACCATCTCCTTATCAGGAGATGAAATTTCACTTTATCATCACTTCACTCTGACTAAATTCACCATGAGCTGCAAAATTATGAGAAAAAGCAAGGTACCTCTCAAACTGATGATGGAGCCAAGAACTAGGCTGCTCCATGGGACTCAGTTTGGCAAGAACTAACCAATGTGGAAATCACATGCCTGAGAGCCAGCAGTTACAGGACTCTGTATCCTACATGTATCCTGCTCCATGTGGGAGAGACCACAGCTGTAAAGTAGCTTGCTCTTTCCTAGGGGCAGCCCAGGGAAAGTAAGCTGTGGAAACTATTTGAAGAAAGCATCTCTACACGTGAGACTATGCCATGCCATAAGCAAACCAATGCATCACAGAAGAATGTGCTCTAAGGCTACAGAGCAATTTTATACAGAAATGCTTTCTTCCATGTGTAAGAAGTAAGGCCAAAGTGGTGTCCTGTAATCCTAGAAATCTCAGTGACTTATTCATTTTAGTCTGTGTTGACACGTCACTTTAGACTGACCACTTTTCTCCAGAGTTTAAATACGGCTTTGGTTTCTGGGTTAGGCTCTCCTCAGTCCAGTGCTAGTGGGGGGCTCAGCAGCAGCCTGAACATCCTGTATCTCACTGAGGGATTGACAAAGCCAGAAAAAAAAGAATTTGCCTTTGGATATGGTGTTAAGTTGCATCTCTAGATGAAACAGATCTCCAGATGGAGAAGATCTCCACATGGAGCAGAACTCTGGTCTGGTGCCCCAGGGCAGGGCAGTGGGCAGCAAGAAAAGCATCCAGGTTCTGTGCTGTGGTAAGCCTCATCACTCTCAACACCAGCCAGAGCTGATGGCACCAGACCCAGGGGACAACTGAGCTGAGATGCTTCAGGACATCACATTGCAGGAGGAGCACCAGCACATGCCCTCTAGAAGAAAAGCTGAAGACTTTTCCTTCCTTTCCTTAGGGCAAGGGAGTGAACATGGCTTAACAGCAGGTGGAAGAGGTTATTTAAAGCAAGAAGTTACCCTTCAAAAAGCTGGAATCACACCTTGGAAAAGAAAACACCTGGATTTCCTAAAGGCTTTGCACAGAGTTTAAAAGGCTCCAGCAGGAACAGAGGAGACTCAGAATAAGAAAGAATAGTCCAGGCAAGGTTAAATAACTGCAGAAAGAAGGAAGTGGTAGGAATGAGGACATGGACATGAGAGGGTCTTGCCCAGGGCAAAGTCTGAGCCATCCATCAGGCAGAGGCAGGAGATTTGCTAAACACACTGACACTGGGAAATCCTGAGATGAAAATGGCAGGAAAAGAGTAGGGGACACTCTATTTTTTGTTTTTCCTTGGCATCCTCTGTGGATGACTGCTGGGTTCAGATCTGAGGATAGAACTGTCGCCTGACCCTGCACAGTCCTTCCCATGCTAACACTGCAGCAAAGACCACTGACAGCCCCCAGCCTAAGAGGAGGAGATATTCCTGGCACATACAGGGAAAGGCTTTCTGGGTGTTAAAAAGCAACCATGATCCAGTGGATTGGGAGCTCAGAGACAGACTTGATGGCTCTGGGCAGATCACAGCCTCTATGTGCCTCAGTTTCCCCTGTGCGAAATGGACAGAAGGACCGGGAAAAGAAACACGGGACATGTACCAGCTCCCAGGGTCAGAGCAACAGCAGGATTGATGCTAGAAGAGCACAACAACCTTTTCACCAGGATATTCACAGCAATGCTCTCCATCCAACGGGGAGACACGTCCACCCTGAGCTCTCCCCTCTTCTCCTTCTCCTGTGGGAGAGACATGCTTGCTCAGCAAGCACAGTGGAGAGCATTTGCATTTTCAACCCCAGTCATGCGGGGAAGAGTTTAACACCTGTTAAATTTTTCATTAAAAATGCTCGGTATTTAGTGCAACTTGACACATTCCAATAGGGAAAAGGAATGAGTAATCCCAAGGAAACCCATTCTGTGGTATTTTTCTTGAGCACAGTGCTACGGCCAGACAGGAGCAACCTCACCAGGGCAAGAACTTACTCCAGCCTTCCCCTTTGTTTGGCCATAGGATATCCCCCACCATATCCGCATCCGCCTGGGAAGAAGCCAGTCTGGACTGAAGCCAGATCCACCATCAGAGACCGAGGGGTGGGGTGGGTGTGAGCTCTCATCCCAGGGCTGGGCAAAGAGGGAACTGCACCTTTGCAAGGCTCTGACCTGAGCCCATGTCCCTGAACGGATGCCAGCACTGTGCTGTTTTAATTAGACAGCATGGCCACTAAACGAAGGAGCTCCCAGCTCTCCAAGCAACTCCAGGTCTCATGGGCAGAGCTGGGAGTTGTGGCATTGGTGCTCATCCAGGTCTGGACCCCAAAAGTAAAAGTGAAGCCATCACTTTTTATGTTTTTATGCAACAGGGTTAATGGTATATGATATATGTATTTTGCACACACACACACACACACATATATATATATGTACACACACACACACACACACACACATATGTAATACGTATATATATAATAGTCATGAGAATGACCCCAGAAGCGAGGGAGACAAGTGCAGAGAGGATGCGGCTGAACAGGAGCACCTCACTAGCAAAATGATAACTCTTTCTTCCCCTGCTGCTCTTTTACCCGACAGCCTTTCCTGCTGCCCCTCGGGGAGCGATGTGTGGTCTTCCCTCTGTGCAGAGCCCAAACCACGTGTGAAAAGCCAAACTCAACCTGAGCAACCCTCAGGGCGAGCATCAGGGCAGACTTGCAGTGGGACCCTGCTCCCCAGCCAGGAGCTCAGCTCCCCCTTCCATCACCCTCTGGCTCCAGGACACCCGCAGCTGGTTTGTGAGGTTTTATCTCTGCCATGACTTGTAACGGTCCTTAAACTCATCTCGGCAGCGATAATTCTCCCTAAAGAGAAAACAACGCTGTGACAGCACAGCCGACCGCAAGGTTTCAGCAGACACATCCCACGCCCCTCTTGGCACTCCTGCCAAACTTTGCCTTTTCTTGCCAGGCCAGCCCTGCATCCTCCTCTGCTCCCAGTGCTGACAAAGGCAGCCCGCCAGCCTGCTCAGCATTCGGCTCCCATTGCTGGGAGCTACCAACTAAGGAGCCCAGCTCGGCAGCTGGGAGCATCCCAGTCTAGTGTCCCCACTATCCTGGCTCGTCGTATGATTTCTCCTAAGGGATAGACACTGAGCTGGGACTGCGTCTCCAAGCTGATCCTCTGCTGATAAGCGGCTGCCAAGTCTCCAGTGCTAAGACAAAAGAGTTTTTCTCTTCCTAGCCAGTTTTGCTGCTGTGAATGACAGAGGAAGAGGGAAAAGCAAGCTGCCTGGCACTCCTCGTGGGCGAGAGGCTACAGGGCTCCTTCCCCCTCACTGTTCTGGCAGACCATGGAGCTTTTCAGGCTGAGCCTGGGGTGTATTTGCCTCCTTCCTTGGCTTGAGGGTAAGTTTCTCCTCCTTTGGGGTAGCTGGGAAGTGGGATGTGAACTGCCTCCCAGGTTTTAACCTGCTTTCCTGCTGAAGCGTTGCTTGGGTTGCAAAACTCTGAACCCACCAGCTGCAAAACAAGTGCCTACAGACACATTTCAAGGCAGCATTTAAAATGGGATTAAATGCAGGGGTACAGGACAGTGAGGGACAGGCTGGCAAGGCGCTAGGATGGCTTGGCCAGAGACACTGTGGCATCATGCTGGCTGCTTCTATAAAGCGCTTTTAAGCTGCTAAGAGTAGTGGATGAATAAACCTGCTCTGAGGGTGAGGCAGGCACTAACTGACCTCTGAAGCACTCTGCTCCCTGCCCTGGCTGCTCCTTCCCGGCAGAGGTGAGCAGGCTCAGACCATGCTGGCAGCATGAGAGAGGGTGGTGGGAAGGGTAGCAAAACCTCATCACATTAGTCCTGCTCCTGTGGTGGTTGGCTGGGAACGGGGATGTGCTGGGGAGCTGCAGAGTCTGTGCCACGCATCTCCGTGGAGCAGACTTGGTGGTGGCTCACATTAACATTCAGCTGCTTGCGGGAGTTGCTCAGATCCTGGCTCCTGCCCGTACACAGCAGAATTTTGAATCTGAGCAGCCTTGGTTTTGACATGCATGGGTAGAGGAGGAAAGCAGAAGTTCTGCCAAGTATCGTCCTGCAGAGCTGGAGCAGTGCTACCCAGGAACAGCTACCCCAAAGCAGTGCTGCCTGTGGTCTCACCCATTCCATTGTGGGCAGTGAGCAGCATCTATATTCTCTAAAAACAGGCAAAGCTCCTGAGTTAGTAAGTAATTCCCTTTTTATTTTGCTGTTATGCCTAAGATGCCAGGTTGAAAGGCACTCACTGAAATAGATCCCTGCAGTGCTTCAAGGCTAATTCAGTCCCTGAAGCCGCACAGAGGACAACTCTGCAGTTTTACAGGTTACTTGCTCAAAGCTTTTCAAGCTCCTGAGACCAGAGGACTACAGCTATTTGGGTGGCACAGCTGGGATGCTTATTCCTTAAAGACAAACCTCGGACTGGCAGCTCCAACCAGCTGCTTTCCATTCCCTGCTCCACAACCTCTAAGTGCACATTCCCTGGGTTGCTTCAAGCAGCTTGCCCTCAGCTTTCTCTGCAGCCAGATCAAGGCAGAGGTTTGTGGTCCCACAGATTTGACTTTTGCTCCATCTACTGCTGTTTTGTGTACCCCAAATCTTGCAATTACAATAAATCCAGTGAACTGAATCTCTTATTTTTTAAGCCCCCAGGCTGAGGTATGTCACTGTACTAGTGAAGGATGAGGACATGTGTATTTTTTAAGTTACAGGATATCTGGTTAGGACCTGGAGGTGACATCATGGTGGGATGCCAGGAGAGCAGAACAGCCTTCAGAGCCTTGCTCTTTCTCTCACTCTAATACAGATCTTGCATGGTGTTAGAATAAAGTAGTTCTTTACTGCTGCTACATGACAGAAGCCCAATGGCTGTGCTTTGTTAGTAAATTAAGGAGGATCACAGGACATTTCCTTTCCAGTGAAATTGGTTTGGTGCCATGGCATGACCAGCTGCTACCTTTCAGCCAGACCACTAATAAAACCACAATTGTTTTTCAAGAAAGGAATTTATCTTCCCAATAACTGCCAATGCCAAAAGCAAACTCAAAGAGCAGACAGCAAATTTGTTCTTGCTTGGGTCCCCTGGAGCAGCCTCTCCCCATCCCATCCTGCCTGGGGCTGCTGAGCTTTCAGGCTGTCAGCAGGAAAGAGGTGCTTGCTCTCGACACACCTTAGAGGGCTTGGTTTCTTGCTGGAAAATGGAAATCCTGGAATTGCCTAAGCTGGTTCTGACAGTGTTTTCATCAGAAAATGCCTGCAAGCTGGGAAGGAGGTGACACGTTTTCTTAAGAAGTTAAGCTTAACAGTAACCCAGTGAGTTACAAAGGATGGTGGGAATTTGGAACCAGCAGGATCTGTGCATATACAGGCAGAAAGAAAACTGCTGAAATAACACCACATTTAACACTGACTCTCGATTCTCATGCACCGAGTGTGAGGCTGGCGGTGGCTCTGTTTGGCATCCTGGCCCAGTCTCTGGGACCCTGGGGACTGCTCTCCTCCCCTCTGAGCCCGCGTGCAGTGCTGGCTGCTCCCCGAGCCCTCATGCCTCCCTCTCCTAAGGCAGCCCTAAGCGTCTTGCATTGAAGAGGCAGAAAGACTCCCCCCAACATCCAACTATTTCCTGCTTGGGGGATTTCCTGATCCTGGTGTGTTTAACTCTTCAGTAGCTATCAGATCTCCTCCCTCAGCTTGTGCAGACTTTCCCTGGCAGCATGGATGCACAGAAGCCACCTCCTGCAGGTTGTAAGCCTTCCCTTGGCACCCCTTGGCACACCTGGGATCAGTCCTTGACCAGTTAGCCCCTGCCCGTCCTCTCCAGACCTCTCTGGATTTTATAGACTTCCATCATATTCCACCAGGGACTGGTTTTCAGGGACTGGTTTTCCCCACATGCTTCAGCTTCATGTTGACTTCATCAGACTCCCCCGCTTCCCATCATTTATCCATGTCTTTTTCCATGCCAAAACCTTCCTTGTTTTCCTACAGCTGCTCTGTTCCCTTGGAGGCCTTTGCTGAGATACTTGGTCAAAGGTGGACCTTGCAGTAACATGGAAAGCTATGAAGCTTTTTTTGGTTTTGGTCAACCAAAATCTCACCAACAGGGACTCACCAGGCTCTGTCTAGCATCATCCTTTCCATAGGTAGATTGGTCACATCCACTGACTTGTCATGGACATTTGAGTCTCTAAACTTTACATCCAAGTAAGCACAGTTATAGGGTAAAGGAAGACCAGGGCAAAATAAATCTAATATTGGTTCCAGTCAATAGCCTGTTTTGCAAAAAAACCCACAACCTGATCTCACCTCCTGCCATATTGGTCTTGGCTGTAAATTCAGGCAAAATATACAACCGAGTGCCAGTCTCACTGCTTCCCTGTGAATATCTAATTTCCTGCTTTTGACCAAACACATCTGGGTCACCACACCCCTCTCATGGCAGCAGGTGCCTTCCAGCTGTTTTTAAGATGACCTGTTTTTTAATGTTGTGGCTGCTGCAGATGGATGCTTGCCTTCGAGGACAGGTAGAGGCAGGAAAAGGTAAATTCCTGACTATCACTCAGCAGTCATCTTCTCCCTACAGAAAACAACCACTTGGCAAGAGAAATTGAGCTAATTAAAGGATTTTTCCAACAGTTAGGAACCCCACCAGGGAGGGCAAAAGGGGCAGAGGCCAATGCTGAGGTTCCCAGGTGACCTGGAGTGTTTTGGGAATCTGTGCTTGGTCAGTGCTGACTTGGACCCTTCGCTCCACAGACCCTTTAGAGGGAGCAACCCATCCCCAAGCAATTTGCAGATGGCTTTGATCAAGCCGTCACAGGCACTGCTTAGAAACAGCAGAAACTTTCCCAGCCAGACTGGGATTACTGGTAACCAAGGCTTTCCTGGTGGCATTACCTTAATTAGGAACGTTGCATGGTCTTCGCTCCTAATCCTATAAGGAACAGCATGTCCCAAGGGTGGCCGTGCTGCAGAGAAGCAGAGGGCTATATTTGCTTGCTTTTCTTGCTTGTAACTAGACAGAGTGGCAGTATCTTAGGACAAATGAGCTGGCAATAACTGCCTTTGCTAGAAACTGTTTATTTTGTTCCTAAAAATATGAAGAGGCCAAAATGTTCAAGCATGAGTAGCTTAAAGCAGGCATCTACTCAGGGTCTGTGGGTAAGGCTGGCATTTTCCAGAGACGCTGAGTCCCCAGGGAGCACACTGGATGCTCTGCTCACTCCAGGTTAACATTCCTAAAATGTTAGGGCTGATGGCCTCCTTTGCAGGGCTACTGGACAATGGGACTTGGCAGTGTTGGGGAAATAAAGACATTTTTCCTCCTGAGTAAGGATTGTTGGTGTCTGATGTGTATATACTCTGATTTTATTGGTGGGTCCACCCCTTGTGACTGTGTGGGGCATGTGCAGCAATTGCTACCAGTTACCTGTATCTAATCATAAGTTGCTCTCTTAGCAATATCTCAGTGTCAGGAAAGCAATATGGGTAGCAGATGGTGAACCTGTACAATGGACAGAGGTTCACACCTTGGAAGGCAAGGATCAAGCAAAACACCACAAGAAAAATCCTGCTGTTG
Source organism: Falco cherrug (assembly GCF_023634085.1). Taxonomy (NCBI): domain Eukaryota; kingdom Metazoa; phylum Chordata; class Aves; order Falconiformes; family Falconidae; genus Falco; species Falco cherrug. Next base: position 10,124,029 of record NC_073720.1, on the reverse strand, counting down.
GTAGCCAGCCTTACCGAGAGCTCAGCCTCACTGCTGGTAGGGAAGACACTTGGACCACAGTTCAGAGGAGCAGGATAATGGCCCCAGCTTTGCTGCCACCCTCCTGTCTAATGCTGAACCAAGTAAACTTTAGTTAGACCTCTGTTCCCAAGCTGTAAGATGGTGGTTGGACTCTTGGACCTGAGGTATGGTGCGAAGATAAAAATCTGTTAATAACTCAGTGTCATACGCTACTGAGGAGCTATACAAATCTCAAAGGAAATCACTTCAGTTGCAGTGCTGATGTTCCTCAACTCACATGCATACCCATGTAAGATGGGCTGTCCTGGTGGACCTTCAGTGGGGTGAGTCTCTGCAAAATGAGACCTGCATAAAACCAAGAAAGCTGGTAGAAAGTGGCAGTTCAAAAGTGCAAAAGGCTGGTAGATAATATGGGGGCACACAATTCTTGCTGCTAACGTGTAGGTAACACAGCGATTCTTTAGAGAGGAACATACAGTATCAGGGACTGTATACAAAGAACAAAACACAAATCTGCTGGCGGGGTTAACAGCAGCACTCTTCAAAATGTAATGGAAAAATGAAACCTGTGAACAGACAGTCATTGGCAATAAATAACTGGCATAAGAAGGGCAGCCAAAGCAGGACAGTGTAGAAAGGCTGTATGGATTATCAGTTCCAGTGCTCACTTCAGACATGGTCAGGGAGGTCCTCACATGGCATCACTCTCTGCAGTCTGAAGAGTGTTATCAACCCAAATTGTCAACAGGGTACGTTTTAGGGAAAAAAAAAAGATAAATAATCTGTGGGGAATGACCAGCCCAGATGGTATTCACACTGAGTTACAGGAAACCAAAGGTTACATTTTTTGCATTTCTAAGCAGTATGTAAACTCTTACTTAAAGCAACCTCAGCACTAAAGGGCTGCATTATAGCAATTATGTCTCCCTTAAGAGGGATCCTTGCATAGCCTGGGGAAACACAGGTCACTAGGTTTGATTTCAGTGTCAGGCAAGTCAGTAGAAGCAGAGAACAGCATTTGCAGACAGATAGATAAATATGAGAAATGTCAATACAATTTTGTAGTGGAGATGTCTGACATCTGTGTTGGCATCAGTGAGCACATAAATGTGATGAGCTGATCTAGACCTTGCACCTGCATTTGCAAAAGGTTTTTCATAAGATTCTTCCACTGAGGCCCTGAAGAAAGGCCATTCTCATAGAGTGGGAGATAGCCACAGGCTGGAGCAAAGAAGTGGAGTAAATTAACAACTTATTACTCACTTCCAAACTTACTGAATAAGTTTGGGTCTGGAGCACAAATCTTACAACAAAGGGGGTTGTTTATCCTGGAGAGGAGGAGGCTTGGGGGGGACCTTGTGGCTCGCTGCAGCTGCCTGAAAGGAGGGTGTGGGCAGGGGGGTCGGTCTCTTCTTCCAGGTGACAAGTGACAGCGCAAGAGGAGATGGCCTCAAGCTGCACCAGGGGAGGTTTAGATTGGATATTAGGAAAAATTTCTTCACCCAAATGGTGGTAAAGCATTGGAACAGGCTGCCTGGGGAGGTGGTGGAATCACCATCCCTGGAGGTTCTTAAGAAACACACAGATGCGGTGCTTAGGGACATGGTTTAGTGGTGAACTCAGCAGTCCTGGACTAACAATTGAACCTGATGATCTGAAAGGTCTTTTCCAACCTAAATGATTCTATGATTCTGTGACAATGATGACAGCAGAATGAAGGTATCAGCAGGTGCCAACACAGATAAAAAAGGGTGAACAATGAAATTATTAATTTTGCTGATGAGCAAAATTATTAAGAATAGTCAAAACTGAAGCTGACTGTGTGGAGCTGCAGAAGGAGCTCATTATACTGATTGAGCAACAAAATGGTCTTTGAATTTCAGAGTTGAAAAGTACAAGGTAGTGTACAAGGGCAAAATCATTTTAACCATAAATACCCAGCAATGCTCCTTTAACTAGTCCATAAATTCTAGGAAGGAGGCACTGGCATCTTTGCTATCTTGAGTGAGCACTTTGCTTGTCTGATTCTTACCCTCTTCCCCTATTAGCAAATGCTGATGCCCAGTGCTGGAGACAGGATACTGGGCTCAGCAGATATTTTATCTGACCCAGCACAATTCTTATGTTCTCCTGTTACATTTTTATGCAGCTGTAACATCATCATCACTTTGAAAATGGGTTATTCCTCATTAAGGTGAAACAAAGAGATGAGAGTCCTGAATTCCAGGTGCTAGAAAAAAACATGGTGGTGGGATTGTATTCATCCCTTTGTATTTTCTAAAGATTATGGGAGGTTATATTTGAGACATATCTCCTGCCTTTAGAAGCTGGCAGAAACTCGAGGCCAAGGTGCATTAAACATCTTTTCTCCATCCAGCCCTCAATAGGGGGTAAAGGGGATGGGACTCGCAAGCATCCTCAGATCCCACAGAAATTTCATTTCCACTTAGGCACATGGGCTTGGAAGGAATTGCCTTGACTGGAGGCTGTCACAGGTCCATGAATGTCAATATCCCAGTGTGAACACATCTGTGCTGAACTCGGAGCCAGTGCAGGAGCTCTACCACAGCTTCTGGCTGCCTTTCTCCACACATTCAGGCTGACCAGAAAGCCCTGAACTGTTTCTGATTTAACAACGCCCAGTCACTATTAATCTAGCAGACCCCTAGAATTTCCTGAGAGAAAATGTAAGAGCTCTGTTAAGCTATTGTTCATACCCTTGATATTGTGTACCGGCTTCTGTTTACGCGGTCAGTTTTTTCAGGTACCGAGCCAAATACTTGCTGCCAGGGAAAAGTATTGTTCTTTGCTTTGTGGGGGGAAGCTCTGCAGAAACAGTTGTTTAGATAAACATCACGTTTTCAGTCTCCTCTTAATCTTCGTGCTCAATACTGTATGTTGACGGGGCTTTCATAACTCTGACTCCTGAGGGAAAAAAAGTCACCAGAAAAGCTGGAAGTTACCATTTGGTAATTGTAATTAAAATGAAAAGATTTCTCATAATGTCTAGAAACTTCAAGTTTTATTTCTGTCCCTCTGTTTTAGGCACAAAACACACAGCAGAAGGTACTCCTGCATCAGTGACAGATGGTTTAGTATTTAACATTTTTCTCAGGATGTTCACAGGCCACATCTAATGATTCTGTACTGAAAATGGGGGCTATTGTCCAGCTAACAGGATGTCCAGTCATCAGAGATGTTGGGACCCCTTGCTATTAAAAGAAACAAGTCATTACAGAAATCACTTCAAATTGTAGTTCTGTTGTGAGGCAGCTGTACCAATACTTAATTTAAGGGATCCTTAAAAATGGTGCCTTCATGCCTGGGGAGCACAAATGTATGTCAAGTGTGCTAATTCCAAGTTTACACCAATATGTAAATAAGCTCTGTCAGTCAAGTACTTGCAGATTTCTGATGAGGTATGGTTTTATCCCAGCATTGCTGTAATGTCACCGGAAGCCACTTAATGGAAACAGTAGCCCAAAGTGGCCTAATTGGCCCCAGGTGAAAAGCACCTGAGGAATTCAGGGGTTTAAATTGCTTTTTTATAAGAAAGATTTGATCTAGATAGGGGCAAAAAACCCCCACACCCAACCATCCAATTATTTTGGAGGGAGGAAACGATGGGTACCTATTTAAAGGAATTGAAATACTGGATTAAATATATATAGGCAGATATTACATAATAGTTCAACTTTTAAAGTGTGGTGGATTTTCACCCATTAGTTACAAGGGATACTGACGTTGTTATTAGTTTTCTCTAGTACCGCTCCTGGCTGTTTGCATACACTGTATTTTAATGAAATATCATTCTGGGGAATTAGGAAGCTGGGGGAACTGTTAATCTAGCCATGCCTACCCATGGAAGGACGGGTGGGTTACGTCTGCCCTCTCCCAGGGCATTTGCAATGTCTGGTGCTCAGAAGGCTTGTTTGCCTTGGACATGCACAATACTAAACCATGCTCTGATTGTACCACAGTAGCAGAGGGACAAGGCTTCCTCATAAGGAACACCCGGATGGAAAAGTGCATTCGTGTCTCCCACCACGAGACCAACAGCATCAGCCTGACTGACTGCAAGGTGCACTCCCAGCAGCAGCAGTGGAGCTGGGACCCTGCCACCAGGACCATTGTCAGCCTTCACACAAAGCAGTGCTTGTCAGCCCACAAGATGCAGGAGTATGCTCTGGTCAAGATGGAGCCTTGCGGGGACTGGGAACGCCAAGTGTGGTCCTGCAGCAAGAAGGGACACCTGACTCTGCAGAGCTTGGGCTTCCACCTCAGCACCAAGAAAGGAGGCCATAAGGTCTTTGTCTCAAGGGAGAAGGACAAATTCAGCAGGTGGAAGACTTTAGCAGATGGAACCATCTGTGCTGCTGCCTGGACAGCAGCTCCAAGGCCCAACAAACCAACACAACCAGCTGCAGGCACACATGTGTGGATCTATGAAAGTAAGATGAGGTCGATTTAGCATCAGGTAACATCTAACCTTACATATCATTCAAGCCACCTAACTCCAGGCTTGCATCCATCATTCTAACTCATGTTCACTTTGGCCCCATCTAGAGAGACACCAAATGGCTCCAAGTTAGCCCAGCTACTTGGTACCACCAGTTCCCTGTAGTTGCTGCTGAGTGTTTTCCAGAAAGCACGCAACACCTTACAGGATCAGGACTCTAAACATAAGCTGCATTTCATGACAGGCAGAAGTCAAGTATTTTGGAAAGTTCATGTGAATCGGTGCCCAAAGCTAAGAATAGTTGCAATTGCTTAGGCCTCCTGAGTCCAAAACAACCAAGGAAGTCCCACAGAGTCAGGCACTTCACATTTTGAAAGGGCTTTTGGTACTTATTACTTTGGGATGTCATTTTCGGTAACAAGAAAACTGGGGGCAGCTGAAAACCTCTTTAAAACTTGTATGAACTACTGGAAGCAGCTATATTTGAAATGAGAAATTGTTGCTTCTGTTTCTAAGCAACACGTTACAGTTATCTCCTGCCAGACCCCAACAGTGCACCCATCACAAGTGAAGCCATGGTTCTAGCCTTCATCCCATGCTCTTACGATCCTCAGAAGTGAACCTCGCTCCTGGTGCCTGATATAACCATAAAGAGAATAGTGAACACAGCAAGTAGCAGGAGCTAATTAAAGTGCTGCCATCCCTTTGCATTAGGAAAACCTAGAACATGACATCAGTTATAAAAAATCTGGTTTGTGTTACCAGTTTCATGACCTTGGCCTCTGTTAAAAAGATAATCTCTACCTTCATAAGCGTTCGCTATCCCCTGCTTAGACTGTACACAAAAAGGGCAGAAATCCTGGTCTTGTCATAGTTTTAAGTGTTTGACACCAGGCTAAAAGACATCAAGCATGGTCATTGCACCAGGATGTGACTGTCATAATTTGTCAGATGGCGAGTGAAGCCCATTGCTAACCACTGATAATTCATGGTCCAGTCTGTTTCCCTCTTTCATTTAGCCTCTTATGCAAAGGAAGGTGGTTTCAAGACTTCTCTTGTGAAGTTGTGTGCAGAACTGAGACCTGAAAATCACACTCAGTTCCTCCCCTCATCCTCTCCTCCTCCCCCTTCTTCCATTCCACAGATGAAAAGAGCTGGTGTTTGTAATGACTTTTCTGTGTTCTGTAGATGATGAGGTTCCCAGTCTGCCTCAGGAGAAATTTCCCTTGCATAAGGCTATTCCTTACCTTAAGGCCTGATGGCCCCAATGAGATTTTCAGCTTTGCAGAAATGAGTAAAGAGAAAATTTGATCTATCTGGGTGGCATAAGCAAATGGATTATGAGTGCAACCCCTTGACACAAAGAGGCTATGTCTAATTCAAAATAAAAAAGAGATAACACTAGCTTTTTTGGCTGTCATGTGCAGCTAAGATAGCCTTTTACCTGAGGTTTTTAATTAGCCAACTAGAAGGTTAACATGCAGTTACGACAGTAGTCACAAGTGTTAGTGTTTGTTTAACATGCAGGTAAATACAGCCAACACAAATTACATACCATAACAAATCAGTTAAATATAGGCTAGGAAATGCGTGGAACATTTAAGATATGGGAAAAGGCATGTGAAAAGGGCATTTGCATTCCCCAAGGCAATGTTCCTGGCAGCCCAGGGCTGCCTCTGAGCCAGCCTCCCCAAACAAGGCTGCAAGGGTAAACACAGAGCAGGCTTTGAATCAGGTTGTGCCAGTTAGTGTGTCTTGTGCAAACTGGTAATTTTCCTATCAACCCCATGGTTCAGAGTCTACTGGAGGGAACCTCTGACTACTCAGTAACAACATCAAAGTCCTATGTGTTTGTTCAGGCTGTTCTTATCCAAGTTTCAGTTGATCATCAGCAGGAAGCTTTCATTATGGTGGGTTATTTGCTCGACAAGTTCCACCCGTGTACCCATGGATGCTCATGCCACAGGAAGGGATGGGGTTGGGATAAACAGTGGGGAGCCCTGAATATATGGGTTTCTTGGTCTTGCCACATGCATCAGTGAAGGAGAGGGATGACTACTGCTGCCACAAGATTTCCCACAACCTTCCCTCTAGCAGTAGTTGATACCCCACATACCCTACTTCTGGAGTAAGACTGGCAACACAAAGGATGCCATTGAGCCTTGCAAGAGGTATGGACTATTTACAACCCTTTCAATCCCATTTCATCATCTGCTCTGTTGGTAATACTTGTGATGCTTCTACTTGCCTCTTCCTCACACTTCATCCTTTAACAGCTGGTGTTTTGCACTCCATCTTTTTAGACCAATTACCTTATTTACCACCAGAAAACAAGCTCTGCTTTGGCTATGGGTTCTGTCTTGAAAGGTTCATTTCAGCTTTCAAATCTGTGAGAACTGAAGGCCCCTGCTTCACAGAAGGTCATCACTATTGCACCACGTCCTGTTTGCCATGCAGGCTAGAGGACTAATACCACAAGGGCTGGGTTCCCTTCCCTTCCCAGGCACCAAGCATATCCAGGTTTCTGTACAAAAAATAAATGATAATCACATACATCTTCACTTTATTTCCTTCCAAGCTAAAACCATCGACTCATCAAAGATCAATGCCATGGACAGAGGATCTTCTGTGAGCTTCACTGACCCACCTCTGGCTAACAAATTTAACAGCACAGTGTCTCCAGCGAAGACCAAGCAGGCATACTTCCCAGCAAATGAAGGTGAGCACTTTTCTTTTCTGAAGGCATATGTAAGAACTGCAGGAAGAGAAGCGTGGGTGGCATCTAGAGATTACTCAAGTATTTTCAGTGGTGTAAGTACCTGAGTACTTCTGAAGAACTTCCACATATACCACTGAGTGGTTCAAGGCTTTGCTTTCACACAACATGTTGAGATGTTTGCCTTGGCAAGCAGTTCGGTGATAACAGCCATAATCTTAACCTGAAGGCACAGACATCAGATGTTCTAGAAACAAAAAATAGCAGTAGCTGGGGAATACCGAGGAACAAGAAAGTCTCCTTTTTCATTCGAGCTCCTTACCAAGGGAATTTGTGGTTACAGTGCAATCCCAGGAGGAAGCTGGAGCTTTCTCCAGTCCAACAGTGGAAGCTGCTAATCTAAGCCTCTCTGTTTCTTCCCATAGATGTATCCCACAATCACTCTAAAAAGCACCATGGAAATCGAGGGAAAAATGCTGGAGCCAGGCTTGCAGGTAGGTCCAGGGATCAGCCAGAGGAGGAGGAGACCAGGTGGAGGAAGGTTCATCGGTGCCTCTGACCTTCCCATCAATACAGTTACATTCCCCTGGGTCCTGCTGAGGATGCTTGGTAGGGAATGAGGGCACCAAACTAACTGTCAGAAAAACTCCTTTTAAAGATTAAACGAATCTCCCCAGGCCTGGAGTAAAAAAGTTAGTAAAAACATAAAATTGTTTTGTCCCAGCTCATGAAGGCAAATAGGTACCCACTAACACTGGTGCCTTCCCCAGCCCTTCTCTTTTTGTATCAGAGAGCTGCAGAGCAGAGAAGCATGAATAGTTACTGTCTTCCTAGGAAGAAAGAAAACCTTTTTGTTGCTATTTGCAATAGAAGGATGCTGTGCAGCATAAAGAAGCTGTAAGATGTTGATCTTATGGACAAAGCACTTTTCCTGTTACCTGCTAGTCTTCAGGGACATTACAGGTGGTTTTTGTGGGAATCATGGCTATTGCATAAGAATGGGGATAGGTACAGCAAATGAATATTATCTGATATCCTTTCAGGCACCAACTGGAAGACAGCCATGCTGGTCCTCAGCCCCTTGGCATTCATACTGGGATTAATAATACTGACACTCAACGTTCATTACAACAAGTAAGTGAGATTCAGGTTCATCTGGTTTACCACTTCCCTGTCCAGCATCCCACACCTGAAGTGTCTGGCTCTAAGCAGATGGTCCTGCTCACCCATAATGTCACCCTTCATGATTTCTCCTCTCCACCACTCTGTTTCTCCCTCCCACCCACTATTCCATCCAAATACAGCCATTAATGTTGGCTCCTCCTCTTCTACTCACCTTGCACCATCCCTTGAAGGTTTAGGGAACATAGGCACTACAATTGCTGAAGCAGTTGACATAGAGAAGCTACCAAGTGACAGAGGCAGTTATGTACCCTCTTCTCTCTTCTCCTAGGAAGAAGAAAATCCTCTCTGCTCTGAAGAGCTCCCCAGCCAACAGCAGCAGAGCTGACTTGCGGGAGCAGTCTCCCTTACAAAGAGGTCCCCAGCCATACCTTCCACCATCACGCTCCCCTTCCTTGAGGCGTGGAGAGATCCTCATTGAGTGGAAAGATGGGACTGTCACTCCTCTTTTTGATAATGCAAATTATCAAACAGACTAGCTCCATTATAATGGAGCTGTTGTTCCATCCTGTGTCACTTTTCCAACCAGGCAGAGTGGCACCATAGCCAATCGCCTCCCTGGTCTTGCTGTTTTGACAGGGAGTTGTAAGCGCTGTTTGGATTTTTTTTAACACTTGAAAACAATCTCCTTGCACAGCACGAGGTTGAAGCAAGCAGAGCAGATTGTTTGGTTCGTATAGGCACACGCTGCTTAGCTCTTCCAGAGCTGATTTAACCCGTAACAAAACCCAGACTGAGCTAAATCAAGCTGAGACGCTCACCAGCTGCAACTGTCCATTGCCCTGAAATTCTAGAGTTACTGAGCATATAAGCCTTGGAGGCAAGGTGTAAGGTGAAAAACAGAAATCCTGATGATCCTTAAACCCTTTTTAAGATAAAACTAGCTGCCAACAGACAGAAGGTTGTCAAGTTACTTTGTCAATGTGGGAACATAACTAATAAGCGCTGCATTCGGGACTCAAAAAGATTAAAGTCTCCTCCAGATACCTGCCAAAATACTCCCCCCACTAAGTTATCAATTAAGTAACAGCAAGTCATTTTTCTAACTTAAAAGGTAGCACTCCATTGTCCTCTCTGCATCACCGTAAGAGTCCAGCTGACAGAATAGGTCTCTCTCAAAATACTTCCATATTTAGGACATATTAGACCTTACACACTCTTTCTTTACATAGAATGACAAGTAACATCAGTGATACTTGTCAGGGATACATTATCCAGCCCTTTTTACACCAGCCTCTGATTTCCTAGCCATATGGAGCAGTCAGTGAACAGATATAATGCTCCCACCTAGAGCAGGAATACAGTTCTTTTCTAGAAAGGAATACGGCACTGTTTTCAGCCTTCACACTTGTTGTTTTGAGTATAATTAACTGTGACCACCACGCTCAATCCTGATTTTTTCTCAGTGAAACTAGCAATGTCTTAGTGCTTTCCTAATATTAATGGATTTATGCTTTCCTTCTCTCTGATCTTGTGATGATGTAAACTGTAATCATGGCTATAACTCAGGATTTATTTGAAGAAAGAAATACTAACACCAGGAAATTACAAGTATGAGCTGCATCAGTATATTTGTTCAGTAGAGCAAGGGAAACCATATCCTAACCTCTGATTACTCAAGACTTAAACAACGCTTTTCAATTTACCCAAATTAAGTTGTGCTATTTCAGTGGAGCTTGAACTTCTCTAGAGGTTGATTTTATTTAACCTAAGCCAGAAATGGGGTCTCCAGGGAATTTAAAGTCTCTGATATTTTTTTTTTTAAACATATATCCACAGCCTGGTAAAATGGCTAACTGCCATGTGATAATATTATGACCAAAACCTTAATTGGTCTCAAGAAAGAAAATAGAAACCTTATTGGTTCAGGGGATAAAAATCATAGAGGTTAGAAATAAATGTCTTCCCCAGGCAGATTATTCCACTGGAAGGCTTCCCACATGCTCCTTGGGAAAATATTTTACTACTAGACATGGGCAGAGGAAGAACTCTTTCTCCACCAGTGAGCAGTGAACACAAACAAGAGTCAGAATTAAATTCTGAGCTTCCAATTGTTCCACTTTAGAACAAATCCAGAGATTTTTAGGACAAATTTCCAAATGTGTAAGCATCATTTTACACACAAAATTTGTGGGAATACATTCTGTACTTTCTCTCAAATGTACAGCTCTCTCAAAATGCAGTGCCTCACCAGTTCACACAGTTACGTCCCTTGCACCTTTTTCTACAACAGTTAAGATGCCCACATTTGAAATTCTGACCAAGGAGCACATCACCTTACAATGCACTTACTACCCTCCAAAACCTTGACACACTTTGGAAACACTGTGTATACAGTGCCATTAAAACGGAAATACTCGGAGTTCAGCTACTGTTGTGCTTTCCAAAGCAGCAAGTGCTTATGTTCATTACTGCTGAATGGGCAGAACAGATGACTTGCTAATGACTCTCTATAATTCATACTTAATATGCCAATCTTGCTTATAAACATGAAGGCAGTAACACCATTGTTTACATAGCACTGATTAAATGGTAGATTAAACAATAATGAAAAAAGTGAACCAACACAGGCTTTTATCTATTTTCTCCCCCTCTCTTTTACTGGTTGCTATCTTTTATTTACTGCTCACTGGTTTACCTACATTAAAGGCTATAAACCAAATTTTCCAAGGTAAGGACAGAGGAGCTGAAGGTATGAGTGGCACAGTAGCCAAACATCCATCAGGAAAGACTCCAAAACAGCTGACTCTGCCTTGGGGCTGGAGCTGGTGACAGTGGGAGACACCTTCCATCCTCTGCTTCTAAAATAGGTGAGAAACAGAGCAAACGCACAGCCTATGTGCCGTTCACTCTGCCATCACCTGAATGCAATGCTTTTGAACAATGCTCATAATCAAAATAAAACTTGACTGTAAAGTGAAGGAGCACTGAAATTGTTTGTGTGTATATATATAGAAAGCCCCCTTGTAGTCCATCCTTCTTTTGTGTGTGTATATATGTGCATATATATATATATATATACAGACAAAAAAGGATGCACTCTAAGGAGGCTTTTATAAATCACTCTACAGGAAGGTAACAGTGATGAACAACACACCACTGTCACAGCGTTACTAACATTATTAATGTGCTGCACCGAAAGATGAATGCTAACTGGAGAGTAACATGATACTGAACTGCTGCCTGTATTTCTCAGCCTGGTTATGCTGCATCTTGCGTATCGCAGGTCTTCTTCAGGGCTGACGTGATGCTGATGACCCTCGTTCCACTCCTGCAGCTAGGAGGAAGACAAAGTGGAAGCAGAACCCACTTTCTCATACGCTTACTTGCTTTGCAAAGTTCAAGTGCCTAAGCAGCAAAGGCTAGAGGAGACGCAGGGAAAAAGGGATACTTGTTCTCCCACAAAGTTCCCTGGGATTCAGAAAACTTCATTCCTCCCCTAAAAATTTTAATAATGCCATCACTATTTTTTTTTGTGTTTTATGTACCAAAACATCTGAAAGGTTATGAACCATTATTATGAAAACATGCCTAATCGTACCTCAGCTCCCACTAAGTGCCATCGACTAATGTCCATCACAAGAGGTCTCCACAAGAAAGCTGATGCAGGTGGGGCTCACTGGTACCACTGCAGGCTTCTGCAATCATACAGCGTATCTACAGCACAGCACTGGCAGTACACATGGCCCTGCTGCCTGCACATGGGTGTGGGCTGAAGCCACAGAAACACATATGTTATTCAATAGATGCAAGATTGCACATCAGCTTAAGATATTCTGTGCAGAAAATGCTGTATTAGATAGATTTCCCTTTCCCACCGCCCTGAACAAATGTATAGCTAAGGTGTCTGTTAAAGAGCTAAAAAGAAAATAAACAAGCCAAAAAAGAGCTTCAAGTTTACCATTTAAATACTATATGGCAACTGTTTACTAAGACTCTTTGGATGGAAAATGTTTTCATAACAGTATATTAGTGATGTACATAAATCCATGATACAAACAAACAAGACCTGAAATGATCTAACAAGTAACACAGTGTATCAGTGGAAGAGCTGGGAACAGAACTACAGCTTCCTCATTTGAAATGCAAGGTGCAACTTCTGTAATAAATACTTTGTTATTTAAAATCCCCATATGCTCATTTTCTCAATTCTGTAGCTCTACATCAGCAAATCCAGAAATGTCAAGCGTTTGATTTTTCAAAAAGGTGCGTAGTTGTTCAGCACTTCAAGGAAAAAAAAGAAAAAGGAAAAAGAAAAGGAGACAGGGACAGAGGAAGTCTTCGTTAGCTATGAGTTTCAATTCAGACATCTCTGGCTCACACTTCAATCAAACCATGTTTTTTTGCATTAGCTAGGGGAGACAAAAGCACAAGCTCTTTAAAAGCTTCAAGTATCTTCACTGATTTTGTATAGATTTAAAAAAGAAAAGTGTATTTTTGCAGGCATGTAGTTCGTCCCTTGGTTAAAAAAAAAATAATAAAAGCAGGCCATGTTCTTCAGAAGTTCCCCTTTTCCTTCACAAAAGCATTTACTCTTTGGAACAGAGAAACTGATGCACTTCTTTCAGCATTGCTTGCATGTCCTCATATTCTGCAAATCTGCAGGCATCCTCTAGCCTCAGCCACTGGAAAGCCTGGTGCTCCTCCGAGAGCTTGATTTCTGTGTTACAGTCCTTCATTTCCGCCAGCCAGTAAGTGACAGTCTTCGGTTTGCCACGGACAGGATAGTGCAGTTCTTTCTTGTACCCTTCTATGAGGGTGAGCTGACTGGCCTGAAGACCAGCCTCTTCCTGCGTCTCCCGGAAGGCTGTCTGCAGGTCATCCTCTCCTGGGTCCACATGGCCTGTCAAGAAGGTGAAAAAGTAAGTCTCTAGGAAGGAGACTCAAATTTTGTTTATTCAGTTGAGAACTGGGAAACATTGGGAGACAGAGATGAGAGTACACTGTAGCTCATACAGAAGCAAACTGAAATTGGAGACCAGAGATTGCTTTTCCAACTTTCAAGTCTTAATTTATCTTTCTCTTGTGGCTTTTAGGATCACTGTTTACCCCACATCTTCTGAAACTCCCAGTGGCCTGTCAGCACCAGGCATCTTTTCTTCCTCCTCTCCTCTTCTGGAACACTCTGCACCCATAATCACAGAATGGCTTGCGTTGGAAGGGACCTTAAGGACCATCTAGTTCCTCTAGATGTAATGTTACACCTTAGATCATACTGAGGACTGAGTGACTCATCAGTGTTTTTCCTTTATCTAGTTAGGGAGGACACTACTCATCTGCAAGAGTGTTAGTTCTTCCTCAGCCCTTTCCCCCAACAGGAGCTTAAGGCTCAACTCCGCAAAACAGCTCAGAAGCAATGGGACCAGGCACCAATAAATGCTATTTAAAGGGTGGGTTTTCAGTTAGGCAGTTAGGGGTATTTTTATTTCTTTCCTATATTCCCCTCTGAAATGCAGCAAGCCTAAAAGCCACTCCTTTCACCAGATGCGTAGTTCTTCTAGGACACATTATTTATTTTACATTGCCATTACAAACAACAGATAAATATAACACATCCACAGCTGTTTGTACTTTTGTTGAGAAATGTCAGATTTGGTTTTCTCATGAAAGCTGCAGACAAGAACATAAATAGAACAAGCCAAGCAAGATCTCAAAAAAGCAACATAGCAGGAGTTGGGAGTCTTCAAGAGGAAAAAAAAAGTTAGCTTTATTTTGCCCCTGATGTCACTTTATTTTCTATGTAGCTGGCTGCAAATAGCCGTAATTTCATCATAGAGATCAATCTTTCCTCAGGGCTTGGTACACAAAGCCACCCTTTAGTACTAGAACTGGAGTATATGGGAAGCTCATTTTGCTTTCCCAACAGGCTTCACTCACTTCTTTGCATATCAGAAGCTTAAACACCTCTTACAATGTGACATCATCTCAAATGTAATATACAGTTCCATTTCAAGCGGCAACTGCACAGAAAACAGCATTTGATGTTGCACTTGACATCTTGGATATTTGAGATCAAACAGACTGAGGCTTTAAGTAAAAATATTTTCTCCCTGAATCTCAGCAGTGCAAGTCAAGCTGTCTCCTTTTTGACAAAGTATGTATTTCCATAGCTGGGACTAACAGTTGGAAAACTTAATCCCCTTGGCCTTGCATAGCTGGCTTACTTTTACAGTACCCACAGCAAATGCCCACAGAACATCCATGAACAGTAAGTAACCACTATTTTTTTATGACAGTCATGATCCATTGTCACCAAATGTGCAATGAGTTGAAGTAGCAATACAGCTGGAGGGCCAAGGTTCAATTTCAGCTCAAAGGACACCAGTGCATCCTCCTGCTCTCCAGCAAAGTGAAAGGCAATCACCTCACCTTGCTGTTGATAAGCACAAGTATAAGCTCAGTAAGTTTCCAGCTTTGTGCAGTATAGTGTACCTACTTGGTAGAAAAAGGACTGCCACAGCTTCCAGACCCTACCAGCTGTTTGCACTAATGCAGTTCCAATACGAGGAAGAAAACGAAACCTGCATGCCCTCCCCAACAGCCCCAGCTAGTGCAAAGTCACAGTTCTAGGAGCAGAAGTGAGCCTGATGAAGCTCACGTGGGGGGATACAAACAAATCCAGTTTAATCCCATAAGGGTTGCAGCTGCTTGGGCAAATTCTAAAATACCAATGTACAGCTATAGTAGTAAATTGTCTTTTGTGTGGTCTTGGAGAGAAATTACAACTTCTCATTTTGGCTTCTTGCCACATTAAATCTATGTGTGCATCATATACAAGTTATGTTATTGCACGACACAACCTGAGACTTCCTTTGAAGATGACTCATATTGCAGAGAATATATAACGTTATAGCTCCCCTTCATTCATTGTCCCCGAATCTGTACTGAGCTATTAAAAGCTGCCATCAGATTATGGCTTTGATATGTAGCTTTTGATCTATTAAACCTTAAAAAAATATGTTGAGGGAGGTGATTCTGCCCCTCTACTCTGCTCCAGCGAGACCCCACCTGGAGGACTGCATCCAGCTCTGGAGCCCTTAGCACAGAAAAGACACAACTGTTGGGAGTCCAGAGGAGGGTCACAAACATGATGATAAGGATTAACACATCTCCTACAAGGAACAGCTTAGTCTGCTGGGAGACACCTGGAGAAGGCTCCACAGAGACCTTGCTGTGGCTTTTCAGCACTTCCAGAGGGCTCACCAGAACAATGGCCACCGACTTGGTCAAAGGGCCTGCAGCCACACCACAGCGGGGACTGGCTTCAAACCAAACGAGGGGCGGCTCACGCTCCCTACAAGGAAGGCAACACGCTGCGACCAACCGGGAGGCAAAACGCTGCAACACGTTGCCCACAGAGGTGGGGCGCGCCCCGTCCCTGGAAACCTCCCAGGTCAGCCTGGACGGGGCTCTCAGAACCTCCTCTACTTGAGACGGCCCTGGCCCTTGCTGGCGGGTTGGGCCCGGCGACCTCTGAGGGTCCCTCCCAGCCCAACCCAACCCATTTGATAATTCTATGATTCTGAGTGCATAAATGTATGCCTACAAGTTATTTCACTCCCTACTGCAATGCTTACAAGTCATTTCAATCACTTGTCCAGAACTACTGTATTCCAGTGAATCTTTTCATATGGGTCTCTCCTCTTACAACAACCAATCATGTCCCAGCATGTGTTTTTTAGATTTGCAGTAGGTTGCAAACTCTACTCCCTTAGGCTTTTGGTCAAGTGGACAAAGGGGGATGTTTGGAAAGTTTTGTTCTTTCCCTTAACAGGGGAGCATAGTTGATACCGTTACAAGTTGGTTTTTTTTCCCAATCTGCAAATTCCTGTTTACAAACCGCTCCTGCACTATGCTTTAAGAGCACTGCATTTTGTGAAACAAGAAGTAAAAACTAGCAGGAAGAAATCTCAGCAGGTAAAAAGAGGGTGTAAGAAGACCCACAAGGAACCTGAAGTATTTCTGTGCTGCACTTTTCCTGGTACCAGGACTGCAACTGCGTACTACCAAACACTGGCTCTGCCATGTGTCCTTACAGATAAGGTGTTGCTATATGTCTGGGGGCACTGGGCTTGTTGTCTTTGGAGCCTCATTGATGAGCAAGGATGGCTTAGGTGAACATAGCTGATGAGGTTACTTCTCCTAGCTGTCCTTCTCACCTCTGCTGCATTAGGTACGCACTCTTCATCAAAGGACTCCTGAACTTAAAGAAACTCCTGCATCTTCTAAGAAAGGTGTTTTGAAGCAAATCGGCACAGATTTCAGTTTGCTTTCTAATGTTGCACTGCAAACTGATTCCTCTCTGATTATATGAAGGTCAAACAACCATGCATTGGCAACAGCAGTATCTGGTGGAGGGTCAGGCCTGAGTGAGAAGGTAAAAATTTCTCTAGCTACCTAATTTCAGTTGTCTTCTCAGTGCCTGCCAGAAACATCAGATACCTGTGGAGCACAATTTGGTGACCACCCCCCAACCCCAATCAGTTATGTCCAATAGTTTATACAATCACAACTTGCAAATAATTTTGGCCACAAAACAACCCACTCAGCTGCACAAACAGCATAATCAGTGGCCACTGTCAACTGATTAACTGCCCCTCTAAGCTGACCTTGGCATTCAGCCAAAGTTCAGTCTGTAATCTCACCCACTCCCAACACAAACAACCCTAAAGTGTGTTATTAGAACAAATATCACCTTTGGGTGGGGTCCAGTGGTGGGTCCCATAGGATGTCTGAAGGAGGAGGTATTCAATACCATCAGTGACCTTAGAAGATGGTCCTGACTGCAGCCTCCTGTAGATGATCAAGCCACAAGCTCTCACTGCCATGCCCCTCTTAACTGCACGAAGAGCTGTGGAAAAGCACAAAAGATCAAGCAGGAACAACATACAACATGGAGCTGAAACAGACTAGTTGTATTTAGCCAGCAAATGTATCTCAGCACATACTAAGAGCTGTCCATCCCTTTGCAGCTAATACATAATTAAATTGCATCTTATTAACAATCTTTTAATTGCAAAAAAATGGGAGTCCTTTCCTTTTAAAACAAGGAAATCACAACCTATATCAAAACTTTAAAAAAAACTTATCAAGAAGCATGAAATGTAACCTGCCCGACATTTCTCCGCTGATGATATACTACAAACCACACCATAGGGAGGAAAAAAATAAAATTAAAGGAAACCCACCAACTAACACTCTGGAGCTTTACACTTCAAATATTGAAAGGCCCTGCACAAAGATACTATCCCAGCATTACTGGAAGCAGCATAGAGAAATAATTGCCCAAGACAGATCCCCTGCAGCACAGAACTCCTCAAGATGCCAGCCGCAGAGCTGAGAAAATGAATGACAAAGGACAGGCTCTCGGCTGTCTGGACCAGGAATGAGCAGAACTAAAAAACATGGCAGAACTAAAAGCTTCTTGGCACACGTGTTCAGTGTTTAAATTTCACTAGAAAGGCACACACCTCTTAAGTGACAAATATTGTAATCAATAAGCTACACAGCCAGGACAATGGGTCCTACACGGGAAAAGAGAGAAAGCGATGGAGATGAGAAATACATGTTAAAGAATGCAGCAATTCCCGGTTCCAGGCAACGCCTGGCATTTTGATAGAGCCATGCAATCTCAGTAATAAATTTACACAACACCGTTTTTCCCTGGGATGTCCAGTGAGGTACTGGGACATCTCCAGCTGCCAGCCTGGGAAATGACAGCACAGGGTGCTTCACCACCAACCGAGCGCCAGCCCGGCGTTCAGCTCTCACGGTTCACCGCTCTTTAACCGCCACCAACTACTAAGAAAGATAACCCCCCCGCCCGCCCGCCCGCCACCCCCCCCGCCCGCCCGCCCCGAGCAGAGCCGAGCCCGCCCGAGGCGGGAGACCAGCACCACCTCCCGGGAGCCCCGGGGAGCGCCGCGCTCGGCGCCCAGCGCCGGGAAGGATAAACCCCTCCGGGGTTGGCCCCCACCGCCACCAGGCACGCCGCGGCCCCGCTCCCCTCCCTCCCGCCCGCCCGCCCGCCCGCAGAGCGCGGCCCACCGTGTCCCCGGGGGCTGCCAGGCCGCTCGGAGCGGGCAGGGCCCCGCCGGGGCGGGCACCGGGGCGCCAGGCCCGGGGTGGGGGCAGAGCTCCCCCGGCCGTTGCCATAGCAGCGGGACAGCCCCGGCGCGCACCGGGACACGGCAGGAGCCGGGCGCGGAGCCGGGCCCGGGTCACCCTCACCCTCACCTTCGCTTCCGGTCCGAGGAGTAGGCGGAGCGCCGCCCGACCGCAGGCAGCCTCAACCAATCGCAGAGGCGCAGGCGCGGGCCGTAGCTCCCCCCCTCTCGCTCCCTACTCCCTCCCCCTCCCACCTTTCTCTAGGCTCCGCCTCCTCCGGCTGCGAAGATCTCGGATTGGTTTCTCCCGTCGGGACACGCCCCATCCGCGGCTCTCCGTCTTCCTATTCGCTGGCTGACGGTGTGAGACTGCGCGCGAGCGTTTGAAGCGGGAAAAGCGTTGTTGCTATGGAGACGCGGCCTAGTCGCTGCTGCCGAGCGGCGCCGCGGCCGGTGAGTGGTTGTGGCGGCTGCGGGGGTGCCAGCCGGGAGGCGGAGGGGTCGGCCGCGCCGGGGTGGTGGTGGTGGGCGAGGGGGGGTTGTCCCGGGGCCATCACCTGCCCCGAGTGGTGGGGCAGCGCTGCGGCATCCCTCAGCCCTGTCCCCCGTAGATTCCGAGCTGGCTGCGGCGAGGTATGCTGGGCTGCCCCCCTCCTTCGGGCCCCGCCCGGCTCTGGTGTGTGCGGGGAAGGGAGAGGAAAAAGCTGCTAGTGGAATAGCGCAGGGAAAGATGAGAGGAGAACTGGCACACCGCGGGTGGCAGGGGAGAGGCAGCGGCTGCTGCAGGAGCGGCCTGGCAGCTGGCAGGGTGTGAGGCCCCTGCCTCAGCCCTACACCCCTTCTTCCAGGGGGTGAAGCTAAAAAGTTCCTCGGTCTGGGACTAAATTCAGTGAGGGAAGCTCTAAATCCCTGCGGGGCTAAATTCAGTAACTATGCCCCCCTCCTCAGTCATACAGTGTAATTCCAGATGCGTGGTGGTTTGTTTTGACACAATTATAAAATAAATTTTGAAAGCTATTTGGTAAATTTTACAGGCAGGAGAAGCTCGGGCACAATTTTCAAATAATCAGCATCCCAATATAACTCAGATTATTTTTTTAGCGTGTGGTTGAATATTAGACACTTCCCATTTCCATGCAGCTGTTGTTTTAAGCAGTTGTCTGGGATCAGCTGTAGGATGGAGTCTCTTCTGCTGAGGTCACCAGACTATACTTAGTATGAAGGAATGATTATAAAAAATAGCACTCTCTTGCCAATTGAAAAATACTGTTGGAAAACAAAAAGAACCCCAACATTTTGTTGTTGGTTTTAAGTCTGTTTCAAAGAGGAATGAAATTAATTGTAGTTTTAGTAACCAACTGTGTTAGTAGCAAAAGAAGTAAGGGTGTTGCTACAGGGAGAAGCCCTGCATCGTGGTCCAACTGTAAAATAGTTGTCATTTAACATTAAAAGTATTCCCTCCTCTCCAATTACATTTACTACACTGAAACTTTAAGTGGTTATCTATTGCTAGTATTCAACTTTGTTCCTTCGAAACAGGCTGCTACAACACTTAGTCCAATGAGCAACAGAATGTTTAATACCATGTTGTGTACGTGCACAGGGAGTTGCGGAGTGTAATCCTATGATCTTACAAAGGGATCTGCTGCAACATCAAATGCCGTTTCATAGATGCGTGCCTACTGCATTAAACTAAAATTATGAATTCATGTTACAGTACAAATGATCTCTTATTACGGGTCTTGTGTTTATAAAAGTGCAGCCACACCCTGACCCCGTTCTTCACAGGCATACCCTAGTTTCTGAAGAACGAGTTCAGAAGGATGAAAGGTAATCCATTTTGTGTGGTGCTGTGGAAAAGCAAATTAGCCATTCACTTCTGGAGGGCTAAGTCAGATTTGGCTTTGTATCACAGTTAAAAAGGAGCTTGATGTTCAGATGAATAAGAAATAAAGGTGGATGACTGATGGTGTGAGTTAATAAATCACCCTTTTCTCTGTTGTGTGATGGGCAGATTGGCTTCATTCTGGTCTTCTGCTTTTTGCACTTCAAAAACCAGCAAACACTTTGGCACAGTCAGAGCCTGTCTGTTTGGGGTATATGTGGTCACAAGTAATGAGTACAATACACCGCTACAGTTGTGGTCAGGAGAGGAAACATACCTACCTGCTATGTGCATTTACAAATTTTGTAATTTCTTAACTTTTGTTTTTATAAGGTATTTATATTGCATAACACAAAATGTTAGGCAGGTAAACAAGGTGCTCTGTAGGTTTTGTACACTGATTAACAAGTACTATGTTGAACAGATGCCCTTGAAAATTGTGCCTAATACAATTATTTAATGATCAGACTGGAGTTTGTGATTCAGAATTATCTTGGATTATTTGCATGATTAAGTGTATAGTTGCATTAGTTTGTATTTTTAGGTGTGCCACATAAGATTTCTTCACTTTGTGATGACTTAATTTCCCCAGTTTAAAGTATGGATATAGTGATACTTGTGTCATGTCTCGGTGGTGACACTCGGGAGTATCAGCAGTCAGCTAAAACTATCAGGTAAATATGAGTAAGCTACAGTGGGATAACAGGGTATGTGAATGTTATTAAAATGAACAGTGCACTGAAATCTTTAATATATCAGAGATTAATAAGGATCAAGATATAGTGGCCTACCACTGGTTTATTCTCAAAATAGTCTATGTAGGGATTTTATGTGATTTATTTTATGCACAGTAACTGAGACTCACTAAGTTAGTATCTCTGAAGGTCAGGCTTTTCCCCACTTTGAAAAGTGCATTGAGAATGAAATGGTCTGTGTAAAAGCTAATTAATAATTAAAAGTGTTTTAAAATGGAGGATCAGCTCCTAGAGCATAATTTTGTGTTAATTTTTTTCAGAATACATGTAATGTAACACTCATTTCTACTACTTATGCCTGATTTTTTTCCCCAGCTTTATGACCTTGAAAAAACCCCTCTATTACTGAAAAGGAGGAGCTTTCTGATGATAGGCTGTGATCTTACTCTGTGCTTTGAGTTGGTCCCTTTATATAAAATTCTAATGCTTTTTTACAAGTACTTATTCACTACTGATATCTGGCAGCTTTTTAAGATCTTTGTAAGGCTTCTTTGCATAAGAAGTAAGCTGTAGAGAACTCTGGTTTGCCACATAAAGATGATGGGCTGATAGGCCCCTTCAAACATCTCATGTGTTCCAGTAGTAAGGTATATCACCATTAACTGTTTCTCTCTTGATGCTAGCTTCTTGTGTATTAGTAGGTAAAGATGCACTGTCACGGACTTCACTGTTTCACTGACCAGCTTCAGCATCTTTTTGTCAATGCCAGAGTGGTCCCTTATGTGAGAAGAAGGTGAAAATTTCAAAGTGAAGCTGTCTTTCTGCCAGCTAAATGAGAAGGGCAAACACTGAATAGCTAAGAATTACAAGCAATGTTGTAATACAGATTGAGTGAGAGGTTTTTCTTAGGCCTGAGACTACCTGAGCTTATAACTGGGTGCTCATGGAGAATTATACCTCCTTTCTGATTCGCTTTTTTTGGATATGTTACATCCAACTATTTAAGAAGTCTTAGGCTTTTGTCTCAATCCTGTTTTCAGTGAAGCCACCATACTTCTGCAGGGAACGAGACCTGGACTTTGATATGACACTACCACACTGAAGAATGTTACATTTTTCTGCCCCAGAACACAATGTTCTCAGATGAAGAAACAAAATTAGATCCTGACAGTAACTGAGGGAATACTGGCTGTTATTTATTATAAGAAAAAAAAGAAAGTTGTCTTTTTTCTTTTGCCAGAAGGTGGCATTATCATTAAAAATTTAGGATTCTTGAAAACCTACCAATATTCCTCTTATTTCTCTACAAACCCAGTTTATTTTGAAGAACTATGTGCCTGTTTTAGAAAGAGTGTCTTCAAACACAACAAACTTTACAGTCTTGGACAAATTAAGATATTATTTTAATAAGGAGAAAGGCATTCCTTTTAGAGCATTACCAATTGAAATGCCAAAAGGGTTTCACTGACAACTGCTATTTCCCCTGAATTCTATCATGTATGAACCTGACCAAATCTTTTAGAAAATTGTCTGCTCTTGAGTTTTAAAGTAATTAGAAATGCTGGAACCTATCACCATGATGATTGCTTGATTTTTTTTCCCCATGGTTAATTAATTTGTTACTCCTTCATTAGTCAATGTTTGGTTTTCATAGGTTGTGAGGTTGCAGTTCCGTGGATGGAGAGACACTGGAGTTATCTCCTGAAAGCACTTAGATCCAGAAAGATTTATCATATCTGGGGAAGCAAAAGCAGTGGGCAATGGATACTTGAAGTGCTATCATTTTTCCATTTTATGGAGCAAGTAAAAATATCTGCACATATTAATCCATCTGGATGCAGACAGCTGCACAATGCATTGCTAGGGAGACTTGAGTGAAGGAGTTGAGGGTTTTTTTGGCACACCTTACAGTGATGCATGCTGCTTTTTTTGGGTTTCCCAAGAATGCAAGTATGGCGTTCCAGTAGCATATATAGATTTAGAGAAATTCTGTGTTTCAGATTTCACATAATGTTTTGGTTATTCTGTCAAGTACACTCAGAAATTGTCACAAGATTCATGACATACAAGAGAAAGTTACACAACAGAACTACAACTTTGCTGTAGTTCATCTATAAGGTGAATGTTCTTAATTGCTCAGCTTGAGGTGAGGACAAATGCAGTTTCTTCTCCTTTGGTTAGTTAACCAGGGATAGCTGAACCACATTAGACCACATGCCCTGATATTAAATTGAGTGTCTAAAATTAGGCATTTTACATTCTGTAGCTTGAGGACAGGGTTTCAGTAGCCGCGGCATTCATCAAATAGACATCAGGCGTGTGGGAACTCTGCAACAGTAAGTAACACTGCACTGTGCATTTCTTGCACATCATTGTGTATTGTCTGTAACTCTGAAATATAGTTTCATATATAAAATATTTGTTTCATGTTTAGTTTACTGTTGTTATTGCTGTGTTCTGTAGTGTCTGGCTGTCTAGTGCATTGTAAACTTGGAATTAAGCTTCTAGCCTAACTGCAGGTAATGGCATCAGGAAATGTGTGGTTTTTTCATTAGTAACTTTGTTACATGTGATGTTTCATATGATTCCAATATTTTTTTTCATTTCTTGTAGACTTCAGCTTGAAGATGGCATCATGCCTTTATGAATGCCTTTGTGAGGCAGAACTTGAAAAATACTATCCCCATTTTGCTGCCTTTGGTCTTAAGAAGATTGATGAGCTTGCCAAAGTTTCAATGAATGATTATACCAAACTGGGGGTCCATGACATGAATGACCGCAAACGACTCTTTCAGCTCATAAGAATAATCAAAATTACGCAAGAGGAAGACATTGCAAATTTAAGCAAGCAAGATTTTCGACCAAGCAGCCTCTTCATTCAGCCTCAGGTGACTAGATCAGGTCCCCGTAGACAGTTGTGTTTTGAGTCCTTCTTTGAAGAAAATGATGGAACAGTTAAAGACTCTGAATCTGAATCATATGGTTCATCTGACTTCAGTGCCAATGAAGAGAAGAACAGTGTAGGGGAAATGTTGGGACACATTCAATCACATGATCCAGAGCTGATCACATTAACTAGAAGAGACGTAAATACTCCTGGAATATGCACAAAAAAGGACCTGAGCTGTCCAACCGTTTCTGATGATATTGCTCCTCTTCTGGGGGATTCTGAAGCTCCTATCATACAAAGAATAACTCACATTTCAGGATATAATTATGGACTACCTCATTCCTGTATCAGGTAATAATCAGTCACCTTTATTTCATTATATTTCAAATCAGTCATAATTAATTCTTTCTTCAATGTGGAGAAGAATCTGTCTTTATCACCTCCAAATAAGCAACCCTACCACTACAGAGTAATGCAAAATCTTATACAGAAGAGAGGTATTAATAAGCACTTGCAACTTGCCAAGCCTGGTAGAAGGAATCAGCTGAATTTCACCAGCTGCTAGTCACCAAGGTTGTCTAAGAATAGTCTTTATTGCCTTTCAGGGTAGAAGTATTTGTTTCTTAGTGTCTTGGCCAATCTTTCTTTCTCTTATTCTTTCCATGAGACGATCTTGCAAAATGTTATTTTTCCAAAATATGGCATTGTCTGTTGATGAGTTTGGCAAGTTGTAATGGCTATATTTTTTTATAAAGACGTTTCTGAACTGGAGCTTTAAAAATAAGCAGAATTAATACAGCTGGGGTGGAATATAGAAGCGGTGATGAGAAGGAAGCCTTGCAGCTGCTCCCCAAGCACATTGTCTGTAACTTTCATAATTTTCCCTCTGGTAAGAAGGGGCTATGGTTATCTTGAACCACTGGTAAATCCACCGGCAACATTGTTAAAGCACAGAATACTTTTTTCCTGATTCAGCAGTAGAGCACATACAGCTCTGCACACATACTACCAGCATCTAGCTTGTTGCAATGCTATCATGGCAGTTTTGTTTTAAAATGTGATGAGGAGATGTAGCTGCGTGAGGCTGGGGCTTGGTCTGGGAAGGCTGTGGTGTATGGGAGGATCCATGGAGTCAAGTGTCAGTTACAACTCCCATTAAGCATGCATGTAGCCTGGAGGGATAGATGCTGTTGCAACAATGGGAAGGTACTCAGGTGACATATTAGTTAGAGCACTTAAACTGTGACATGGAAGACAGAGGTTTATAACTCCCCTTTACTGGGAAAAAATTCATCCCACCCTTCCAGAGAAGTTCACTAACCTCCTACATATAATGGCATCTTAGTACATTCTCTGTCTTCTCTAGAAGTTGGGCCAGGGTGCAACTAAAAGGGCAGGGCATTCACAGTGCTGGCAAGTAAAAAATGATAAAATATAACCTCATGGCTCAGCTAGAGGAGTTAAAGAATTTTAATCCTGTCATAGAGCCATGTTCTTCATTGTTATCACTTTCTTCCTTTGTTCTCTTTTTTCCTAAGCACATTCTTCTGTGCTTAGCATTATGGTTCATCTTGTGGGCTTTCAGCATCCTCTTCCTGACATGCCTGAGTTTTCTCTTTCTCCTGTTTTGGCCACAGAGTACATGTTGTGCATTACAGGCTTGGGCCAGTCTGCTGACGCTTGGGTTTGTGATTCTTGTTTAGCAAGCTAACTCCTTCACTGAATCCGTCATTCCCAGTCACCTTGTGATCTGACCACTGCAAAGGCTAATTTAGTCTCATCTGGGAGAAACACTGGAAAACACTGGCATGATTTCAGATGGTAGAATGATAGAGAGCTCTTTTAAATATATTTCACACTTGCCCACAGCAAATGGCTTGATTTTGACAGTAGCAGACAGTAACAGGCATAGTCATTTTCTAACCTATTGCCTAATAAGGTTTCTAATTATCTGTGTCAAGATTTTTTGGTTTGCTGGTAATAAAATTTTCATATAAAACACAGTTTCTACTTAAGAAAGATTAATAGAAAATCTAAACTTCAGGTTCAGCATATAGAATTAAAATTCATTCTGTTCCCATACAAAATATATTCATCTAAATGCGTTTCTATACTAGAAAGAATTTATGCCTTTTCTCTCGTAAACAGAGCCTACAAGGCTTCAGTTTTTCTGTTCTCCAAATCTTAAAATCAGTCGTTCCTCCTTCAGGCTCTTAGAGCACAATGGGCTTGTTCTGAAGGTCACCAAATCCAGCCTCTGACATGAGAATTAAACTTCGCAGCCTCTGATCATTTGTTGGACAACATTTGTGCCTAGTGATATCCATAAGCTCACACTAGCTTATGAAGCATCTTATTTCAAGTATCATTGCCTTTCTTTTCAGGGGAAAGAATTTTCCATCTAAACACAGGGCCTGATCCTGGTCTGCATGGAAAGATGTACTAAAATTAAAGGGACTCCAATTACAAGTAAAGATTACTTGTGTGTAGTCTTCACAGACTGCATCTTGAGATCTATGATCTGCATGTTGTATGCTTCTGGGGAATCATTCAGCACCACGGTAGTGATACAACAACATCATAGTTGTACTGAGATATGGAGTAGCTCGTGGGTTTGGTTTTAGTTTACTAGACAAATGTGTTAGTTTTCAGTTGCCACATCAAGAGATTTTGGAAGGGCATTTGGACAGCATGGCAGAAACATTACTTTTGGGCAAGTTGGGGCTTGATCAAAATTATTTTTTTCTCATAAATTGACATTCAAATCCAAGCTGAAAATCATTACTCATTTGGCTGAAAACAGCTTGAAAAAGGGGAAGCCAAACTGAATGCATTTTGGTTGAAGTCAAGCATATTCTGGGTGCTGCATCACAAAATGCTTTACACAGCAGGTTAATCAATGAAACATGAAATGAACTCATGTTTCTGAGGCGTGTCGAAGGGAACTGAAGTAGACTTGCCAAAACACAAGAGCATAACTTTGCCTGTGGTCTGAAACCACATAATTTTTAATGAAAAAAGACGAAAGGGGAGACATGATGAGATCAATATTTCAAGTTTTCTTTCAACTGCATAGGAATTGGTGATACTCTCTTCTTTCCCAGATTGGGCCATTTACTTGTAGCCTGTTTGACAGCCTGTAATAGAAAGAATGAAAGTCAGTACAAGAGGAAAAACAACTAAATATTATACTCTTTCCTTTTCAAGATCTGCCCATACTTTTATCTGTACATTATTAAGTGACCAATCATGAGTCTGAATAATTTCAGTAAAATTAAATTTCATTAAGTTAGCTTGCATATTATTCCAGTTTGAATCATATGTTTGAGGACAACTGAAAATATGCCAGTCTAGCAACAAGTTCAGGAATGTAGCTGTATAAACACAACTACTCTTTTAACAAAAGTGCACAAAAGACATCAGTCTATTCAGGAAAAAACAGCAGAAACTTCACCATGTAACAATGAGACATGTTTTGGGTTTTTTTGATACGCCACTAAAGACGGAAATATTTATCTGATAAAGCTAACGAATTTATGCATATTTTAGATTCTGTACTAACCTGATTTTTAAAATGTAAACCTACACTATTGTTGCAGATCCAGTACTTCTGAGAAAGAGACTCCATGGACAGAAAGTGAAAAAATCAGAGTGTGTGTCCGAAAACGTCCTCTAGGCCTGAGAGAAGAGCGGCGTGGGGAGGTTAATATCATCACAGTGAAAGATAAAGAAACGCTACTTCTTCATGAGAAGAAGGAGGCGGTTGATCTCACCCAATATATATTACAGGTAACGTGCTCCACTTGAATGTTGTGTTTATGAGCCAGTCACTTGCACTTGCTAGTCGCTTGGGATAAAGCAAATTGTGCTTGGAGTTTCCATGAGGCAAAACAGGCTGTCTGCATTTCTTGCACTGCAGTAGATGGTGGGCTCTTCTGTGAGCTCAGCATAACTATATTTGTATTGCTTCTGACTTATGCCAGCCTGTGGCAGAAAACCTGAGCTCAGAATTTTAAGCCTCAAAAGTATGTCTCTTGCAGCTTTCTTTGCAAGTGTCAAAATAAAACCCTCTGCTACATGCTGTTGCTGCAGGAGAATTGCCTGCTGCAGTCTCCTGATAGCTGGCCAGGGTACTTCAGTAAGGAATTTCCTTTTCACTATTTCAGCACTGTATGTCTGTTTCAATGAATCACATACACCCTCATTCCCTCCTTCTCTTTGTTCTCAAATGCTTTTGAAAATTAAGTTCCCTTTTGGTCTTTGTTTCTTAATCCCAAGCACCTTGTACTGTCATAGTTCAAATTCTCAATTTTGACTGACAGCACCAGGACCATAAGTGATTTCTAGAGAGCAGCAAGCCATTCTCACTCTACTGGGTGTTATTTTTACAGTCTGGGTCCTAGGAACAACTTGGAGTATCCAGTAAAAATTCAGTTCACAGCTCTCTTGGGCCCAGTTCATGTACCACCTTTTATGGTGTGACACATGCAGCAACTCCACCCTGTTCCTTCCATCTGACTACCTATATTTGGCATTTATACAATGCTTATCACCTTCGTATCTCAGTGCATAATAACTACTTTAATTTTTTTTTAATTTAAAAATTTTAATATAAAAAAAATAATTAATTTTATGTCAGTACAAACAAAATCTTGCTGTCAATCAGTGTAGTCCAAACAAAACTATGCCATGGCAACAGCTGTGTCTATTCTATAGGACCCAGGAAAACTTCTTTATTTCCAAGTCTGGCTACTCGCCCTGCCTCAATCTCTGGTTCCTATAGAAAGAACGGCAAGGGGTACAGAGCAAATGGGAGGTGTTGGGGCATATTCCAGCTTGACGGTGGAGGGACCCAAACTGCAGGCCTGTCACAGATTACATCTGCTCTCTGAGCTGACTGTAGCAGCTGAGACTCCCTGATCTAATCTGCCTGTGCGTTAGTATGGTGTGTTTGTGATTGTTGAAATTATTCTCATTCTCAGAGATCTGCCATCTTAATTTACACTGCAGTGAATTTGAGAGTGAAATGTTGGACACCAGTCTGTGGAGGCTCTTTTGAAAATGTGATGTTTGTCTCTGTCCCTACAAACACTACTCTTAACCTAGAAGGAGCCTGTACTGAACTCTGTTGCAGTGTTTCCACAGCCCCGGCTGCTTAGGTCAGATCTGGAGTGGGAAATTTTGGGGTTTCTTGCCTCCTTTCAAGACAATACAGTCCAGCTTTTCTTAGAAATAGGTTCTATCTTCTCTGGCACAAGTTTAAGTCTGCAGAACAGACATCTAATCACAACTGAGGACTAGGTTTAAGACAGTCAAGAGCGACTCTGAGTTCTTTTTACTGTTACAGTCTTACTGTACATCTGTAGGCTGATTCATTTAAAGAACAGGGGTTTTGTAATTAACATTTTCTTGTCAGAAGGCTGTGGTAGGTTCTACTTCAGAATGATGGGAAATTAAGGCATCTTGGCCTCCTTTATTATTTTTTTTTCCATACCCTCAGTCTTTTGATTAGTCATAACAATGTGTTCCTGCATATGTCATGCCACATGGTAAATGTGCTAGATCACTCTGTACCTGATCCAAAGCCATATGAAGTCACTGGAAAGACTTCTGTTATTTAACTTTACCTTTGAATGGGGGTGAAGGGGAAGTGAAACGTATTCATTTTCATGTAAAGATCATATTTATTTTTCAGCATGTTTTTTATTTTGATGAAGTCTTTGGGGAGTCATGTACCAATCATGATGTGTATATGAAGACAGCTCATCCTCTCATTCAGCATATTTTTAACGGGTAGGGCATCAGTGCTTACGTTTTGTTATTTTTTGCTGTGTTGTTTTCTGATTTCATATACTGCTTTAGTTTTCCTTTATGCTTTTCATCTTTTGAAAAATACATTCATTTCACCTTTGTCACATACTTTCCCCTTTTAGAATGTCATTGATTGCGATTTTTACAAAATAAATCCGGGAAAACCTTCTTCACATTTGGTGAGAAATCTTAATCACAAAGAAAGTTAAAAATGGACCTCAGGTGCAACAAAGAGACACTGTGGACAGTGCAGAATGAAAAAAAGTGTGTCAGGATTTCTGATTCTAATCTCCACTCTAACAAAGGTTCTGTGTGTTATAGCACACTCATCTGTACAGCAATAATATTACCTCTCATGAAACTGTTGTGAGGTATTTTTGCATGTATGGTTCACAAGGCAATAGAAATTATTAATAAACCTTGTGATTTATTTTTATTTTATTGATTTATATTTGCTTAGAGGTTTTTAGTCATAATCACATACTTCTTGACTAATGGGAAGTTGATGGTAGCTTTACAGGAGTGATCTTACTTTCATGCAAAGTAACAAGCTGGAATGTAATTACAATTTTGAGTCTTTGAAGGAAAGGATTATGCATCCATGCTAAAAATTAACAAAATGGAGCACTTTGTTGCTGCAAATCTCCAAGCATCGTTAGCAGAGACAGAGGGTATTGTGCTCTTGAGAAAAGGAAAGTGAAAAAGGAGAATAAGGCTTGTAGCTTCCTGTGTAATAATCACTAAAGGCACAATTCACATTACAGCTAATCCAGTAATGCCACCAGAAGAGATGCCACTGTTTTTTCTCAGCTTTCTGTAACTTTTTTGTCCCTCCTGCTGAATCCCGTTCACTGGCATTGGTCTAATCTGACACTATGGTGAGCTAATTCTGCAGTCTAAACTGCAAGAGATTGTTCACTGTGCTTACTGCAGCCCTACATTATTACTCATATCTTTGCTAGGGTACTGAGCCAGCTAAAAAGTCTTTTTTTAAGGTAGATTTGTTCCATATTCTGAGACCGTGGCATTTTATGTGCATTGTCATTATAATCTTAACGTGATATGATGACAAAGATGGAGCAATCTGGAATAAGCCAAGACTCTGGTTTTACTAGCTGGAGTGAGTAAACCAAACTGCTCTCTGTCACTGAAAGGGGATGATCCTCTTTCTTACTGGTCACTAAACTCATTCCCATAGATTATATGGAGCCAGTGTGGGCATATTTTGTCATCCTCTCAGAGGTAATTTAATTCACTGAAACAGCAGAAAATTGGCTTGCGAAAGAGTGGAAAGCTTTCTGTTGTTTCAGTGCAGTAAAGTCAAATACCAGAGCCAGCACCAGCAGGGGTGGGTCAGTGGGGTAGGTCACACAGCTGGAAGCAAGGGAAGGAAAGAACAAGACCTTCCCTTAGGCAACAACAACTCTTTAGACTGACTTAGCTGCCTGCAGGACTGCAGCCTGAGACAAAGCAACCCTGCTCAGCAAATTACAGGGCTGGAATGTTAATTTTCATCAAGTACAACATGCATTAATACAGTGCCTGACTTCTGGCTGTTCTGCATCTCATGTCACAGCTATTTTTCTCTGTGATTCATCATTAGCAGGGTTCCCACTCATAATCCTATGGTGTTTCTGCAGCATCTAAACAGCTGGAAGAATACTAATAATGCTTACTTTCCTTAGATACATTTTTGGCATCTGGAAGAATGGAAGAGAGCCAGCACTCTGCGACATGCCAGACCTCCATAGGAGATGCTTGGGAATCACTGCTAAGTGTTTTGCAATTTCCCAGATAGGATAGCAAACCAAACCTCATTGCTAAGAGGCCATTACAGATAGATACTGACACTGCAGAATCTTCTTTAATAGATAGGAATGTATCAGATGTGACACTAAAGATGCAAGTTATCTTTACAGAGGCAATGCAACGTGCTTTGCATATGGGCAGACTGGTGCTGGCAAGACTTACACTATGATAGGTACTCACCGGAACCCAGGACTCTATGCCTTGGCTGCCAAGGACATCTTTAGACACCTGGAGGCACCACAGTCAAGAAAAGATCTCCTTGTTTTGATCAGTTTTTATGAAATCTACTGCGGACAGCTTTATGACCTGCTCAATGGAAGGAAGAGGTATTTAAATAAAAATACATTTTTCAATAAACTTATGGTTATGAATCAGTTGGCTACTGTTTATAAATCAGTTACTGTTTCCTCAATTACACTTAATGTATTACTATTTTTAGCAAATGTTATGTATTTAATTAGGGTTGTTCCTAGGAGCTCCTTAGAGAGGAAGGCACAGAATCCAACACTAAATCCTATGGCATTGATAGGGCCTCCTGGTTTTTACTGTTCGGGGGTAGGGATAAGTAAGAATAAGGACCTATGGTTGAGATATGAGCTCATGCTGTTTTGCTTACACTATAATAATGTAATAGCTGAACATCCACAGGTAGAGAAGGAACCTTCCTGTGGCCAGAAGTTCTTATGCCAACTATTGTGGAGTCCCTCTCTTTCCCTGCTCAAGCATAACCTCTGGCTGTCCCACCTGTGCTGGTGGGGCTTCAGTTCTTGCCAGTCAAGTCTCTGAAGATCCCATTGATCTCCCCCTTGTTGTGCTTGACACTGCAGAGCCTGCTTACCTCCTCCCTGAACACCTTTGCCCAGCAGCCCAGTGACTCAACTGGAGTGAGCCTCTGCAGGTGATGCTGCCAGCACCCTTAGTAGTAGCACCTCAGTCCCAGGCTTGTTTGTATGGATGTATACTCCTACAGGAGCTCCATCTGGAATGGAAATTGGGACAGTTCAGTACTTACCTGATATAAAAAGACCACTGTGGTCTGAAATGTCTAAATAAAATAACAGTCAGTTAAGATCTCAGCAGTGAAGTCTTTTCAATGGTCTTGAAGGAATGTTACCTTTCAGCTGGAGGCATTTATCAGCTTTGAGAGCACTATCCTTAGAGCACACTGGAGGGCTCAAGGGAAGGCTTTTTGCCTGGGGAAGCGAGCGTCTGTTCACAAAGGAAGCACCTATTTCTGTGCGTGTGTGTTCCGTTTCTCCAAAACAGTCTTTAAGGAGCAGGCGGTGTAATCTGTCATGTAAGGAGTCAGTTTACTAAGGAAGAGTGCCCTTATATTCTCTGCATGTCTGTTAGCTATCTTATGTGTCATTGAAGGAGACGATTACACTTCCTCCTGTGTGCCTCATGTCTGTATTCTTGCTGTACGCTGTAATGCTTCTCTGTGATTCATAGAAGAGATGCTCTGAAGTCTGACTCTGTGGCTATTTGAGCTACTTAAAATCCTTTGCAAAAATCCTGCAAAACTGAACAGAGCATAACTTATAACCTGAACTTCCTAGAGAAGTCTGAGGTGCAGTTTGAAGAAGGACAGGAGCTCTAAAATAGACACATGAGGATTTATTTCCCTGCCCTGTTATATTCCTGAACTAGCAGAAAAGCATTGCTAATGTCTTTAACAGTGAAATGTCAGTGATATGCGTTATAAATGAAATAGCACTTCAGTTCTGAAAATAAATTAATGACAGTTGTGCCTCAGTCAGTCGTCTTGATCGCTTTTTCACAGTGTCATAGCACTGACATGTCTTCATTGCTGCTGTTTGAGATTTCTGAAATCTGTTATGCACTGCACTGTTTCTTTTTCAGACTTTTTGCAAGAGAAGACAGCAAGCATGTTGTTCAGATAGTTGGATTGCGGGAGGTGCAGGTGGACTCCGTAGATCTACTGTTAGAGGTAACCTCTATGTTTGTGATTGTTTTTTGTCTTCTACAGCCTGGTTTGCTGATTTGTGAGATAATCATTTACAGAGATTGGTTTTTATTGTGTAGTACAGCTGTATGTTCTTGTTTAAGGTTCTGAAATTGGTAACCCCAGCAGATCACTGAGGAGCACTACTGAAAGTGCCTTTATTCAGTAACGTTCTTGGGTCACAGTGACTTGTGTTAGCAGCATACAAGCTGTTGATTTACAGCTGTTGCTTCTGCTGCCACTCCTTATGGAAAGATCTTTTCCAAGAAACAGGCTTCTATCACTATTCCAGAAATTAAATAGTGTCCCAGCAAGGGATCCTGAAAGCTAGGTAGGTGTTTTTCTCCCAGTGTGGTTTCTTTGGCTTCTATGAACTTAAATTTTATATATTAAAGCTACACAGATGGTGGGACAAAAGATATAAATCTGAAAAGTAATAGAACTAGAAATCAGAAAATACTCAAGACTGAGATATTGATTTGAATTAGGATTAAGACTGCTTAGGTAATGATTGGTGAAAATAGCCAAGTAAAATGAGGATATTTAAATGGTAGCTGACATTCAGCACAAGCAAGACTTCAGTTTTCCTTCCCTGTCTGGTTAAGCCCTAGAAAGGTACTGGCAAATTTTCTGTCTTGTCCTGCAGCAAGCAAGCTACTTAAATCTGCTTTCTATTTAGCCTGACTTTGCATAGTTTAATTTCTTTACGCTTCAGTAAGGAAGTGTAAATTACTAGTGCCTGATAGTGTAATTGACTCATTAAAACCGGCATGGTATTGTCCACTTATATTCCATTTAATTTTGGTTTTGGTCTTCCCGTTAACTCCAAGCTTTGGGACATGCTGGTGATACTTCTGTAAATTAGAGTGTAAATGTGCTATATGGTTGATAAAATAATTCCTCTGTATTATCACATTCCACACACAGAAGAGCTATTAAATTGCTTTATTCTTACAGTTACCGTGGCAAAAAAGATGTCTGATATTGTCCACAGGGCCCTTTTGAACACAGAAATGTCACTGGCTTGACTCAGAGCATCTGAATAGTCTGCAACAGATACATGGAAAGAGTCTTGAATACGTCTGTAGTTATTCATTATTCATTGATGTTGGCTTTGGTTCAGAAATTATCAGCATTTAGCACTAATAATGCTTGGGAGCTGCAGCAGTTGGTTAGGTTGCTGGTTGAGAAGTGGCCACTGAAATGCATAAATAATCCCGTCTGTCAACTGAGAATGTATTGATTTTGCTAGATAATATTTTAATTTATTTTTACAATCAGAAACAAAATTAATGACTTTTATGAATGCCCTGCTGCAGTTGCTGCTACACTTTCTGTGACAGTCCTTAAAGGTTTTCAAAAGAGAATTATCCAGATTTATATCTTGAAGGAGCCTTTGTCCTTTTGCCTTGCTTCTCTTCCTTGTTTTCTTATTTTATTGCTGTATTGAGTATAATTGATCTTTTAACTTTGTTACTTACGCTGGTGTAATTTCTTTTAGTTGCAGAAACGCAGGAAGATTTTTAGCACTTTGTATTTTTTCTGTAACTTCCTGGCT
The DNA here is from genome assembly GCF_023634085.1 of Falco cherrug. NCBI lineage: Eukaryota > Metazoa > Chordata > Aves > Falconiformes > Falconidae > Falco > Falco cherrug. The sequence goes on along the minus strand of NC_073720.1, from coordinate 10,088,931 downwards.
AACAGTACCCATCTATTACATGAGAAAGTGAAATTTTACAACACGGCAAATCGTCACATGAGTCCTTTAGGTTATGTCTGCAGTCTTAAGTTTCTTTCATTACTGCCATACTTTTGCTTTTAATTTTATAGTTTGGATATTTGGCAAATCTGAGTGAATGTGCCATGCAACAACTTTTTACCTACAGTATGCTCTCTAAGCTCTGTAGTGTCACTGCAAGCAAGTCCGTATACAGAGTTGTGAAACTAACATGGGAAAGGATCCAGTCTGACTTAACAACTGCCTTGCACCGAATCTGAAGACTGTAATGAACCATTCCTCCTAATGTTTCCCCATCTTAGGAGGACAAGATCTCTTTCTGAGATATTGTATTTTTTACAATTTGCTTGCATTTTGTCCCCCTTATTTTGCAGGTGATTTTGAAGGGGGGGAAAGAACGCAGCACTGGAGCTACTGGAGTCAACGCTGATTCCTCTCGATCTCATGCCATCATCCAAATACAAATCAAAGACACAGCCAACAGGACATTTGGAAGGTAAGACTAGAAGTGGCAGTGCTCAGGGCTGATGAAGTCAAGCCCAGGCACATCCAGGAGGCAAAGAATGAGGAGGTGTTGAGTTAGCAAGCAGCTGTGAGTTGAATCAGAAGATAGGGTTCAAAGGGACTCTGAGAAATTTCACAGTCCTTTCTCTGTTCCCAAGGAAAGTACTTAAGCCACATCTGTGAGAGCTTTGTCAGGCTTGTTTGTAAAAGTTTCCAGTGAAGGAGTTTGGCAATCGAATCCATCCCTTCATCTTCAGTGTCAGAAATCTTTTCCTGTCTCGTGTTAATCAGGTAGATGTCCACCAAGGGCATGTCCACATGTGAGGCTGTCACCTTTGAGGTCAATAGCAAGCAAGCCATTTCTGGGATCCAGTTGATGCCATTCTGCAGAGTCATCCTAAATTAGGTCAGATGGATTTGCCCCTCAAAGCACCTCTGTCCTGTAATTGACTACAAAGGGAGCCTGGGATGACTAGCTCAGGTGGAGATGATTCCATTAGAGATGTTTGCCTTTGGTCAGAGGAATTGTAGTACCTCACCTAAACCTCCCCGATAATTTGAGAGTGTGACTCTGATGCTATCTGCAGCAGACAAAGAGCAGTTTACTTCCTCTTGTAGCAGCCATTTTACATATTTGAAGACTCTTAATTGTGACTCTTTTCAGTGCTCTTTTCTCCAGACTAAACAATCCCAAGAAACAGGTCTGAGGAAAGAGGTCTAGGTGTCTATATTAGTGCTGAGTGTCAAAAAAACATGCTGACACACCCTTCCAGCAATTACCATGTTGATGTACTTCCAGGATCTTATTTTAAATACAAGGCAAAATGCAAAAGCCACAAATAGTTGAGAAAGGAGAAGGCAGAACAGGCAGGCTTAGAAATAGTAGTGTATGTGGTTATGTAGGTGTGGCATGTGTGCCATTTTTTTTGTTACTGAAAGGGAGGTGGAGCTAGAGTGGGGAAAGTATGCCAAGATACGCCTGTAAGAGAAGTCGGGGCTGTTCCAGGAAAAGAAGGAAAGGCAAAGACAAACATACAGTGCAACAGTCAGTACAGCAGCTGGCACCCAGAGCTGGGGAACATGAGAGGGATTGATTGAGTTTTGTGGAAGGAAGGGACAAGGAACACTGAAAGCTCAGTGTATTACTTGCTACACTGGAAATTTCTGTTGGTATTGCTCTGAATTTCCATTTGATAGGGCAGCTATTTGCTTTACCTGGAAGGAGAATCAAGAAATTTACAATTTCTTTAATTGTGTTCTTATGAAACTACAAGCACAGTGATTATCTGCAAAGATCAGTGTGTTGCACTTTAAACAGCTTGTCCATTAAACTGTGGAGCACTTTCATCACACGCCATTACACTTTCTATAATGATTGTGTTTGTGCCAGGATGCTGTGACACTGTTCCTGCTACTATGCTTATTTTGGGGCCTCAGATATTTCCAGTGGGTATCTATCTTTTCAAAAGTAGTTGTTTCTATTCATTCTTCTGATGTCCTGTGTTGATGTAAAAAAGAAGAAAAGAAAAAGGAAAAAGAAAAAAGCCCCTAGAACAAATGGAACTTTGTTTTTTCTAGAATATCATTCATTGACTTGGCTGGCAGTGAAAGAGCAGCTGATGCCAGAGACTCAGATCGACAAACAAAAATGGAAGGAGCAGAAATAAACCAAAGCCTTTTAGCAGTAAGTTACTAGCATGTCTGGGGAAGGTTTTGTATTTAATTATTAGCATGTGTTTTAGGATAAAAAGGAACCACAGAATAATATATCTATATATTCCAAAGAGGGGGAAAAAACAACCAAGTACTAAGTGTGTCCAGTTTAATTTGTCTCGTGCCTGAAAGACAGTTTAAGAGGGAAAAGATTTTGTGATGAAAATAAAATCTTTTTACTCCATTTTTACAGCCAGCCAGGTAAACATGGCATGAAGAATGTTAGGTATAGTATGATGTATCCCATATTTTATACAGAAAGTTTGTCCCTTTTACTTTGAGAGAATATTGGCTTGGGATTGCTATATTTGTTTCATAAATGGACATCTGTTCCTGCTAGTTAGTTTCACCACTTGAACTCAGACTTCTTTGTCAAATCAGGAGCAAATAACAACTACTGGAGAGCATTGAAACTAGCAATTCATGTATGGCGAGGAAGGAACAAGAAGAAATGCACTCTTAATGCAAACTGTCTTTTAGAAGGGTACACAGTTGTGTGAAGAGGGACAAGGAGTACAGAAATGCCATTTAAGATAGCAGAAGTGCCTGTAAGTATAAATTGTGCAGAAGGCTTTGCACCTTCTTTAATTCAAATGAACAAAGCTCACTCATGACTGAGGGCTTGTCTAAGTGAGACTGAAGGTGATATGCAATGAGTGAGTGTGAGTCAACGCTGCAGAAGTTTGTGCACACAACCGTACCTCTTATACCATAAATAGGAGGTGGCTTGCTCTGTTTTGAGAATGTAGAATGTTCTTTTGCACAGAGGCTTTCCCGCTGTGGAATATTAACATTCATACTGGGAGACAGCCTGTAAAGTGAATGTGTTTCTTGAGTACTTGCTGGTGAATAACTGCGTGGTGTGGGGAGTCAGGACCTGAACAGAAAGGATCCCTGGGAAGTGAGGCTTAATGTAAGCTCATGAAACTCTTTTAAAAGGAACTTTAAAATCAGACTGTGTGTATTTTTAGTATTGTGTGAAGCTGAGTAAATATCTAGACAGTCTATAAGTAGTCACTGAATTAACTATAAAAGGCATCTTTGGGTAAGCCTATGTGACCTCCAGCCTGTAAAACCTGGCTCTGCCTTCAATGATCATAACACTGTCTTCAGGCCTTAAAACACATGAACTTTGAAGTTTGCTGCTGATTTGAATGTTTGCATTCAGATTCATGGACACATGATTTCAAGTAGAAGATACTCAGATACTGCAATTATGAGAAGCAGAATAAAAAATTAGAATAGTTTGATCTCTTCTTACTTGTTAGAGGTGTGATTTTATTTTTAATAAAATGGAATAAAAGTGGGAAATAAGTGTCATTTTAAGTGTGTGTATGTAGAACGTAGTAAGGCTTTAAATGTACAAAGGCTGCTTCATGATAGTATCACCATGGCAATACTGTAATCTACTTTTTTCCTCGTTGATATTTGCTCTAAATTAGTTGTCTCATGACCATACAGTTCGTTTATGCTCATTTTAGAGAGCATCCAGGCTTGATATGAAGTGTGCTATTGTGCTTATTCCAGTGGCAGCATGACAAAAAAGTGCAGATCTTTGAGTTTGAGCATGACATCTTTTTCCAGGGCTGGTAATAAATCAAGGGATGCTTCTTCAAGAATGCAGGCTACTTCTGTTGACAGTTATTAACAATAAGAAGTTCTAATGAGTTCTGTGAAGGGCACGGGTGCAGCTAGCTGCTCATATTCTGTTAGTTTTAATGGGAGTTCTGTAGCTGTATCTCTATCCCCTGGGTAGTCTCTTGTTTCATTCTCAGTGTTTCATGTATAGTTCTTACTAGCCTGTCAAAAGTTTAGACAGACAGGTGGTATCTGTACTGCCTTTTCTGAGTGTGGGCTTGAACCTGGACTTAAGACTTGAACCCAGCTCCCCTTACAGCTAATTGTTTGGTGTGGGTCCGCGTTCTGCCCTTTGGCTGGGTTTGGCATGTTGCACTGGTGTGAAGAGGAAATTGCTGGAGATCGGCTGCCTTCTCATGCAGCCCAGTGTACCCACACGTAGACGGGACATCTAGACTGCAGATTATAGTCAGTATGGGGAGGAATATGCACTCATTAACTCATGCTGTATCTGACAAAGGTATGAAAATGTTGCCAGAGTGGCATAAGAAATTTGCACTGCTGTTGTCCAGAGGAGTGGGGTATTTTCAGAAGGGGAAGAGCTGCTTCTAGAAGAAAGAAATTTGTAAGAGGTGGAGCTCAAAAAGCTCTGTTCTAAGGGTACACCTGCCCTGCAAGCTGCAGCATGATCTAGGATACACCCAATGTGGCTTCAAACCAGTTGCCTATGGCACAGGCAGCAGCAGGTCCACAGGAGCGTGAAGCTCTGTGTGTGCTGGACATGCACGTTTACCCAGGTTCTTGGGTTTTGTATAGCCCACAGAACCACAGCAGGGCTGGCTGTGCTCTGTGCTGCAGCTCTGCTCTCTTTTGAGTGCGGGTAGGTAAACTGCTGCCGCTAACTGAACTAGCTGAAGCTGGCTGTTCATGGCTGTGGCAGCAGCAAACTCCCCTTGCAAGGGACATCACGTAGTGGGAGTCAAAGGTGCATGAAGGACATAGTACATTCATAGGCTAGCTCTGATGCAATTCACTTCCTTGCCAGTGTGTGATTGATATGTTCTTCCCTCCTCTTTTTTTTTCTTACTTTTCTTTTGGTAGCTAAAGGAATGCATTCGGGCACTGGATCAGGAACATGCACATACTCCTTTCCGGCAAAGCAAATTAACTCAGGTAAAATGAGCAGAAAGGCAACAGTAAAGGCTTCCCTGGTGAGAACAAAATAATGATAAAAAAAAATTAAAAAATAACATAATTCAGTAATTGCTTTTAAACTCCTGAAGAAAGGAGAAATGCACAGCTTTTGCAAATGTTAATTTTAAAGGCTATCACGGAATTAAAGCCAACTGCAGTTCCCGCAGTCAATCCTGTGGGCTGGCATTGTGAAAACCAAATAAACCAAATACTAAAACCTAACAAACCCACTAACACTACCTTCCAGACTCTGATTCAGAGTTATCGTCCACCTCCATACAGTCCGCAACCGATTTACATTTTCTGTGCAGTAACAGCCCTTGGAGTTTTCATTAACATTTTTTCACTCCAGTTGTAACATATGCTTTATTCCTCAAAACGTATGGGCACCCTTGTGGCACCCGGTGCAAGGGCTTGTTCAGAGCCCTGATTAACATCTTATTCACTTTAAATTGCAAAGAATTGCAAGATAAATTGAGACAAAAGGACTACATTTTAAAAAAAAAAGTACCTAATGTTAAACTGCCTCTGTACATATTGCTAATTGACAGGAAATGCAAGATACATGAATTTCTAAGAATATTGTTTTTGTCCTTCCAACCCTAGGTGCTAAAGGATTCTTTCATTGGCAATTCTAAGACGTGTATGATAGCCAATGTATCACCTAGCCATATAGCTACAGAGCATACACTGAACACTTTACGATATGCTGACAGGTAAGTGATGAAACTGAATCTTGCTAAGGTGAAAAACAGAAAGAAAGAAGTAATGTATGATGTTTGAGGTTACGTTTTATTTTGGTTGCATTGGAAATGTTGATTTAGGCAAGAAATGAAATTTTCACAATAAAATCCTTACCTGGTCCAACTCCTATATTTGGTCTTAAAATTCTCTGGGTCTTGTAAATCCTTTCTGATGACAGCTTTTAGTGATGAAGATATCACTGTGCTCCCTTTAAACTGCAGGATTACTAACCTCAGCAATCAAAGATTCTGTTTTAGTTTTGTATTGTAGTTCTGCCAAGAATGTGTGCAAATCCTTCACCCTCCCTCCTTAGGAGGAGGAGGTAAATGACAGGCTGTGCAATGCTGGGGTTAAGAGAATAGATGCTCAAGGGGTAAGAGGAGTAAAGGAAACAGTTGAGGGGATACCAGTTAAGCAGCTCTTCACATTTACCCTGGTGAGTCTGATCCAGGAATCTGTAGCTCTGTACACATATCACCTGAGCAAATTAGCCCCACTGCAACTAGTCCAAAAGCCTTAGTTTGTGTCTTGTGGACTTTATGATGTGCTGTGGAGAGTACTAGCTTGTCTTGAGCTGGCTCTGTGCCGTGCTGGATTGTAAAATGTGGAAATGCAACCTTCTTGCACTGAAACAGAGGCCATCTTCACTCGTTTGACCTGTTACTCACTGTTCAAGGCCAAAATAATGCCATAGACCTTTCTAGAAGTTCAGGCGGTTGGGGTGAGGGGGTTTGATGCCTGTGTGGATCACTGACAAAACAAAAATCAGGACACTGAATCCAGTGTTTAGCCTTAATTTGTGAAAACATTAGTTTGTTCTGAAGACATTGTTATTTATCTGAAAGCATGAAATCTTCTAAAGCCAGCCTCATTTACAGAGTCAAAGAGCTGAAGAAAGGGATTAAGTGTTCTACCCCTGTCACAAACAGACGTCGGACAGCTGGAAACTTATCTCCAAAACGTGTCCAAAACTCTTCCTCTTTGCCACCTGGGGAAAAGAGTTCTCCAAAAAAAGTAAAGCTAGGCCTCCAGCATCCGTCAAATGCTACAAAAACAAAGGCATGTCCTGCAGCAGTCCAGCCACCAAGCGTCCCTTTTACCTCTACTCCCAGGGGAATCAACAAAGGACATGCTTACAAAGGAAATCCCAACTCACTGTGGTTCCATCATACCGGTCCAGTTAAGGGAGTCCTACGGATAGCACATCCCCTGAAGAAGAAAACTGATGATCTGTCCCCCGACTCTGAAAAGAGCCCTACTGCAAAGGATTTAATCATCAAAAATGCTGCCACAGCAGAAACAAAAAAGAGTGGCCAGAAAGATAAGAATATGCAAGACAGACCACCTGCCCACTGTCTGAAAGTCCAAACAGTGCAACCTGTTCAGAAACAGCTTGTTTCTAGAGATGATTTTTCCTTTGGAGATGGAAATCTGCCTTCTGATGGCAGACAGGAATGGAGAAACTCCTTTGCTAAACAATGTGTTGAAACGTGGACAAATCTGCCTCCATTTCAGAAGGAAAGGGAAGAGCATTTACGTCTTTATCACCAGCAGTTTCAGCAACCACCTATTCTACAGCAAAACTTGAACTATCAACCTCTTGAGAGGTTTTTAACGCAATACAAGCCTGAGGAGATTCAAGTAAAGCAGGAGCTGAGCCTTACTCCCACAGAAGTACAGACCAAAGAGGGGATGCAGCTGGAAGATCTGGATGACAGTGATTTCAGTGAAGATTCTTTCTCACCTGTCTGTAGTCAGAAGAGTGTGAAAAGAAGAAACACCAACAAATGCAGTCAACATTCATTTTTCCTTCATCAAAGAGAACAAGGAACTGAAGAAGAGCAAAAAGGCCAAAAGCGACAGGGTTTATTTTTTAAATATGCAATACCCATGCAAGAACATGAACTAGATGACAGTTGGGATTGTAGTGAGGGCAGCCCACGGACGGAGGAATCCATTAAAAATGCAGACTACAGCAAAACTCCAGCAGACTGGAGCTATGACTTAACTACTGAGTCTTCTCCAAGCAATACTGCAGAAAAACCTTACTGCCTGCAGGAAGATCCTGCTTGTAACTGGAAAAATGGCAAAGATTTCCTAGCTGATCACAAACAGTACAAATCCAAACACAGGTGTCTTGTTTATTCCAGTGAAACAACCTTAGTTCCAGAAAAGGATGCTTCCAACTCATATGTTTCTCCTGTATCGAAACCAGGAACTCTAGAGTGCAAAGAGATCAACCTCCAGCATGAAGAGAAGGAAGAATCCACTTTGGATAGACAGGCTGCCCTTGCAGGAGATGTAAAATGGAAAGCTCCAAAAAATGGAGTTTACCGTTGTGGATCTTCCAGCTGTTCCTCAGAACTCACTTCTGAGCTGGTGGCCCCCCTCAAGGTAACCCTTCTTGACTATGAGGAAACAACTGATACAGAGAAAGTGTCTTCTAACCAAGAGAAGTCCCCCTGTGTGAAGCAGATCTCTGACAGGAACATACACAGCTCCCAGAACAGGTTTGAGGAAGAGGGCTGGCAGTGTACAAGAAGCAGAGCTCTGACAGACAGCATGCTGGAACTGGGGGAGCAAATGCGTCGCAGTGGAAGGCACTGCACCTTGCTGTGTTCCCCACAAACAGGGGACAAGTGGCTGTCACCTACCTGCTGTGGTGTGAAGCCATGCTGCTGCCTTCTGGGGTTGGGTTCATCAAAACACGGAGCTGTTCACAGTTTACTTGTTGGATATGACCTGACAGAAACATCCACAGCTGAATCCACAGACTCCGGGAGAGAGAGAGAGGGTGGTTTGTTTCCGAGTAGCTCAATGAGCAAAGAGTACTCGGGTGGCAGACGGTGTGGTGCTGGTATTCAAGATACTGCTGGTAATTCAGGAAAATCTAACTCAAATCAGGGACCCAGCGTTGAGCCCATGGCTCAGGAAATAAACACTGATATACCAGAAAAGACCTATTTTTCAGGTGCATCATGCCTTCTCACTGTGGGACATACGGATTACATAGCCCAGTCCCCTTCTCAAGGAAGCACCCTGCTGTTGCAGCACAAGTCAGGACTGAGGAATGAGGACTTCAGTCATTCTGAAGACCCAGCCAAGTCATCATTCAGCAATGAGGGAACAGGGCAGAGTATTTTTACACAAGAGATTTTTGCTGCAGATTCAGGATCTGCAACCAAAGATAGTAAGCCATTTGCAAATGCAAAGAGCCCCTCAGGCATGTCCAACAGCAGCTCTCCAAATGCTGCATCAGAGATGGGAAAATGGCAGAGGGAAGCCCTAGAAAAAGCACAGTAAGTCTTGCTCATCACTGAAGTTTGTTATGAAGTGTAGAAATTGTAGACATGTGATAGATACATTTGCCTTTATTTGTGTATCATACTTGTATGTACTTCAAAAGCCAAAGGGAAATCAATCTATGAAATAATTATTTAATAAGATTAATGATAATTTATAGTAATTATCTTATAAATATATGATTGCTTGTTATTTAGTGATATTTTAAAATCTCACAGGAGGCCAATTATTCTATTAGAGCTTCCTAGGATAATGCTAGAGGAATTAATATTTTAATACAAACTGCAGTTCTCAGTAACTAACTGGCTTCCTATAAGCTATAAAGTACCTAAAATACATCAAAACTTCCCATTAAGAAGGAGGCGGTAGCTGTTCCATCCCTATGGAAAGAAAAATACCTAGAGCAGTGGGCAGTCACTGAAGATGCAGATGTCAGGTTTCAAAATACTATGAGCTGCCACTGTCAGCTCCCAAGGAGTGGACTGCATTCACATGACTGAAAATAGATCGTTGGTCAGAGAAATCTGCTCAGAGGAATGAACGGCAGCACTGCCTTCCCGCTCTGCCTGTTTTTTGCCAAAATGACTTATGGCCTCATGGTTGTAAGCCATTTCAGCAATTAATTAGGCAATTTTTGGTGCTTCTAGATTTCCCTGTGGTAAAAAGCAGTATGTGCCCCTGTGCTGCCTATGTTAACAAGAGGCTGTGGTCAGCCCTCTCTGAGCAATCCTCAGTCATCGAGGTCAACTTTAACCCCAAACCAGTGCATTCCACTGCACTTCAAGGAGCACTGGTGTGCACTTTCTGAATGCCAGGGAGACAGGACAGCAAGGATTCCTCTGGGGCGGTACTCCTCCTTACAGGTTTATTCAGGCCAACAGTAATTACAGGTAGCACAGCAGGCTATGTAACCACTGGTATATTTTGTATTAATCAGACAGGCTGTAATTCGGGCCCATCAGCAGCAGCTGGATGAAATGGCATCCTTGTGCTTCAAGGAAGGGTGCTTGATAAATCAGATGTCAGCAATGGTAAGTGTCTCAGATGATGATTTCAGTGCCTGTTGAACCTGCATAAATTAATCTTAAGAGATTATTAACTTGAATTAGTGATGTGATGTTCCCTGTCAGTTCTTCCTGGCAACCTCTGATGCCTCCCTGAGTCCTAGGAGAGGCTGCTCGTTTTCAGTACCTGTTGCGTCTTTGCCAGTCTCCACACCGCTGGGTCCTTGGGGGAGAACGAGACTGACGGGCCAACTCTGACCTGCTTGTGTCTGATAAAACACTTTCTCTTGTGTTGCATCATGCGTGGCAGACTGTACCAAACAGGGCGTCTTTCCATGTGACATTTATCTCCTTGTAGGCTGGAGCAAGTAAGTCAATACCACAGAAAAAAGCAGCCCCCTAAAGCATGATACTGGGATGTCGCAGTTGGTGTAGTGCCGCGTTGCCTCTTCCTTCTGGGAGTCCCTTGCCTACCACACTGCAGATGTGCCAACCCACGGCCCCGCTCACTCCAGTGCTCTAAACCACCGCGACTTGTGCCCTTACAGGCTCTTAACTTTTGTCACTCAAGTGTTTCTTTGTTTATCGTTGTCTTGGACACAGTAACGTTTGCTAGACCTAAAGACTGGCACCTGCATGGCCCCGCTCCTAGCCAGGAAACCCCAGTACTCAGTTTCTCCTGCATCCACATAGATGCATGTCACAGCTGTGTGGGAAGTCTCATCTCTCACCCAGACTATTAACATTTCCCAGTGAGAACCTCCTGTCTTCCCAGTTCCCTCATTTTATCCATAAAGCCAAGCTCTGTTACTGCATTACAATATATAGAAACCATTCAATTCCTACCACAGTTCAGATCTGAAGTACAGCTACTGGGACTGTTGCGTCAGGGATTTCAGCACGGAACCACCATGTGGCTTATTTGCTGTGATTTCCAGCTGCACGTGATGTGTCACCAGATAACGTACAGAAGTTCACAAAGCAGCACAAGATCCATAAATTGTATTAGTTTTGTGGCAGAGAATGCAATGATACAAAACAATCTTTTATTTTTTAATTTTTAAAAATCTTTTGAGAATGTTATTCCTAAGTCTGTTGGTTATTAGACAACAGGCCCTCCCCCCATTGCCCCATTTATTTGCCCCTTGCAGCAAGCAATCATTTTCTGGCTAGCAGAATTATGATAAGCTTGCCAATCCTCGCAGCAGTCTGTGAGTAACTTGTATCCTGTAGTGTTATTTCACATCATGACCTTTCTTGGGGCAGTGAAATTAGCCTGGACTTCGCATATCAGTTTCTCTCCTTCCACTTTCAGATGGTTGCAACTTCCCCAGCCATGAAACTTTGGCCCAAAGAGAGACTCCTGCCAAGATTAGCCACATACTGAACAAAGCAGTATTTAAAGTGCTGAAGAAAAATATGCCATGGCAGCTGGGCTGGTCTTCATTACAGTCCTGATGTCCCTGCAAGACAAAGGCACAGTGCACAAGATAGCTGGAGTCCAGCCAAATAAGCTTTTGAATAATTGATTTTCATGCAGTAGCAGTTGAAACCCCTAGCACTAAGGATGCTGACACCTCCCAGCTTTTTAAGCACTGACCTGTGAATGGAGGCATCAAACTGTTCTCAGCTGGACAGCAGAGCAAGTCTGAGTGCTCCCTTACTAATACAAGCCCCACTGAAAAATAGCTGCCTCTGTTTCAGTTTTAATCACAGTTTCATATCACTTTTAATCCATGTGACAGGTTGCTTTGGAAGGCAGAGTTCCCCTTGGCTGAGGCTATGTACACTGCTGATGTTTCTCATGTCAGATCTGACAGACCTGTAGCTGTGCAGGAGTTGGACTGGCCCTGCGACTTGATATTAAATAATGCCACCCACCTCCCCAGAATGGGCTATCGTATCTGGTCAATGAGTGTTCCAGCTCACTGTGTTTTCATGATTGCTAGATCCAACACAAGAAATGTCAGGAACAGTGTCCAGTACATCATAAAACTGCATGTCAGGTACCAGTCCCTATACCAAACTGTTGAAAAGCTAACCAGTGTTGAAGGGTGCTAAAAGGTGCTTTATACATTTTTATTTTTAAACGACTGTGTTAGCTAATAAAACTACCAGAGTGAGCAAACCTCAGTATTTAAAGGCATTGACTTTTTCAAGGGTCAGGCCTTCAGTCAGGAAACTGATTTAATGTGCTACACTGCAGAATGGAAAACATGCTTTTATGTATTGCTGCAGAGCATAACATGTGCTGATTTTTTTCCAACCTGCTGCTACTGTTGTTCCCTAAACTTTCTGTTTGCCTTCCTAACCAGGATTTTCAGAATTTAGTGACCAAGCTGGATGAAATCTTGGTACTGAAGTCAAAATGTATCCAAACGATGCGAGCCCAGCTTCAGCTCTACTTAGCCTCATCTGGCACTGACATGTCCCTGGAAACATCTCCACCAGTTTAGACCTTCTTTGCTTACCCATGCAGAAGAACAGCTACAGGAACCACCAGTGTTTGCAGCACACTTGGTGCTGCAGAGTGTGAGTGGGTAGGGGATAACTTTCGGTTTTATGTTTGTGATTAGTGTGTTTTTTAGTTAAGGATGGAGAGAATTCTGAGTAAATAAGAGATAACTACTTGGCACCACAAGCTTTTGTATTTCCTTCATACCAGTAGGACAGTGTTCTTAAGAGTAACAATTCAGCAGCCTGCAAATATCTCACCAAGCAGTAGGCAGTCCTGTCCGCAGTATTCATAGCAGCTTCTTAAATGTTAACAGCACTTCTGTGTGGCCAAGAAAATGAGGGGAAAAGAAAAAACACTTTGAAGCCAGACACAGATCTGAACAGAAATGTTCAAAAGCTATCCGGAAAAGTGCTTGCAAACACAAGCCAGGGAAGAGAGAGGAGCTGCCGTTTAAGTACACCAACATTAACTCAACCATAAGTAAATGGAAGTCAAGGCAGGACAAGAAGTGCTGTCACTTTTGGAAGGAAGGTTATTGTTGCATTTGTTCTTTGCCTGGGGAAAACACTCCAGAGCTACTGAAAAAGATGGCTTAAGTCATGGGCAATGGGTGGTTTAGTAAAGACTGTACCAAAGGTTCACCTAGCATGTTACTAAGCATGTGGGTTTCACACTGCTGCCAACAGTGAGAGGCCAACAACTTACACGCTGCAAACAACACCTGATCTCAGCACTATGGCTCAGCTGTAGAGTGCTCATCATCTGGGTTGGCAGAACTGATTTTTGACATCAAGAGAGTGCTTGGTTAGAAGCAGTGGGATTTTAGAAGCTGCTAACGGTGCTGTTACATGAAGCCGGTATTTGAATCAAGAACTACAGAATGATCAGCTGGAGCCCTGCAAAAGCTCTGGTGCTGCAGGCATCACATCTGAACCACAGAACAGGTCCACTTGTGGAAGCCACAAGTGACCTTGAAACACGCTCAGCTGACGTGCTGTGTGAGCGCTCCCACTCCAAAATTTGGGCTGTCGCAGCCATTTCGGTGTCTCAGTAGTGCCTGTAGTAGGTCTGTCAAAGCCTGCTCAGTAGCCAGAAATGCCAAGGGTAAGGGAATGCTGCTGCCTGACCAGCTGTCAATTTTCCTGCCTGCTTCTACACCTGCCCTGAGGAGCCCAGTTTTGGCTGAGCAGCAATACAGTAGTCACAGTGACAGTTTCTGGTGTTTGGTACAAACACTCCCAGGAATGCCACGCAGCGTAGCCCTGGGGAGGCAGAATTCCAAGGGGTGGACCCGTAGCAGTAGGAAGTCCTACATCAGTGCCCTGACTGCTGGGTTGTTTTCAGCACTAGTTAGTCTTCCTCTTGCTACCGAGACTGGATTACTCTGTGGAGCAGAGTCCCTCCAGGGCCTGAGTTTATGGCTCCCAAGACGGTTCTTCTGTGCAGGTTACAGGCCAGTAGCAAGTGACACCTGAACCCAGTTCTCCCAGTCCCCTTTTCAGAAGCCTTCCTCGCCCAGAGGAATGAGGCTCCCAGGAGCAAGAGTGTCAGTGGTATTTCGGTACTTGTGCACAGCGCAGAGTAGTGGCGTTTGGCAGCCACCAGAGAGCTATAAGGCAGCTGAACGCTTGGTGTCTCATTAAAACCATGGAGGGAAGATACGGCATTAAACCGAGCTCCCCTTTAAAACATGCAGCTCTTAGAAAGCCACCCTCCACCTGCGGCTGGTGACAGCTTTCCTGATTGAGGAGAACGCATGGGGTGGGGTAGTCCTTGTGCTTTCTGAAAGCATAAATGGATGTTGTTTCCCTCAGGACTTTCTCAGTGAACATGCAGAGATACAGGCTGTTGGAGAGCTGCTGAGTTTTGCATTTTCATTTGGAGCCAAGGAAAAGGTCAGACTGCTGCAGGATGTGTGCACAGGGCACAGGAAAATGAGATGCCCAGCCAGTAATGCAGTGCTAGGAAGGAAAACTTCACCTCCTCGGACATTTGGGAGATGAGTATTGGTTGATTGTACTGCCAGGCCTTTTAAAGAGCAGCTCAGCCAAGTACACTCATGGGTATTCTCAGCCTCTTACCCAAGCCAGCCATTTCTAAAGCGACACACAAGGAAGAACCATTTTCACAACTGACGGGGCCGTGTCCTAACCTTGGTATTTTTAGAGGTAGTTTTAACAAGACTGATGAGTGACTGAAAATTTCCATGAGCAGAGGAAGTGGGAATTAAGCCAGCTACCAAATCTGAGACAGCTGTGAATCCTGTCCAGCCTGCCCAGAGTGTGAAAAAGGCATGTCTGTCTGGCAGATCTGAGCCCCAGTGCAAGTTCCAGAGCAGGAATTATTTGCTCCCTGGACGAATGGCCAGGAACACTGAGAAACAACAAATAAAACCAAACAACAACAAAGCAGTTTTCCAGGTCTGATAATACTTTTTAAACTAGAACCATCCAGCTAATCCACAAGACTGTACCTTACTAAAGATAAGAATTTATTATCAGTCCGTTCCCAGAATTTTATTTTCTCTACTGAAGGTGGAACTTTACTAAAATAAAAAATAAATTAAAAAAAAAAATCCCTGGCTGTGAAAACCCACACATCCTTGGCAATAACAGGACTACAGACATACTTGTGATGCCTGCATGCCCAGGGAATACCAGAACTGGGCTCTTAGTACACAATGGAAACTACCAAAGGTGTTGCCAAAAATGGTAAAAAATTTTCTCTCCACTCTTAAGGTTTTTACCTAGATGCTGCTTTAATTCTTGTGTGAAAAATGTGTTAAATGAGCATTTTTAACGTGTCATCTCCTTACTGCTGTTTAGTATTGCACTGACACCCGATATGAATGGTTTTCATTTCAACCCAAGGAATGTATGTGGAAGTGTTTGTCATTACAGCAGTCTAAGAGATTAGGAGAGCCTGGCCACGTACAATCAAATACATACAGAACCAAAATGGGTTCACTTTTGTATTCAGCTGCAACAAAGACTATTAATGCTCATGGCAGATGCTTGGTGTTTGAATAATTGATGTTATTTAAAATAAAATTGTTTATTGCAGAACTCTGGTGAATTTTTTTAAGTAAATGTCATCAAAAGATCCATTTGTTTGATTGCAAAAGATTACCTGGGGCTGGAACCAAGTATGAGATCCCCTTCACACCTGGCCTGTTGACACCACATGTTTCAGAAGCTGCCCTCCAGCCACGGGCCCACACAGCCTGCAGCAGCAGCAGCACGACCCTTGCACCAGGCTTTGCTGCACGGCCGGCAGCAGCCAGCTGCCCCCCAGCACGGGGAGCTGCCCAGCCGCACGCCGTGCCCAGCTGCTGCGGACACAGGCTCTGGGGTCAGCCACCCACGGGTGTCCAGCACAGCCACTCTGCTGCAGGAGCCACCAGGCCAGCTGAAGAAAGCCTTGCGGCATGCTGCAGCCCTGGGACACCGGGCATCGGCAGCTCCCACTGCCTGACCGACTGTAGGACCCCAGAAAGGAGTCACCTTCAAAACAAGGTGGTGACCACAGCAGCGCTCTCATCCCAGCAGGTCTCCAGCCATCTGCAGGCAGAGTAGGAGGCCTCAGCTGCTGTGTGGGTGACCGACAGCTCTTCAGTGCCAAAGCCCCTACCAGGCTGCTGCTGTCCGGAATCATCAGGAGGCAGCTCAGGGGGTCTCTGGCTCAAAGCACAACCACCAGTTTTGGCTCTGTCCCTACACTTCCCACAGGCCTTTTTCCACCACAGCACCCAGACCTCAGCTATGCGGCAACAGCTAGGGCAAGGCAGAACAACCTCTGACAAAGTTAAACCGGTGCCAAGTGCCAGGTAGATGACTCAATCTGACCCGAGAATCTAAGGAAATGCCCTAATGTCTCAAGTGTGAGCAGGGACACAGTCATCTGACCAGCTGTCAGCAGGGCAGAGCCCAGCCCCGTACCAGCTACCAGCAGGGCCTCCTCCCGTCCAGGCTGAGCTTTGTTCTTGACAGGAAGAGGATGACAGTACCAGAGTCACTAGTGATGCACAGCGCCCAGAACAACATTCGAGTCTCATCGTATTGTGTCACTTGGTACACATTTCTTCGGAAGTACCTCTCCCCTAGGCCACCAGGTTAATCCCCTCACCCCCCTGGCCTTTCCTTCTGTGAGAAGCCACCCCAGAAACACGCTTCCACCCTTCAGCTACCCAGTGATGCAAGACCAGAAACCTCACTGCCAAAGCAAGAGCAGCATCTCCAGGCAAGACACAGACAGGTCCATAGGTCTCCTTGGAAGGAGGAGACCAGCTTCACAGGTATCACTTCACATCTTACCCTGCTCCACTCTCACCTCAACAGTCTCTACACAGCATGGTTACTGCAGTGGGGTTAAGAGCTGTCCCTGCAGGGGCAGACTGTGAAACAACTTAACACACAGGAACACAATCAAAGAGAATTAGTTTATTCACAGGTTTGGTCTAAATAGTTGTTTCTTTGCTAGCAAGACTTCCTGCCCCTTCATGACTATCTAGTACCAGGCAAGGACTTGTTCAGATGTTAATTCTGAGGAAACCAAAACGAGCAACACAACTGAATGCTCTCAGCAGTAACAGTAAAGCAGTTTAGTTTTCAACTTTTCCGATTAATCAGGAACCCCGTTTCCTTCTTTCAAACTGTCCCATTCCTCACCTGGGCAGGAACACTGGGCAACTGCTTTACCTGCACCCACAGAGGCAGCAGCTGCTGAACAGCAGTCTTAGGCCAACACTTTAATTTCACTCCACCACCAGAAGCCGGTGCAGCTCAGTGCTACAGGATATGATGCAAGGCAATCTGCCCTGGTTCTACTCATCCATCTCTACATCTCCTAGATACTTGCCAGCTACATCACCCCTCAGCATCTTTTTTTTAAGTAAAGGTATTTAATTAATATAGTTGAGCACCTCACAGAAAATTCCAGGAGTTAACACTGGATCCAAATTAGATGTTCTGGTCATATAAAAAACATAACTGAGATAAACGGCATCTCCTTTGGGGTCCTGATGAGCTAAAACCACCTACTGAAAAACCTACCGAAACAGGGAACCAGCTGAGCTGTCTTCCCCTCATGAAGTCCAGTGCTCCCAGTTCCATGCTGTAATAGGACTTTGGATTCTTCGGCTTGGCTTTTGCAATCAAACAAAAATAAGCCACCGAAAAAAGAAGCATGTTCCAGCACCGCAGTCACCTGCCCAGAGACCTCTGGTTGTTCTGCCCAACACACAGTGTTCACACGTGCCTACGGGTGCAGGCAGCACCTGGGCAGGCAGGATCCAGCAAGTTCTTCATCTGCTGAAGCCAAAGGGCATGAGAGATGGGAACCATGACACTGGGAGTTATATTTGAGGGTTTTATTAGTTATTCTTCTGCAGATTCAAAATACTTAGCAAATTACTTCAGTAAACTTCCTCAAGACTGCTGATATTTCATGTATTTAGAATTTGAACAATGTACAGTGTAATACTTTGAACTATCAAAACCAACCCAAAACCTGATTCTAGTACTAGATGTTATTATGTAATTCTATAGCAGTGTGAGAAATGGAACTAATGCAGTGAGTATATTTGTTTTAAAGAAAGTGCTTGAAAGAAACCTCCTGCATCACACTGAGTAGTATTTAAAACAAAAAGATAACTGACTTCCTAGCATCACATTGTCTTAAATATCCTACGGGCCTGGGGGAATTAATATTACAGAGACCCCAGCTCTCTGCCTTCAGGTTCCAGAACCAACACAAGCTGCAGGTCCAGGCAGTGTTCACAGCTTACCTGTTTCAAGAGAACTTACACACCATTCAGCACTGGACACTCATGTCTGGCCTTGTTGGATGTTGTTGGATGCATGGGTGGAAAAAAAAAAAAAAAAAGACCAAACCCCACAAAAACCAAAACCACACAGGAGGAAGAGCTTCTCTCTTTATGCATAGCGGCAGTTTCTGAACCAGTGTTTTACTAAGTTACTAACTTTCAACCAAAAAATAAAACTCCATTGCACTAAAGGTCAAATGTAACCAGTTAATCTGGACTGTGACACAGTCAAGTAATTCAGTACAAGCAGACAAGACACCATGAAAGCAGCTTCAAAGAACCAAAGCATCCTAGTTTCAGAACCAACTTAATATTCTTCTGTCCAACTCCAGTGCAACAGTGAGGGGGGGGAACCACTCCCGTCTCTACCTATGTACAATTCCAGTAGAGGCTGGGTAGTCTGAACTCTCCGTGGCCAAGCTGGAAAAAGGAAACTTAGGAAAGGACACTTTAAAATTTTAATTTAAGAAAGAAAGTTGCTTTCAGTTGAAAGAGAAATGCTGGAGTGATGCATGTGGGCAGGCTTGCTCAGTCACTCTCCCATGTATGTGAAAGGCCGGGCTCCTTCCTGCCGAGAGCAAGTCACACTGGATGTGAAGGTGGTGGGGCTGGTCCTGCTCCATCGCAGCTGAGAACCCAGGAATGTGTTTTCAGCTGGCTCCTGCACGGGCCATTAGATCTTCCAAAGCATCGTCTTGGTCATTGTTATGTAATAATAAGACCTCCTTAATGTCTTTTATTTCAAAGCCCATTTCTTTAAATTGGCTCATTAGCTGGAGAAGTTCTGTGATCTGAAAAACACAGACAGTCCCTTATTTGCAAGAGAAAAGACAACCAGTGCTTGGCAGAGGTTTAGCACTGAGCCTGTCGACCAGGCACCCCACGGAGCAGATTCCTTCTCCCTAAGTACAGCCTGGCCCAGAGCCAGCAGAGCCCTGGGTGCAGTAGCCCACAGGGCCTCACCTTCAACCCCCCCCCCGTGTCTTCAGCTTTGCGTTTCCAAAATCCTTTTCAGCATGGGCACCAAAGCTCAGTATGTGGCGGTGTCTCTTTTCCAGTAGGAAATTTAACAGCCTGGCCCAATCTGGGCTCCCCAAAAATGCCGATTAATGGTACCCTGCTCCCCACATCCAGCAGCTCCTACTGCATCTGAAGATTTTTAAAGTTAAACTTTGACTTTGGGAAACAGCTGACTAGCCCTTGCTATCAACTGGCTTCTCAGATCCAGGGCAAACTTGGGGGATCAGCACAAATCCTACTGGACAAACTTGTACGACACTACCAACATTAACCACTAATCCTGCCTGAGCT
Organism: Falco cherrug; assembly: GCF_023634085.1. Classification (NCBI taxonomy): domain Eukaryota; kingdom Metazoa; phylum Chordata; class Aves; order Falconiformes; family Falconidae; genus Falco; species Falco cherrug. The sequence continues at coordinate 10,069,259 of NC_073720.1, read as the reverse complement.
TTGAAAAAATAGAAGTGACAAGTTAGTGAATCAGCTAACCAGACTTTTTATGAACTCTCTGCTGTTTACACTGCCTCCACCCCACTCCAGGGAAAAAAAAAAAACAACCAGCAACAAGCAAGCAGGTTGAAATGAGTGATCAGGGGATTAGCCATTTCCAATTTTAAGGTTAAGCCAGTAGCAAATGCATTTCCTGAACTCAGTCACTTCTCCCACCTTCACACTGTAGTTCCTCTGTTTGCAAGCTCATCATTACATCCAAAACAGACAGGAAGGCTTATCTGTGTCTGGAAGGGCTTGGTTTGCACCTCTAAAGATTTCATGTAACAACGTGGCACACAACTGGTTGGCAGACTTCAAAAAATCCTGCTGTCCTCTGCCCCGGCTACCCACTCCTGCCTCTGTACCTTTGGTGCCGGTTAAGTAGCCAGACCCAAAAAACCTATTTTCCAGCTTCTTGCAGAGCAAGCCGTAACCCAGTTTGCCGAGCAGCCAGGCAGACATGTTCATACAAGGCGGAACATTCAGAGCTGGGGCAGGCTGGCAGGGCTGGAAAGATAATCTGCTGCTTCTGAAGTTGACCGTCTTTGTACAAGCACTCACCCACAGAACAGCTCTGTGTTCAAAACATTAAAACTAGAATATGCTGGGTCTTTAAGAAATCCTGTCCCCATAACAATGAATATAAGTGAGAGTAATACAACACTGCAGAAGAATTCCAATGCTCCAACACGTATTTGCTTTATCACCACAAGGATGTCCCTTAGCAGTCAGTTTCAAAAAAACCGCAGTATAACCTAAAAGCCAGAACATCAGCCAGAGGAACTGCTGCTGGAATTCCCCATCGCAGCACATTCTCTCTATTGCTTAAGATGTTGTGCCCTCACCTTCTCCTCTGAGCACTGGTACATCTCCAAAGCTGCTTCAACAAGAAGTGGATCAAAGCCCTTCTCACAAAGCTGTCCATGTGCAAACAGGTAATCCAAAACCTGTGTGGAATGAAAAAAAAGAAACTTAAGTTTGCAGAGCGGCCTTTATCACGTGTGGTTGAACACCATCTCTGTGCACAAAGAGGTTGAGCACAACTCTACCCCAAGCTTCATCAGAGACTGAGATAACGTCCTTCCTAGTACAGCTGAGATGCTCTTTGTGCAAGAGCTTGTTCGGAGAAAAGAAGAGATGAGCCCTTCCACTCTTACGCTCTCCCACCAGCTCTGCACATCATCTTCCACTCTATTCAAAGCAGGCTCAGAAGCCTATCCCTAGCCTTCCGTGCCCGACACTGAGCAGAAGGCAGAGGTCTGACTGTGACTTTTATCCTCCCAAGTTTTTAAAATGCAACTGTAGGTCCAACAGTCAAGATGTGTCAGCTTTTAGCTTCCTCTCAGACGGCTGCAAAAACTGATGCAATCTGAAAGCAGTCAGCCTATTAAGATCAACCCAGCATACTGGTGAGCAAGCTGCAAATCCCAGGTCACACACCCACAAACTGCTATCAAGTTTCTTAACTGTCCTCAGCTTTCAGAGGTATGGAGAAAGGTCAAATAGGTGATGCTAGGTATGCAAAAGAACACAACCTGCAAATACAGCACGATTTAAAACCACCCTCGTAACAGACTTTTTTGCACTTGATACTACAGTTCACTCCAGCACATGGCTTAAATCACTTTTGATGCACAGGTAGCCAGCAAGCAAATCAGCTCCACAAGCAGCAGCCACTGGGACACGCCTCCCCAGCTGGCACAGTCCTGCCAGGTGACGCTCTGCACAGCAAACAGCCTGTCCAGGGTCAGCATAGAGTGTTTAGCCACACTCTCTGCCCTTCAAAATGTTTGTGTGACGTGGACCCAAGACCCCGAGCTACGCTTCACGCTGCAGTGCTTTATGCGTTGTGACCTGGTTTTAGCAAGCGTTGGAGGCAGCACGAGGCAGGCTCACAACCAGAGCACAGAAAGTGGGTCAGTGGTGCCTTGCAAGAGCCTTTCAGGGCTGTCTGAGCCTACAGGGACCAATCTCTCCACAAGAAGAGACTTTGTAACCCCTAGCGCTCAGCAAGGGAAGCTGACTGGTTTTTTGTCACACAACGCTAAGCATTGCATGGAGCTGTGCTAAGCTTCCTCCCAATGGTTCTGTGGTTTTTGGGAAGACCCAGTACATCTCCAAGCTTTGCACGGGGTTAAGGGCCCATCCCAAGCTCAGTGCAACTCTGACCCAGCACACACAGGAGTGGCTGACCCAAGCAGTCTCTCATCAGAAACAGGAGCAGACTCTTTAGTTTTGAGAGCCTTTACTGCCAGGTGACAACTACTCTAGTGGTAAACATCACAGCGGCTACAGGCTGCAGCCCCCCTGCTACAATGAAAGTATTCCCACCCTATCCATTTTGCAAACCCGAGGTTGTTTGTCAGCAGTATCAGCATCCAATCAAGGGTTTCTTTCCTGTTGCACAAGCTCTTACCTGGTCTATGTCCTGTCCCTTCTTCTTCATGGCTTTCAGGACATTCTCAGGCGAGTACCCCATGTTGACAACTGTCTCTACGCACTGCCTCTCGCTAGCAGAAAGGACCTGTTGTAGCTCAGGGGCGAGGCCACCCGACCACTTTGTGCAGTTGGTGTTATTGGGCACTTTAGACACTGTGAAATTTTGGTGCGTTACCTGAAGGGGAAAACCCAGAGGCTGAGGTGATGGTCATCTTTTGCATCCCCATATGCTGTTTCTGGCTAGTGCAGAACCAGACTACCCCATATAATTAACCAAGGAGGCTTTCTAGACTGCCTTTGGGAAGTTACTCACTGTTAAGAGGAAACCAAGTGGTGCACATAGTCTGACTCCCACCATACTCTTTTTACCCTCAAAGCAATCAACAACCCAGATTCTTCACAATACACCCTCCCCGGTGGGATCAAAGCATTCCCATACCCAGCCTTTGCTACAGTGAAGGTCCTTATGATACTGTGAAACCCCGAACCTCAGGGGAAGCGTGGAGCTTGCTGCCTTCACCCCAAGTTTACTCATCACCTATGATTTTTTTGTACTCAAAGGAACACTACTTCTGGAGATTCTCAGAAACACAATTCAGAGCAAGCGCACAGGTATTTGGGAACTTACCACAGGGATTTCTGCTTCCTTGTGGTCTGGGTGTACCTGTTGGGCAACACATAAATAAGATGACTACAAACATCATGTGTCAGTGAGCGGAGCTTGCTACAGATGGGGGAGAGAGCTTCTATAGGAGAGATCTGGTAGTAAGTCTACCATACTAGGGAGACACGTGGTCTGATCAGGCTTCCATATGTGAGATGCAGACATTATGCAGCTGTCTGCAGAATCACAGAATCATTTAGGTTGGAAAAGACCTTTAAGATCATAGAGTTCAACCATTAACCCAGGACTGCCAAGTCCACCACTAAACCATGCCCCTAACCACCGCATCTACAAGGCTTTTAAATACCTCCAGGGATGGTGACTCAACCATCTCCCCGGCAGCCTGTCCCAGTGCTCCACCACCCTGTCAGTGACAACGTTTTTCCCAACACCCAACCTAAACCTCCCCGGCACAGACTGAGGCCGTCTCCTCTTGCCCTGTCACTTGTCACCTGGGAGAAGAGAATGCTAAAAAGAGCATGATTTTTCTACAAACACCCAACACTTGGTTCCACTCCCTGCATGCCAAGGAGGCAGGGTCATGTTCCCTGCTGTACACCATCGCTAAGAGATCAGCAGCGCAAAGTCAGAACTTTGCCCCATTGAATCTGCCCATTTCAGTTCATCCATTTAAAGGTCTTCCTGCATTTTAAATAGAAGTAGAAAAGACTGCAAGAAATCACTGTAGACCAAGAGCTTTAGTTTTTTTGCATTTCTTAGCAGTTATTATGATAATGTAGATTGCCTGAAAGCTTGTCCACTTCTTTCAGAAAGACATTTTTTAGGCCCAAATTAAGCAACAAAAAACTTCATAGAAAACCAATTCTGAGAAAATCTATTAGGATTTTGATAAATTCCATTTATTTGGAAAAAAAAAAAAGAAAGAAAGAAAAAAAAACCCACACCAAAGAGGTTTTGTTCTGTATTTTTGACCATTTTAATCTCCAGGGTAAGAATTTCTCATCTAAGAGATAAAGCCTGAGAAACCATATTCAGTCTGATGGACCTGTTTACCCAAGAACCTCTCCTCACTGTGACAGAGAGGTTCAGAGCTCTTAGCACACACCCTATCAAGGCATTTTGCCAGAGCAAAAAGCACTAGAATATGGCAGACACTGAAACAGGTGTCTGGAGTAGCCCTGAAATCAATGGAAGGATGATGGTTTGTTATTGATGCTGCAGCCAGGAAAACCAAAACCACTTCTGAGGCCAGAAATTCAAGACTCTCAGATAACCAACTTCTCCTCCTTAATCTACTTGACAGCCTGTGCCTGTGGTCAGTGATTTCCAGAATTAACACCTAAAGGAGTTGCTGGGGACAAAGCCAGGTCACTCAGCAGCTGCACTCCCTTACATCTTCAACTTGCACTTCAGTGCCCTTCAAACAGACACGCAGTGCTTTCAGCAGAGGTCTGCACACTGTGCCTACTTGTAAGAGACTTCTACAGAGGCCAGGAGCCCTGCGTGCAGCTGGTGTGCCCATACACATCAAGCTGCTGTAGCGGTATATATTCTGAATGGCTCACCAAGAGTGCTCCATCCTCCCATAACCAGAGAATTCTGTACATGAATTGCATCATACTAGTCAGGTCTCCGACCACTTTTGTTTAATTCCAACCGGTTGTCTTAACTAGTGATTCCTCCCTCTAATTCTGCAAAAAAATAAACCCCAGTGAACTTAAAAAAAGACAGGAGAGAGGACCACCCAGGACAGAGGCAGTGCAGCTTCAGAAAAATCACAGGTTTATCTCCATGCAAAATCTTCTAGATCCAACTCACTGGTAAAACAAACTCCAGTAGTAACTCCAAATCCAAAGTTACAATTTCTAGTCGGGGAGGCGGGTGGGGTGGGATAAATCGCTGTGGAATATACTGGGACATACAATTGTCTTGAGACTTTTTAAAAGGCTGGGCAGAGAATGGAATGAGAGCAGCCCTGAGGAGGACTTGGAGGTGTTGGTTGGCTGGCAAGAAGCTCAACATGACCCAGCAGTGTGTGCTCACAGCCCACAAAGCCAGCCGTATCCTGGGCTGCACCAGAAGCAGCAGGGCCAGCAGGGTGAGGGAGGGGATTCTCCCCCTCTACCCTGCTCTCATGAGACCCCACCTGCAGTGCTGCGTTCCGCTCTGGGGCCCCCAACATAAGAAGGACATGGATGGACCTGTTGGAGCAGGTGCAGAGAAGGGCCACAAAGTTGATCAGGGGGCTGGAGCACCTCTTCTATGAAGACAGGCTGAGGGGGTTGGGGTTGTTCAGCCTGGAGAAGAGAAGGCTCCGGGGACACCTTATAGCAGCCTCCCAGTACCTAAAGGGGCCTCCAAGAAAGCTGGAGAGGGACTTTTTACAAGGGCATACAGTGACAGGACACGGAAGAATGGCTTTAAACTGAAAGAGATATAAGGAAGAAATTCTTCACAATAAGGGTGGTGAGGCACTGGAACAGGTTGCCCAGAGAAGCTGTGGATGCTCCATCCCTGGCAGTGCTCAAGGCCAGGCTGGATGGGGCTTTGAGCAGCCTGGTCTGGTGGAAGGTGTCCCTGCCCATGGCAGGGGGTTGGAACTAGATGATCTTTAAGGTCCCTTCCAACCCAAACCATTCCACAATGATTCTATGAAAAAGGCCAGGCTTATTCTTGGGTAAACTTACAGGAAAAGGGACATGAGCTAAATGACCCTTCTGCTCCCAGCCACAGGGACAACTGTGACTTCCTCCTATCATTTTCATACTCTTGAGAATCTTTGTTGTACTTACTTCAGTTTTTTTCTTTTCAACTTTTGTTGCATTTACTTCAATTTCTCACAGCTCAGCTGTCATTTTCAGCCACCAGAACCATATTGTGGAAACATGAAACACACAGTCTGAAGTCTTGGAATTTAAACAGAAAGAACTAGTTCTGTCAGCATACCTACTTCCTGGTTTGCTACTTCCAAAGCAGAAATAGTTTAAAATTAAGATCTTTATTTTTTTGTTTGTTTATCAGTTTGTATCTTCCCTTACAGCATTCTCGAGAGTACACCTTCCCTCTTGGTCTTTAATAAATTAGTTTTAATTCAGCACAGAGATTTGAAAATTTGGCTGAATGCCCGTCTATTTAGTTCTAAGTGATCTTCCATGTTAATCCTCAGAGATGTGTCTTAGAGGTTTCACCCGAGCTACATATGATCACACAACTGCCTCTCAAACCCGTGATCCATAGCAGCGGGCAGCTATTCAGCACATTGGTACTTCTGTCAAAGTTTACCATATCAAACTTGTTCTAGTTATAATAAACAGCTGCTGCTGTGCTCTGACAAATAAGCTACTTGTCAGAATACTGTATTTTGCAATTAATAGTGCATTTACCTAAGCCTGCAGTAAAGGAACAATGGGAGAGAAGCTGTGTCACTTGTTTTAGAGCCCATGGTGACACACAAAAACCTATTGTATGCCAGTAAGACCACAGAATCACTGAAGCACTGCTTAGATTGGAGAGAAGAAACCAGGTTATTTTAGAGCTAGCTAGAGAATTTGACTATACAGCTGTCATTATGCTTCATGAGTCTTGGAGTCCAAACCTTAGGTTCTTTGGGAAAAAAGCCCACAAGCTTAGTCAAATCTCTGCTCTTATTCACAAGAGGACAAGGACAACAGCTGGCGTGAAGGTAAGTGTCCTCAATTTTAGAACTTGCTACAAGTTTGAGGAAGCAAAGCATCAACCTCCTGCCTCAGAGCTGTACAACTGACTGTAACTTAGCAATCTGAGATGATCTTGAAGATTGCGTTTGGTATCCACCAAGCAATCCTTCCACCTTCCTTCACAAGTAAGGGGGTAAATACCAGATTTCAGACTGCCATCATCATCTTCCTTTTAAATTAGATTTTAACAGGATCTCAGGAAGAAAATTAAAAAAAAAACCCAAACCTAAACATGTATTTCACTGCAGGTCAACAGCAAGCACTTTCTTTCCTAAATGACCCAGCACATCTGTGTTTTTCAATGTGTTATTGCTTCTGTTCCTTGAAAAGCCTGCATTTCCCATTATTTCTAGCAAATAAATAGCCAAGTAGAGGAACAGATCTAGCAAAGATTTAATTCAAAACCTAACAGCACTTCAGAATACGATATATCTCAGTTGGGTAAGACAGAATGCAGGATTGTACAAAAGAGGTATCTTATACGCTTAGCTCAAAGATGTGCAACTATGAACAAGATTATCTGAAAAGATGAAATAAAAATCACCAGAATTGGTCTAAAAATTTCAGATTTTGGGAAACCTGAAAAGTAATAACCTGAAGTCCAGAACCGCCAGTATGCAAACCTACTGGACTGATCAATTTGCTGTGTAAATTAGGACTATCTACACATCACTCCCATTAAATGAAACTAAACCCAAAGCCACAGTACATTTTGCATGCAATATTTGCCTCCACATCTCCACACATGCCCCAGCAACCCTGATTCTAATCTACTGCATTTTTACCATAGTCGCTGTGCTTTGAGATGATTCTTCTTTTGTATAAGCTGTTGACACAGCCAGGGAAGGCAGCCTGGATGAAGAGGATAATGTTGATGTCTCCATGCCACTGTCCTCATTTAGAACAGAAAGACCAACCATATGGTGTCCATTCAGTTCACTCGCTTTACTCTGAGCACAGGTCTGCAAAGAGCTGAGCAAAGTGCCATTGCGGAGACAGGTAGTGCTGTGGAAAGTGCTTGTGAGCTTTGATGATTTTTGGTCACTATCATCAGAGTCAAGTTTAGGAAAGGACAGGGATTTGATATTGCTCACTGAAGTGATAGGGGACAGGGACACTTTGGAAGACAAGGACATCTTTTCACAGTTTCCCAACTGCGGTAAAGTGATAAAGCCATTGGGTTTGTGAAGGGGCTTGAAGTCCAACGTGGCCCTTTCTATGGATGCCAGAACTTCCTCATCTTGCAACACAGCCTCAGACCCTCCTTTGGGCAAAGTATTATCTAACAGCTGGGCAACAATTGGCCCAGTAGTACCAACGTGAATTTCAAGAATATTTTTTAATTCCTCCTTATCATTGATAGTTTTTAATTCCAGTTTGTCAAATGGGTCTTCTTCACATTCAAAATCAGCTGGGTTGAAGTCTGCTTTTGGACAAGGTGGACTGAGAACCTTTTGCTTCACAGCGCTGCTGTTGGCTGGTGTGGGAGTAAGAATATTATTGTGCTGCAGGCTAGCGAGGATGGGGTTAATGGGAGGCGGCATGGACTCAGGGCAAGGTACCTCTGAGAACCCCATTTTGTCGCTGACCTCTGGAACTACTTTTGAGTTTGCTAGTGCTTCCTCTGCCTTGCGTTCAGCTTCTCTCTGGGCAGCTTGAATTTTTTTGGTATCTTCAGCCCACTCAATTGTTTTCTTTTCCAGTGAGAAGTCATACTGATGAGGGATGTGGGAGAAAGGAGAGGAGGGAAAAAAAAAAAAAAAAAAGGATCAATTACAAGGATCATAGCCACTACTTCTTACAGGAACATAAGTAACATAGAAGAAGTACTACATGAATTACCATGGACAGGCATCATTTCTTTCCCCAGCATCTCGTCACCTACAGACTGTCAAAGCTAGAAGACAACAGAAGTAGTTCATTTTGCCTCTAGCAGCAAATCCTGGCTATAATCTGAATTAAAACATTGTATTTTGCCTCATTCCTACATTTAATTTTGCTTTAGAACTAATACCAAGATAATTTTCACAGCCCTCCCACCATCTTCCCTGAGGACAACAGATGGAGCAAGGGGGAGTCTAATGCGCTGTTACTAGGTGAACAATCATACCCAGATCTGGCAATGCTGAACTATGCCCTGTCCACTAGTTCTACAAGTCATTCAAACCTAGGGCAGAGTATTTTTGCATCTAAAGACCAATATGTTATTACTTAGCTCCCCCTAAAAGATTCCTAGCCAACTTGATATTAGAGTTTTACACCCAGGGGTTTCAGAGGTATTGGTATCCTTACGCCACTGCCAGCGGCTCACCAGACAAAGGGGATGTACTGGCTACACCAATGACAACTGCCTGCACTATCAGGTTTTGCTGCAGTTACTGGCATGACAGGATCCCACAAGCTTTTCTCATTTAAGATCAGCTCCTTCAGGGTCAGGTTAGCACAGGAGGGTGTTTGTAAGCTACTCACTACCAGTTTAGTAGCCACTGTTGTAGGTCGGTTGAGAGGACAAAATTCTGAACATATTAAATTACTTATAGCTTTAACACCTTGGGAGGAATGAAGAGCCTCAAATGCTCTTTAGATAACCACAAAAAAAAAAAAAATCAGAGAACACAGCCTACAAGCTAAGTCCAGGGTGTACCTACCTGCAACTCACAAGAAGTCACAAGACATCCTTCCCAGGATAATGGAACACAACCAAACAGAGTACTCTTGCCATGGGACTGCTAGGTCATACAAATTCCTAGCTCTAAAGAGAAAAAAGCCAGCAAGGCTTGCTAGGCTTCTAATAGGCTTTTCTGGGACTTATTTGTTGCACCACATCCCATCCTATAGCAGGCTCCAGTGAGATCTGGAGACCTGTTGTCTCAACTGTACTAAGAGTTCCCCCTTCCCTTAGCTCTAAGACTCCAAGAGGTCCAGGCTGCTCAGACTGCCTCCCTTAGCTCTTTCACACCAACTTAACTGGGTGAAAATGTGTTTATTAGGACAATCAGGTAATCATTTAAAGGTTATAATGAAGACGACATGACGTGGCATAATAGGGTAATATACAGGGCAGGGCGGGAAGGAAAAGGCAGAACCATCTACAGCAACCTGTCATGGCTAACATGAAAACAATTATCAGTTGGGACACAGTTCAATTGGACTTCCTGTTTCACCCTGCATTTGTGGATTAGATTTTTCAACAGTTAAGCTAAATCAATTGATTTTATGCTACAAAGAGTTTAAGGTAACAGAGACACGCTCCTCAAAGACCTGGAAGCTATCTAGACCAAGCTGTAACCTGTCTGCCCTACAGCTGGAAAATAATTCCCACCCAGAACCACAGAGAAAACAAGAACGGGAAATTTATTTCTTCATCACGCTATTATGAGAACCCATAAAATATGCTTGCAGAAACACCTGTTAACATCAAACAAGATTCTGAAAATATGCCGTAGCATGGGTGTATCAGTTCTTAGCATTTTTCCTCTCAAAAATGCTACTCAAATTTAGTCAGGGTAATGTTTAGACCTGCAACTATACACAAAAACATAGTGCTTTCTTGAAGCAGATAAAAAGCCTAATACACTAAAATAAATGTTAAAGTAGTAAGAAGTAAAAGGTTTTTGCATGGTCTACTGTATTTTTATCTTTCTATACTTTCTAACAGATCTTCTACATCTACTGCCTGGCATACTAAATGGCACTACAGGACTGACAAGACTAACAGTTGAATATTTGCAAAATGTAACTATGTGCAATTTACACCACCACATGTTGGGGGCCAAGGGCGTGGGGGGGTGAAGAGCGCAGAAAGGCAAAACACCACTTACCTGGGCTCCTCTGACAAGCTGAGAAGAATCAGGCAGGCAGAAACCAATGGGTAATCCAACCTTTGCTGGGGTTTTGAATTTGTCTCCTATCTTAAATGGGACATCATCAAGATAACTGAAAGGCCCTAAGATCAAAAGCAGAAATTGTATCAAAAAACCTTACGAGCTTAATGCATTCAAATAAGGCAAATACTTTTCCCTCTGCTGCCCCAACTACACCAGGTGACTCAAATACAAAGGATATTGCTTAATCAGAAACACACCGGATCTATTTGGACTTTATTGCCTCAGGTTTTTGTTTTGATGCTTGGGTTGGTTGGGTTTTTTTGTCTGGTTTTGGGTTTTTGGGTATTTTTTTGGTTTGTTGTTTTTGTTTTGTCGTGTGTGTGTGTGTTAACGTTCTAGCCTGTAACTAGTTTACGCCACATAACAATTCAACAACTTAACAGATTTTGAAGCAAATATACCCAACATCTTAGCTTCCCTTGTGACAAGACTATGCCTACACAACTGGAAGCTGAACACTGTATTCTGTCTCAATAAAAAGATTCATCACTTTTTCGTCATATTCAAAGCAGGATTTAAAACGGCCCAGCTTCAGAGCAGCTACGGCAAACTAGAAACCATGGCATTTGAATTTTAGGAAGTAGGAATGAACATTTGGACAGAATGGGTCACAATGGTAAAGTGGCCCAAAGTCTAGGTGTTCCACTTTAACCAAAACACAGCAAAATAGCTCAAGACTATTTAGCATAGCAATTCTGATTTTTAAAACAAGGCTATTAACTTAAACAGCCGTCCAATTTGTGATCACTGTAACGAGAGGCCTCAGACCTTTTCATTGTCCTCCATTTGTCCTTTATATCTATCACTTAGACATGGTATTTAAAAAGTGTTTTAGGACAAAACGCTGCAGGCATCCTGCAAACTCACACGGCAGAATCACTTAAGAGCTCAATCACCTCCAAGAAGACAGACTACAGGTTTGCTTTCCTTGAGCTGCTGTGAAGTAGTATTAGAAGACCCACAATATAAACTACACAGAGTTTTTCAATTAACTGAAAGGGATCACTGGGCTAAGCTACAGGCCAGGTTTCTGGCCATGTATAACAATCTGAAGTGCTCCTCTAGCACTCATTAGTAACTTCGCTTTGAGTGTTGCGGATCCAAAAAGACATGAATGGCAACATCTAAGACACTTCAACTAACCTCTTGCTCAGTGAGCTGTGATTTGCCTTTTATCTGACCCATTTTCGTACTCAGATGACAGTTTAAGTATTGTTTGTGTTCCTCCACTGTTGACTCATCTACAACAAGGCAGCCACAGGCTCCAAAAGGATGAGCAGCTTTTGAGAACAGGAACACCCTGTTAATTTGGAGTTAAATGTTTATGTGTTGTCATCACTTGAGCTCTCATGCTATGTACCACACTGGCTGGTTGCAGAGTCCTGTTAGGACACAGGTGGTATTTCTTCCACCTTTGAAACCATCAGGATGAATAACCTACATCTCACCTGTACCACCAGGATGAAAAAATGGTCCAGCCAGAAGATAACAGTATCTTCACTGAATCTTATCAAAAAGCACACATTCAAGTATTACACAGCACAGCTTCCAGATGGCACCTCACTGGCCACTAGCACCACAGCATCCAAATTGTATTTGAGCTGGCAGTGAGAACCTGGATTTGCCAGTGTGTTTGCTTATGCAGAAAGAGCAACTGTGGTAGCCTTTGGGCTGAGAGCGATAAATAATTAGGGCCAGGTGAGAGAAACTGGATCTCCTGACTCTTCAGCCTGGTGTGACTGCGGCTACTACGTGCTGCTTAGTCCTACCGGCTCTAAGCGGGACAATCCAAGCAAAGCAGGATTACCTCTCTGCACTGATCTCACAGCCCAAATGGCTCAGTATGCAGGTACTTGTCCTATTAAACCTATTGACACAGTAAGTGGTAGACACCTCTGCTTGCGCAGCTGCCACCTTTGCCACAGAAGGTACAAGCACACATTGTGGTATTCACACAGCAACACTCTGTTTTGGTACAGTAAAAAAAATAAATCTAAACACACCTAGACTAGATGGGCTGCACTGACAGCTGCCAGTTTAGCCTCAGACACTAGAGTAAAATAAATAAGTAGAATAAAAGCCTTCTAGAGTTCTTCTCAGTATACTAATTTTTTAATCATGACCTCTGCTATAATCTCACCTTGAGTGTAATTCTTCTACTAAACCTGCAAGCACACATTAAGAAACACAGTAACTGGTTTAGGACATTTGTTGGTGAAGTCTTTCTGAGGCAAAACACTGATTGCACACAACATCCCAGCTCAATCAGAACAGTACTAGCCTAGTGAAGTCAAAATCTGAACCTGAAGGCCAAGAACCCTTTTCTTTATGTAAATGGATAAACCTTCTGACTGAACTTGTTGACGGGTAAGGATGCAAATTGTTTTGAATGGCAAATTTTAAGGCAATAAGCAAAACCTACATAGAGAAGATATGCAAACCACTGTTTCAATAGTCACATCCTGAAGTGAAGCAATTAAAGGTTTTTCTGAACTGTTACTTAATGTAGCCGTTAGCCATTTCATCCTTTTAGCAGTTAAAAGCATACTGAGGAAGTTCTGAGAATAGCCCTGGCAAAACTAACAGTCAGTCTGATCTCTGACACTGCACAATATATAATATTCCTGGCCCAAGGAACTACTATAAGAGTAAGATTTCTCTACTTTTTAGTGTAATGCAGAAATCACTGGCCAACTCATAGAAGTGTTCTCCAGTGTGGCAGCAAAATGGGAACATCATATAAAACCAGTTATGAATAGGAAACAGTTGTGAAACCAAGTGGAGCTTAGTTTTTGTGGTCACACAAATGACACTTACATAATTTTCAGAAATTGGAGTTAAAAGCTTTCAAGTTTCAAAGTGATGACAGAACAGCAATATTAACATACTGCACCTGGCATAACCCAAGCTGTTTGTGCAACAGATGAGAGCTGCATTTCTTGATATTTACTTGATTACAATACTTACTTGAATTTAAGCTTCAATTTTAAATTATTTAAATGACAGGAGTGCATCTGAAGTTACACAGGCATAGTTACAGGCATATGCTAAGAATACCCTTCAAGAGAGGAAAAGGGTTCCTTTCTCTCCACCCATACCTTATGCTCCTATCTTCACCTCCATCTCAACATGGTCCTGAGCAACCTGCACTAGGTGGCTCTGCTTGAGCAGGGGGTTTGGACTTGATGATCTCCAGAGGTCCCTTCAAACCTCAACCACTCTGTGATTCAACAATGGTCCTCAAACCTCTAATAAGCTGCTCAACAGTAAGTACAAGAGATGCATTGCAGAAGAATGGCTGCAGAAGCACGGCTTTAGAAGATCTGCACAATCCAGGCCTGGTATTAGAATAGGCCTGTAATCAGAATTGTGCTGAAGTTGCTGTGCTGAAGTTAACAAGAAAGGTAGCCTTGAGCTATTCTTCAATCCCGAGACCAAGTAATATGTTGTGCCAACAGGCCGTGGCTGTAACAAGCTGCAGCTGCTGGGAAAGCAGGTGCAGGGCCAAGAAAGATGGGGACCCGTATGGGAAAATAGGGAGTAACAAACTACAAGGCTGAAGCACAGCAACTCAATTAGCTACATGGATAGAACGCTTATTTTAGTCATGATAGTTAGGGGTGTGAGAACCGCGCACGTTTAGAGACTACTAACCAATTTTACTTCTGCTTTACGAATATGCATGTGTATCGGTTCTATGTAAGTAGTGTTAGAAACTAATAAAGTTGAGCAAGATGCATAACTCTTATTGAGCGACTTCTTGACTCTGGCGAACCCTTCTTCCAACAATGCATCAACTGTGTTGACCAGTTCCATCAGTCTGCCAGAGCCACTGAGCTGAAAGCAGCTGTTGGGCTAAATGCTTTACAGTAAGCCAGAATTCACTTATTGGGATTAATCCTTAACGACCCTGGAGAAGACTGAAACAATTGCCCTGCAGACTTCTTAAGACATAATAAGCCAAGGAAGTTTCTCTACTACTCCTCAGGAACAGTACTGTGACAGTATCGCTGGTGTCGTTAGGAACAGAGGATATCCAAAAGGGTAGACAAGTTAACCAGCCAGCTTACAGTACCATTGGTTTTGACTTTGTGATTCTGAAGCCAGAAGCATGTTCCACCACACTATACTGTTTTGAGAAATATTTAAGACAGATTGAATTCTAGCTCCAAGCTAGTCTGGTTTAGGAAGCAGAAGAGAAATAAAAACAAACTGAAAAGACAAGCAGTTCACAATGTTCATGGAGACCATTCACAGATACAAGAGCAACTGCTGAAGAACTGGCAGCTGTATAATAAACTGTCTTGCAGCAGGATCACTGGGCCACAGCAAAGGAGACCCTCTAAACCAGGGATCCTCAAACTACGGCCCGCAGGCCAGATACGGCCCCCCAGGGTCCTCAATCCAGCCCCTGGTATGTACAGATCCCCCCGCCGGGGGCTGGGGGGGGAAACCAAGCAGCCGCAGATGACTCCCTGCCACTTCATCCGCGCACCAGCCCCCTGTTTAAACAGTTTGAGGACGCCTGATCTAAAATTTAAGTTTTGATAAGCCATTTTTATTAATCCTTACCCATGTATTTAAGTGAGGCATTTCTTACTGTGTACTTCAACTTTACACTTGCAAGACTGAATAAAAAGCCCAAGGTAAAACTAAATTCCTCGAGACCCTCTTATCTGGAAGATTAACCATGAAGATCAAAAGGCTGAGTTTCTAAAAGCAGAAGTTTCTATAGCATGAAAAATAATGTTAGAAATTTCACATTAACCTCCCACTACTGCCCTGAGTGACTACTGATTCGAATAAGCTACACTGAAGTTCAGTTTGTTGTATGCGAAGTTCCACAGAAATAACTAACCCTTTCACATTACGCCCCACTTGCTAAAAGAGAAACACGTATACAGGCAAATAATTTTTTATTATACCGAACATCTGCATGACACTATGCATCTCAAGTGCAGAAGATAACTCTCTTCTTCACTTGCCTGCTGAACCAGATTAGTCCAATTTAGGGGAAAAAAAATAATCACTGCTGAGCAAAAAGCAAGCATAAATCAATGATATATTAAAAGTTTCACTTTCAATTGAACTTTTCATGTGACTTCCACAGAAAGAAGCTACAGATCTTTTGTCCACTTCAGCAAACATCAGATCGGTATCACAACTGCAGTTCAGCTTTGATTTTGAAGGGGGAAGCAGAAAGTATTATTCTGCCATAAAGGAGTGGGAAACAGTCACAGTCTGAATTTCAGTTTAACCAGAAAACAGGGACAGCATCAGCAAGCAACTACGCCAGAAAGAAGCCAAGGCACTTCATTCGTAACAAAAAAAAAAAACCTACTCAGGGGCTAAAAAGATTAATCTTTATGGACTGTCTGGGCTGGGACATTAGGCAGCAGCAGTAACAGGATTCATCCTGTTGAAAAGACAAGGATGCCAAATTTCACTTACCGTGCGAGTCAGCACCCAACTTCTTAGAAGCCATTTAGAACCTGAAAAACATTTTATAACAGCTTTAACAACTTTATACATGTAGCACAGCATAAGTCTATGCAGTTATACCAAGTCTTATCTCTAGATTATGGGACATGCTGCAGACACTTGCTGTTTATCCTGTTCCCCAGATAATCAAACTTCTTCTACAGCATTGAGAATTGACTAAGCAGACGAATTTAGGCCAGGGTCTGACAATCCAAATGGCAAAAGGAAGAAGGAAAAACCAAATAGCCAAGATCCAGGTTGATCTGGAAGGCTGACAGTTCCAGATCACAGTGCTGAGAGGCCACTCCATCCCAGCCCCATGGAGCATACCCTGCCTCCCCTGGCATTAAGGAAATACCACACTGATCCTCTTCATATTAATCCCTGCTGCTCTAAAAAGCGATACTATCATATTGGATACGCAGTCAGTTAGCCCGCATGGCACTTGTCAGACACACTGGGTAACGCACAGATAACAATACAGGTATACAATAAATGGTACCATTAGGAAGTTATTTTTGGATACACACAAGAAAACAATGCTAACAGAAGTCCTCATCCACTGCTCTCAGTTTTAGTAGCAACTTCTAAAATTTGGATGCAAGTCCTACACGGCCAATAGGTCAAACACTGAAGTGCCCACCCAGCTTTTAACACAGAGTAGGCCTGTCCTGATAAAACAGAACTAGCTGTCTGATTAGTTGTCAGCTAAAACCCTGCTTCAGGATGCTTATGCTGTGTTCAACAACTTAACTGGTTCTTTTGCTAGATTACAAGTACATCACAAGATCTATCTCAAGACCCCACAGCATAGTTCTTCAAATAACTGAATTTCAAAGTCCACCTTTGACATTATGCAAGACAAAGAATCAGAGTTGCCCTTTGTTTCTGAAGTCCTCCAGCTCAGACTGAAATGCCCAACAGCCATTCCTCAAAAAATATGAAGTTATCTGGTACGCTCCCACCAGCAGCAGGCAGTTGTCAAAGCGTAACTTGGAGCAGATATAACACTCACACTAATCATTCCTCAATCAAGGTCTAACTCTTAGCCCCACTGTTTCCATTGCAGATTCCAACTGCAAATGTTAAAGTAAGGGTATCATAAGGTGAGGATTGCAGAGACAGCTTAGCTGCTCCTCCTGACAGCTGCTGACCAGTCCGAGGTCAGGAATAGCCAGTTTCAAGTCCTTTAGGAAAGCACCTTTTGCTGTGCAAAGGTCCCTGTCAAGATTATATTGAAACAGGTGAACCAACTCTACTGCCTAGTGGGAATTCAACACAGATAAAGCCAAAGCTCTAAGGAAGATTAGCTGGGTGCAACTCTCAGACTTCACGAAGCACAGCAAGTAGAGGCTAGGCTATAGGGAAACGAGTCATGCTGAGAACTCCAGGCATGACTCCGTGTGTCATTCTGCTCAACGCTTGTCAGGTTCTTCTCAGCACCTCTCTCTGCATCGGTACGATGTCCAAAACCACTCCACTAAGCCAAAGAACTGGTTTTGCCATTAGCTGGCAATTGCTTCTCAGAAGCGAACAAAACACTGAGGATTCAAAGACATAAGAAAAAGGAGGTGGAACAGTGACAAGCCTGTCAACTCAGGAAGGTTGTCAAGTGCAAAGCCACAAGACCACCTGGTACAGTTGCATGTCAACTGCTAGAGCTGAATGGGTGTTATTAGTCCCAGCACCACAGAGGAGACCAGAGTGCAGCCTACAGCACATGGAACAGGCTGCACCTTTCAGATCTGGACCACACTGTCAGACAGGCTGCTACATTGCTAGGTCCTTTGTATGAACCTAACAATTTAGACACCAACTTGATTTGTTATTAATGAAAAAGCCAGGCCACAGGTACAATCATACAGCCTTCACATACCTCACCAGTCAGTCCTCTGTATGTCAGTGGAGACTGTGAGCCACTGCGTGCACACACATACTGCAGGTACCAATCATCTACTACTATCACAGCAGAGCTGAGCTAGGGACAAGCCCTCTGTACACACATTCTGTAATTTCTCTGAGTTTTTTCTTCTTCTAGTTACTATCCCAGACTGAAAAGCAAGTGGTCCTTTTCTACAGGATTTTCTGATGAGAGGCAATAACCTCCTCCCTTTGGCAACTTAACTGACAAGGAAGTTTCTCAATCCAACACCAGTTATCTACAGGCACTGGAGTTTATTGGTATCTACCTCACTTACCGGAAGCAGCTAACTCCAGACTGTACCTACATGAAGGACATTGAAAAGGAAATTCAAACAGATCATTTTTAGGACAGTAATTTATATCCCCTCTCAGCAGGCCATAGTAAGAACACATTAAGCTTACCATGCCACACACTGATGTTGGGTAACTGAACACCTAAGTTACCGTGACACTATCAACTTGCTCCAGGGACATTAATAGCAACGTGTGTGAATCCTGCAGAACCAAAGATGTGCATGCCTAGCATCCAGGGAGGGAGTTTTGCAGAAGTATAGCAATCTGGAGCTACATAAAGCCTTGGATGTGCCCTCAGTGTCAAAACACTCCACATAAGTAATATGTAATAATAAATCCTGTAGTAAAATTCCAGTGCACACCCAGCACCTGCATTAACTTCAAGGTGCAGTGGGAAAAATGCTTCCTCTGCCATATGTGACACAGTATTTTAACTACAGAACTAGCTAAGGCCCATCAACAGGCAGCTAATCACGAAATGGACTATTTCCAGTCAGTCACACTTTAGATTCAGGTAGCATGTGAGTTCATAGCACACTAGCTCTTCCTGATGTACTGTGAGTGTTCACTTATTAAGATACCATTACTGCAGAAGGCACTGTTGGCACACAGAATTGTTAAGCACTGCACGCTAACACTGTAACAGGCTGCCAGCTACATTCTGTCACATCCTTTCCAAAGGGGGTTCAATTAAAATAGTGTCTTGTGACTAATCAGATTTGATAAGCTATTCGGGTCCCACTATTACTAGCATCTTGCTGTTGTGCTGTACTGCTGTCTGGAAAAAAAAAATATTATTTGTAGCCAGTTAGAAGATTACTAATGTTGCTGCTATGCTTCTGGGCATTATCTGAACTGCATTTGCTTAGTCAAAGCTGTTACACTGTGCAGTAAAGGTTTGCTTACCTTCGTTACAGCTCTTAGAAATTTAAAGGACTTACTCCCAAAGCCTCACTCCAAAACAGCTAATGGACAACTGCAGCCCTACCACTGTTGCCTTTGAACTCCAGAACAGGGCACTGAAGGGCACCTGTGGGAATGGAGCACGGGGGCACACATTTTCATCCGATGCTTTACTACACATTTTAAATTGACAAAGAACATGCTATACTGCATGTAAGCTTTTCCAACACCTTTCCCGAGCTAAGGAAATAAGTTAGTTGCGAAGTACTACAGGTGTTTCTCACAGCCACCTACAAGCTTTCTTCTATAAATGTCAACCTCCTTAGCCCCATTCCCTCATTCTTGGTTCTGGCTAAGCATCTGCAGAGAAGAGCAGAGCTACATGGCCCTAGAAGTTATAAGCAACTTCAATGTCAGCAGCCACTGAAGCTACCTGATGAGAACTCTTCCCTTCCTATCACTAAGTTAATTTTCCACATAGTAACACCAAAGCAACAGGGTAACGTTCTCAAAACCAGCCAGCCAGAGCAATATAGTATAGCAGGGCCCAGGATGTGGGCAAAGCACCTCAGAGTGATGGCAGAAGGGGATGGGGGTGACAGGCAAACAACTGTGTAAACAAAAAAAACAACACAAAGATGCACAAACATAGAAGTCACAAAACTCAGGACAGAAACAACTGACACAAAGGGAGAGGTGACAAGCTGGAAAGGCTTGAAGGGACAGCACAGAGATGACTAAGACAGTCCACTTGGCACGTCACCACTTAAACCTGAATGACTACTTAGCTGTGCTGCCAGACACCAAGGAGAACACAGAAGCGTGACTTGGTACAGTCAAGTAATACCAAAGGAACAGTCTCATCAACAGATGAGAAAAAAAATTTATGACCAAGAATGATTCATGAGAATCTGCTAAGAAGTTGGGGGTTTAAAATTTTTAATTATTATTTTCATATTACTTCTGTTTTCCCTGAAGTTTCTATCTGCATTCATTTTCTTCCGGAAGAGCTGTGACTGGTCAGGTGAAGCATCCTACCACTAACTGTACCTGAAACAGCTTTCCCAGTAATAACTCAAGCCATTTTAACTATTCATCAAGAACTGGCCTCCAGCTGCTACACCCATCGTTTTGGTGTGCAAGTATGTCTATATTCCAGACCACATGAATTCTCTGAAGTAACTCCCACCTAAGATTCAGACAAATGAGAAATGCACTTATTATGGGCCAGAGGAAACCAAAATCCCTCAAGCTATCAACCACAATCAAATCAGCACATCTATGATTTTCAAAGAAAAGACACCTGATCTGGCAACTTCCACTTTGCCTGCTTACACATTGTGTAGTCTAAGTACAGAAGTGAGGATGCATCCACGCACTCTGAAAACTACAGAAAGTCAAAAAGAAAAGATCATTTTCTGCTGGCTACATTACATTCATGAACTACTGCTGATTTTACACTAAGAAACAGTGAAAAGCAGTTTGATTCAAAGTGACTGATTACTAATGTGCCACAAGTATTCCAGATTTACACAGTGGTTTAAGTTTTTGCTGTAACTACTTGTTTCAGTGCAAGTGAAAGGCTATAACCAACATCAAGATTCTGTATACAGCCTCATACAATAAAAATATAAGTAGACAATGCCTGTTCCATATCAAAGCTTCCCACCTATGTTCAATTATTGTTACACAATTGAGATCTTACATAGACTTACTGTAAAAAGCTTATCACAGAAGTTTACTACAGTATAAAACACATTCCATTTTAGTTTACTGCAGTCTCCAAACAGATGGTATCACCTCAAAATATGCAGCAAATACTCCTGCTCTGTACCTCTAACAGTTCTGCAAACAATGAGCACAGTCAGCTGTGTGCAGGTACTGCCCTTTCATAAAGCATGATGATGTTGAGCCACTGACAACAGCTGTTTGCATAAAGTTGTTGTAAAACTACGTCTGACATTCAGGAAGAAAAAGCATGACTTTCACTAGTCTTGGCAGAAAAAGAAGTCTTAAGTATGTACAGGAATTCCTTTGAAGTGCTACTGCAATCCAGAAGATAAGGTACATAAAGGTTTTTGGTCTATTTTAAGATCAACAAGAACAAACCAGACCTTCCTTCAAGCAAACACTGGTATGGAGTTTCCATCCCAATTGGCAACGGCCACTGGTTAAAACAAATCTAATGACATGTCTTCATCTCGCAGGATGTAAGTAAAGTAGTCGCCCTAAATTTAACCAAAGGCAAAGCAGGGATTACACTGACAATGGGGTGTGAAGAGAGGAAGGGATAAGCATACATGCCCCACTGATCAACAACCCAAGCAATTGTGACAAGAGATCTAAATTTTGAAGGACAGCACAAAACATCAAACTAATCTAGACTGTTATTTCCAGTGCAATGACTAAGGGGCAGGAATCAATAAAATGGTGCTTTTAATAACATTTCTAGAATAAGTGAGTAAGAAGGACAGGGAGAAAAGAGCCCCTGAAGAGGTCTGCATGCATATCACATTATTGGATTATAGACAACACTCTTATGATGGCAATAATATCCATTACAGGGCTTTATATGCAGAAGTTGGATAGCATCTTCCTAGCAGTGACAAACATTAGGAGAAATTGATTCTTCAAATTGCGCCATTGCTTAACGTGACACTGTGGGCAATTAGACCTTCTGCTTCAGTGTACATCAATCAAAGGGAAGTTAAAATGGGAGACAGCTCTTCCACACCCTCTCAGAGAAGCACAGCATCCCTCACTGTTGTTAAGTATATGTTCACTGCATTAATATTAGACACCTGTAGTCACACAGCTACCCTCATCTCATGTTCCACTTTGTTCATTAAACATGCTGCACCTGTTAAAAGCACATACTATCGGGGCAAGCATTTAAGGCTCTTAAACTGGTAACAGATAGCTCTATTCCTCCTTTAAGACCCTGACTCTGTATTTGGGACATAAGGTAATCTGCCAGACATTTCACCCAGAAATAAGGGAAAACCCTACAATGGCTGAGGAAATGCAGTACACTAATGCACCAGTTTTTCAATCACTGTATCACTAGCTATACAAGCTTCCAGTGTGGTTGAAACTTAAGACACCACACAAGCCTTTTCGCACAGACAAGAGCATAAGAAAATTGAAAATTACTTATAGACAGTAGTCAAGACAGATCAGTCAGTGCAAGCTTTTCCTTTGGCCAGAGACGGACAGGCCATACACCAAATGGGTGACCTTTTTAAACTTACTGTTTCCAAAAAGTAGAGTTCTGTCACAAGAGAAAACCATCTGCAACTAACATCTAATGCTGGCCTCATCTCCAAATTCAGCAAACAAGGGAATAGCCTGGGTTCTGTCAACTCTGAGACCAGATGTAGATTTTACAGTGTAGTTCATGCCAGTGACTGTTACCCAAGTTATTCACAGATCATCTAAACAGAAAAGCAGAGGGAAAAAATACGGTTTTACATATTCTTTTGCTTCAAGATCACCTTCACTGGTCTAGAAGTTACATCACCTAGGAAAGGGTGGTAAGCTAGAAATGGAAGGACCATCTCCCCCTTCCTTGAGATGCAACAGAAGCATTACAGACATTTGCATGATAAACCATAGCAGAAAATATAAATATGCTGTGCAACTCCTACATTCTAGGAAAAAAGTGAGAAAAGACATTGCAGGACTTGTACCACCAATGAGGATTACAATAAACTCACAATACAGTAATGAAACAAGTCCCACATTTGATGAGTAGAGCAACTGCTTTTAGTTACTATTTTCCTACATGTAAAGTTTGGGTAACGAATACCTACCACTTTGAGAGCTTAAAATAGTATTATGGAAAGCATCTAGTAACTATTAACAAATTTAGCTACTTCAGCTTAATTAACACATGACTGTACTACTACAAACAAATCAAATCTTTAACAGTAATCTTGGCTCTAGCCAGAGCCAGGTATGTGCATTAACTTTCCCAGTTGATCCTAGCATTTCAGAAGAAAACTAATATTCAAAACAACCCTTTTCAAATTAAGAGACTCCTAGCTAGAGAAAGTGGCCAGCTTCAGCAACAAAATAGCCCACTTATACATCTTTAACAAAGAACAGAACGAAAAAAACAGTGGAATATCCTGCATATTTAAAATGTATGTCTGGAACCCAGAGCAGCATAAGCTAATTAAAATGCTGCTCTATTTCTTGCAGTGATACTTCAAGATGGAACAAGCCGATTCTAAAGTACTTGAATATTATTAATACTTCAGACTTGTCCCAGTTATAAATGAGGAGAGCTAGACAAACATTCCCAAAATGCTGCCAACATAAAACAGCTTTTACCATTAATCAGAATATCCCCTTGTTAATAAAAAAAAATAACAGTATCTGTGCAGTTTCAAGCTTTCTTCTTATGCTTTTTGACCAAGAGATGTGTATAGGTGGCCGATCCTGTATTACTTAAAAACAAGTTCACTCACAACACTGACAAAGGAATTCAAATTATTTTATTGCAGAAAGCAATTTGTATCCTTTTGATAAATATTAATTAACTGGAATTTAAAGCATTTATACACGCTACAGCAATTAAATTACTCAA
This sequence comes from Falco cherrug, assembly GCF_023634085.1. Taxonomy (NCBI): domain Eukaryota; kingdom Metazoa; phylum Chordata; class Aves; order Falconiformes; family Falconidae; genus Falco; species Falco cherrug. The sequence goes on along the minus strand of NC_073720.1, from coordinate 10,045,358 downwards.
AAAAAAAATGGTTCAAATGGCTTTGGAATGGTCCGAAGAAAGCTACACAGCTGTCACTTTTTCCTTGTCAAAGCTCAGAAGATAAATGGTACTATTTATTGATAAGCATTTTTGTCATCAAACCAAAAAATAGCTATGGGATTACTTCAACAAAGCAGACAAAAAATATCTAGCCAGAAATCAAAGTTGGACTAAAGTTTTAAAATGGAAAAATGAGATCTGCCAGCAGGTCAAACATCACTTGCTATTTCATATATTTGAACTCAGCCAAAATACATGTCTACTGCACTGTACAAGAACAATGGGACCAGTGTTAGACAACTATAGATTCATCATTTTTTCATCTTATAATAGGGTCACATGCACTACCCACTCCCACCACACATTTAGTATTTCCCCAGAAACCTCAGTACGGTACTGACAGAAAATACGGCCTGTTAAATTAACTATTCCACCTACAAACAACTCTGGCTGCAGCAAGCAGACTAAATTGGACTCTGCATGGGAGCCACTGCTTCAGACCCTGACTGCACCCTTGGTCCAAGCAGTTCACAAATACACTTAAGGCCACCAACAGCATTCACCCACTCCCTGCAAGGATCTCTCCCATGATGTAGTTAAAACTGCTGAACTTTTCCAGCCGACATCCCTGTTTTCCATTAACATACCTCATTTCTCTCAACTAAAAGAGCCACATTCTGAGAATGGAAGTTCCCTGCAGATTCACTTAATACAGAAGCCACTAATCATGGAATGGTGTGGGTTGCAAGTGACCTCCAAGGATCATCTACTCCAGACCAGTAGCTAGCTGACTGAATACCAAGCAAAAATTAATTCCAAATCAAATATAAGGATAAATGCATTTATTATATTGCAATATAATAAAGGAAAATAGCATACAATATGATAAAGGGAAACAGTACTAGTTATTATGCACAATATAATAAAAGAGCAATAGGAGCCAGGCATCAAATCATCACTGCAAAGTGCTGAGACTAAGAAAAAGAGGCATCACCAATCACCCCCCTTAACATCATCCAGGCCCACACTTTGGCTGGGAAGCCCTGTTGCAGCTGGCACCAGGAGTCTCTCGGTAACTGGGAAAACTCCTATGTAGTGCCTCCACCTGTTGGCGAGGCTTCTGGCCCGCTCCTGGAGCTTGGCCACCTCTATACTCGTGAAAAACAGGAATAGTTCACACACCTAGTGTATGTAAACTTCCAAGTTCAGACTAAGCACAGGAGCGCACTATCTAATGCCTCATGAACCTCATGTCAGGAACACTGGTCAGTGCCTGAGCATGGTGCAGTTACCGTCATGACATAGCTACACACAATATTTATTGTCTGGACAGTCCTACTAGTATCTTGCTTGTTCAGGGGGCTCAGGACAAACACTACCTGCTCATTAAAATTGTCCTTGAGCCCCCTGAGCTCACTGTCCAAGTAAAACAATTCTTAATCAAAGACATTTTTCATAAGCAGTCATCAATTTAATAAATTCTCACCACAACTAGTCAACCTGGCCTTGAACACTTCCAGAGAGGAGTCATCCACAACATCTCTGGCCAACCCCCGTGTTTCACCACCCTCATTGCAAAAAAATTTCTTCCTTATGTCCAATCTAAATCTACCCTCTTTCTGTTTCATCTCTCACATCTGCCTGTTTTATGGGCAATACTTCTATTCATCATAACTGACTTTTACCAAATACATACTTTGAAACAGATGAAAGCAGAAGACTTAAAAACTTCCTACTACTGAAGCACCAAAGAGCCAATCACAGCATACCTGGAAAAGTGTGCTCACCAAAACGTTTTAAGTGACAACATAAAACTCACACCATCTCAAACCTTCCTGCTTTTCAAAACAACTCTCAGAAATTTAGTTTGCCTTTGTCTTGACAGCACTAATGTGAGAAATGTAAATTCCACCTCAGGTGATACAGATGTGATATTCTTCACACACTTGACTTTTTTATGCAACTTCTTCCACCCATCAGCATATCACTGGTACAGTTCCACCTTTCAGTGCCATCTCATTTTGTCCTTAATTCATACATCACTCCTACTAAGCCAACAGGTATCTGACTTCATCCAACCCTTCTTATCAAGGCTGAGATAAGAAAACAAGCATAGACACAAACACACACCTGAAAAGATCCCAACTTTTGCTGCACTGAAGGACAGAACTAACAGACCAAGAAAAAAACCCTCGTCCCAGTTTAAGGTGAACACTCACCTCAGCTATTTCCCTATGTTTGCCTAGCTGAGGTCTCACCAGCAGCACACCCCCTCCCAGACTAACTCAAGAGAACAAGGAATCAACTGAAACATGAATGCAACCCCTGAAGCACTTGAAGCAATGAACTAAACAGAAACAACTCATTTTTGTGCAAAAGCAGCCTTCAGAGACACATCAGCTTCACTTCCCTAGGATATTTTGACAGATCTGACTCAGCTTCACCAAACTGGCCTTACTCCTATGTTGTAAGTCTGAGTAGGTTGTTGCATGAGACTGCCCCACAACCATCCAACAGTATTACCCACAGCTTTTTCTCTCCGAACATCTAACAGACTGGCAACAAAATGGGAGTGCTTACAGTGCAGAGGTCTATCTCAGCAGACCTTCATTACTATGACAAAGCAGCAAGGTTGCTTTCTTTTTTTTTCATTTTAATGCAGGAAAGTGGAAAGACTATGGGCTGACCATCTGAGATGGCAGATTTTCTCCTGTAACCCGAGAATCAGTCCCAGCCTGCCTCTTATAACTCACATGTCTGACTCAATCCAGCTCACTTTAGGAAATAAATCCAGTGCTGCCTAATGATGGACCAGGACCATCACATTTACATTCCTGCACTAACATCAAATCACAGTTTAATTTCTTCTTGAAAGAAGAAAAGCCTTGAAGCAGGCTTGTAGTAAAGTGGATACAAAAGTTCTCTCTTTCTGTTCAAGCTGAGAGAGAAGACCTTTTACATTACTTATCGAATCAATTTATCCAGAGTATAGCTAGACTGCTGCACTAAATACTGGTATATTTCAAGTATTCATCTCCTTGGGAGGGGGGAGAGAAGGCAGAGGTAGAAAGCAGAACTTCTTCATCAGTCCAATATCCTAACACATACAGAACATGTCAAGAGACAGGCAAGACCTTCAGAACTGTATACTCCTTGCACACACAGTATGTAAGCTCAGGTATTAAAAGGGTGACATTATCATGTCACACAAACAGATGTGACAGCCATTCTGTCAACCAGATGTTTATTTAGGGATTCCACCTCCAGCTCCAAAAGCAGCTTAGACCACCAAGCCATTCACACCACATGAAACTTTTTCACCTTCATCCACCTTCATTTATCTTGCATCTTACAATATGCTGTGGATTCTTTAAGCTATATTTATTAAAGCTTTTCCAGTTAAGGATCTTCATGTAGAAGAGAAAACACAACATAACAGTATTACATTTATGTCCATACTTGAATTTGCTAGCTTTCCCTTTGCAAACAAATTAAGAAATATTCAACAGTGTTAGTTGGAACCAATAAGCTTTTTACTGTCTTTACTTGCATTTTCACTGCAAAGAAACTGCATTACTAAGCAAAGGCATTCAGTGACCTAGGAATACATTATGAGCTTTTTACCAGCTATCAAAAGATTGCTAGGTAAGTCAACCAAAAACATGTATTAAACTCCCTTCTACAAAGAAGGAAGCCTGTAACTGCAGGTATTTAGAAAACTGCCCCCTGCTAAGACACTAATCAGAGTCTTGCCACTGTTCTTCCACAGACAGTTCACAGGCTTAAAAGAAGCACACATTGCACTGGTGCAAGCATGAGAGTCCTCATTAGGTACAGGTGTCCTGAAATACATTTTGCCCTCCTCTCCACAAAGTCTGACAGTTCTTCAGATTAAAATGGTAACACAAATAGTTGGCTGACCAAAATCTGATACAGCATTTTCTTACCCAAACACTTTCTTTAAATTATTCCTCAGATTATTATCTAGAAGGCAATACCTCAAACAATTACATACAGAGTTGTAAAAGTAATTGCCAGTACAGAGTCCTGCCAGCCAATGATCCCTGATGGTACTACAGCTTGATCAACAAAAAAAAAAAAAAACGAGCTCACAAATCTCGGAGGCATGTAATGTCTTTATGGTTCATTACATCCCTTGAGTGCAAAGTTATTTTTATAGTACCACAATTCTGCTATACATTTTTGTTTCCAAAACTGAAACTCACACCTCATTTAGCAGACACATTCATCTATCCATTCACCCACTTCCCAGTGAAGAATCTGAATGTACTTTTTGAAAAGCACAATAAACCCCCTTATTTTTATACTGTTTCAAACAGGAAGCAAAATGAAACTCAAGTCTTTCAGCTCTTTTCTACCAAAAGTCAAATGGACTGGCAACAAACTGCTTGTGGTGACCTAATAATTAATAAAAGATTAACACATTCTTTTTTTCTGAGGGTATGCAGCATAAAGCTTTTCTATCCTTTTTACCTACAATTTTACTCCAGATTATTAATGGTGATTTTGTTCACATAAATTCCTTTCCAAACTACACGTGCCTCCTATATTTCTGTGTCAAATTACTACAGGGTACTGTGCAAGGACATTAATAATGAGCTATGTACAATGAGTGATGAATGGTATACTGCTTTTCTAGAAAATGATGTGCTTGTGTAATTATCCAAAGTTGGGAGGTGTTCAAGGACCCTTATTGTCAACATGATGAATACACCAAGACCCTCGGTGTCAGCACCACGGATGTACTAGACACAAGGTCCTTGGATTTGTTATAAGGGCCATCTGGTCCTAAGTTTCTGTTGTGTATATAATATGGCCAAGACAAAGACTTTAAATCATGCTCATTAATCTATCGAGGAACAGAGCCTGTGCAGAAACAAGAAAGTAAATAGTTCACTGGAGGAAGACTCCCGATCTTCATCCTGAAGACCCCCAGACACCCACTCCTCAAGGACATTGCAAGGGCCGAGATATCTAAATGAATTCCCAGAATTGTAATGAATATGTAAACGATTTCCCAGAAAGTTAATAAATATACATGAGTAACCTGTATTGGGGGGGGGGTGGTGTCTGAAAAGTCCCCTCGGGGCGCATGACTTTGGTGGAGCGATCCCCCATGCACCCAGCACCACCGAATAAAGATAACCTCTGCTCATTTGAATACTGCTGACTGATTCTTCAAATCAGACACCACATGATGGTATTAGTCATCAGGGTGGATCCCAGAGTGGCTTTGCTGTATCAGAAAAGGAAATGCATATGTTTTAACAATTACTTTGCAGAGTGAATAATCTAGTTTTAATTTAGAGCTCAAAACTAATGAGGCAAATAAAGTTGAACACATGAGCACATCTCTTTGCCTAGATTAAGCACAGTGCTAACACTTAACACAGCATAAATGGCAATATGCACACTCAGAAATGCCGCCTCCCAAACTCGGGGAATAAATCTCACCAGTCATTTCCGTCACACCTTCACCTGCTGCTGCCAGCCTAGAAATGCCAAATGGTGCAAGCACAAATGTATAGATTAAGAAAGGTCTTAAGTCATATTTCACATAATCTAGTAGATAGTGACCATGCATGCTGACATTGAGCAACACAGACCAGATTAATTAGGAGCTCACAACTCTTTATTACTAGCTTCCATTATACCAACTACTAACAGCTAAGCAGCTTAAGTATATTCAGACCATCTTCCAGCTGAAGAACTGACTCATTCTTCTGATTTAAAAATGCTACTCTGGTGTAAGTGTTTCTGACACAAAAGGCAGCTGAGAACATACAAGCTCAGAATTTCCATTTGAACTCAGCCACTTAGTTAAAACCTGCAATACTACTAAAGCAACATGGTATTTTGAACCAATCTGCTTTCCCCCATAGAAAATTAAATTCAAATCTAAGTCAAAACAATGATACACTTTTCTCCATTGCAAGCTAAAAGGATTCTGACAGACCTTGTAGCCTTCAAAGGGGGAAAAAACCCCCCAAAAATAAACCACCCACAAGCAAGTCTGGAAGGACAAGCTATTCTTTCAAAATTTCCTAACCATGGAGAAGACAGTATTTCTTAACTTTAAACAAAATGCCTTCCCCATGCAAGCAAGGTTTTGGAATAAATCTGACCATTTAAGAGAGGAGAAAGCCCCCAACACTCAGTTTCTCTTAAGAGACCTCAATATAAGACTACACGGACTGCAAAAGACCATTAAGGACACAGAACATGAGCTTACTCAAACCTAGACAAAGGGTCAATGTATTAAGCAATGCACATGCATACCATAGAGGATTACATACCTAGGTAATTAACACAAAAACCTGTGAGCTCAGGCTTGTATCAATCAACTGCAATCCCAATGATCAATTGTAGAGTGGTACATGCTGTAAGATCAATAGCATTGCCCTCGTAGTTATCAGTGCAAGCAGACACAATGCAGGGAAACCATCCTTTAATACACCCTGGAAGACCTACTTTTCCAAAGAACATTATTTCTAATCAGTAAATAACCCTTCTTTGCCTTTCCTTCAAACAATAGTTTTCAAAAACATCTTCCAGAGCTTTTCAATTACAGCTCCACTAGATCTTCTTTAAACTGACACTGATCTGAATTGCACTGATCATAATGCCTTTTGGTAGAGATCCTTGTAAAATGACAGCTGAAGCTCTGGAATTTATGATTGAAAAGATGGAGCGATCATGTTAGAAACAAAATGCCAGAGAAGGCTGGATAGACATTCTAAGAGGTAAAACTAAATTTCTCACAGACCATTTCATCAAAATATTCAACCCAGCGCCAACTGTAAAATGCAAGAACAAACTGATGTAAAAAACTTACAAAACCCAAATGTTAACAACAGTATTGTATATCCTGAATTAACAATCCCTGAAGTTTGTGGAAGCAACCAGAAACCATAATATTATACAGTTAAAAAGGAGGACGAGTAAGGTGATGCCTTCTGTGGCATTATAGCACTTTTGCCACCAGCACCAGCTCTGGCTGCCAGTGTGACAGTTAGACAAGGTGGTCTACTGGATCAGTCCAGAAACCTGACTCCTATTCTGTTGGTTAAATACTTTTGTCTCTAGGATAACAAGTACTGCTGGGCATGTGAACAATAGAGATGGAGCTCTTCCATGTAGTTTTGATGATTTTTCTATCCGTCAGCAAGTGTCCCAGCTGATCGGTATATTCACTACACTGATCAGCATACTTCTAAAATATTCTGAAAATTGAAATTCAGTTCATTAAAGAGAAACTAGCATTTATTCATTCATATGTTTTATACCTGAGATTTCCTTGGTTTTCCTTTTAAAGACTCAGGTAGCTTTGTTACAGTCTACACTTGACTTGGGCAGAGTGTCTGAACTTAAGCAGAAACAACTTCTTCCCCAATCTCTTTGTTCCAGTGCACCCACAGGGAAAAAAAAAACATCAAACTTGCAGACTACAACCAGCCAGCGAGACAAGAAAAGCGCAATCACTTTCAGGTTTTTTTCTGACAATAAAACCACAAGCTTGCAAAAGCTAAGTTTAAAACCTACATGCTTTCCCTCCCCTTATCCTTCAAATTAAAAGTTATGCCTAAAAGATTTCAGTCACCCAATTGCAAAGGTGATGTGATCTAAAGCATCACTGCCACTTTTGAGTCACAGCTCTGCATCCACAGAAAACTGAATTCATTAAGTACCAGTACTGCAACCTAACATCATCACACACATGGCCTTGAATAAATCAGTCCAACTGCTATGCTGCTACTGCATGTAACATCTCAGCCCTGCTCCCCTCCCTGTAGCGAGCATAGTGCTACACACATAGCTCCGTTCTGTATGAAGAAAAGGAGGAAGAAGCCAAAACAGCTTTTTCCCCTCTCCCCTGAAAAATGCCGTTGCAAAGCAGAGCTCCCAGATATGCAAGGTCAGCCCTAGGAAGCCAGCAGTTGCAGAAATGCCTGCACAGCAGCAGAAAGTCCCATGCTCTGAGGATGTTAAGGGAAGGAAGGTGAGGAAGAGGTCTAGTTAATTGCAGTACTCCCTCTTTTTCCTTAACAACTTAAATCACAGCTGGAGTAAGATTCCCCCTCACCAAGCTCCCATAAAAGCCTCTTAATCCCCTAACAGGCTGTGAGATGCAGCTACACCTTCTACCAGTAACACAGTCCGTAAAGTTACATCACACCAGCCACAATTCAGTTGTTCCTTAATTTGGCAATACTCATTTTTTATTTAGGAATACTCTCACCTCAAGCAACTTAAATTCAACATGTACACATTTTCACTGAATCCAGGATGGCAGCTATGTTAGTTGCCCAACCAAGAACCAGAGTTCACCTGCTTATCTCTATTCTAACAAGGCAGCATCAACATCGTAAGATTTGTAAGACTACTTTTTTTTTTACTTGCTTGGAATTTTTAAATTATGTGGGGAATAAAAACAGTTGATAAGGTGACCACTCATTTCCACCTATTGTGATTTCTCTTACTAATTAAAAAAAGCAATCCTAACTTTCCCTTTAAAATTATAGGTTTTGAGCTATCAAAACTCCGGAAGACAGTTCTTGAATTAACTCAATAGCTTCGTAGAACTGTTAAATGATTTACTTCTAGTAAGCACCGAGCTAAACAGAAATAAGGCTTTACCAGGAAGTTAGAAAGTAGGTAACTGAAGTATTCTTACACTAGTGTATACATGGTATGTCTGCATCTCAAATGCAGACAAAGATACAATCCTCCTCTTCCGCACTCAAAAGCGGAACAGCTAAGTGGAAGAGACCCAGAAAGCATAGAGAGATACGCAGAGGGCTAGGCTCAATGAAGTAAACAAGACTCTGGCTCTTCAGCCCACAAGTAATCACAACCAAAACCAGAATACAGCAGAAAATCTAAAATCATGAATGGCATAGGGAAGATAAGTACTATGGTCTTCATTAACACAAGAGCCAGAAGTCAACAAGTTACCTAAAGGCAGGCTTGACAAAAACTACATCCCGCACCCCAAACAAACGCAGGCATTTTGGTTCTTCACAGATTCAGTTACTGTGGGGAGGAACTTATTTCCAAGTATCATGGACACTAACCGCTTGCTCGGACTTCCAACAGCAGTCGGCTCTTGGACAGCAAATTCATCAAGGATTATTAAGCAGAAAGGCACTCCCTTGACTCAAGCAATCCCGAAACTGCTGGAAAGCGGGGGAGCGCGTGGAAAGAAGCGTCACCCTACCTGCCCGACCTCCCTCTACTGCCCGGGTCGACCCCAGGAGGCAGAGCCAGGGCTCCGTCCGTGAGCTGCCCGCGCAGGTTCTCGCCTCCATTAATCGGTACTTGCAAAGGCAGCACCGAGAGGCAGCGAGGGCGGGCAGCCCGGACACAGCGGCTCGCACCCGCCGCGCCCGGGCGAGCGGCCCCCAGCCTGCCAGCCCCCCCAGGGCCAGCGGCCCCGCCGCTACCCCACCAGCGCCTCATACCTACTGAATCAAGACGGGGGCGCGGAGCGCACCTCGCCCCAGACGAGAAGAAGCAGCGGCGAGGCGGAGGGTCGGGGAAGCGGCCCGCTACGCCCTCCCACCGCTACGCCCTCCCGCCCAGGCCCCGCTACGAGGGGGACCGGCACCCCACCAGCACCCCTCCCGGCCCACTCGTTACCTGCGCGGTGCCTGGCGGCCCCTGGCTGGCAGCTCCGGCTATCCCTGCGGTCACTGACCACCGACCACCGCCCGCCCCTACGAAACCCGCACAGCGTCGCCACCTCCGACCCCGCGACCGGGCGACGCCATCTTATCTGCCTCTCCTCCGCCTCGCCTCGCTTCCCCGGCGGCGAGCAGACGTCACGCCGCCAGGTCACCTGCCCTCGCCGGCCCAATCGGGAGGCGCTCGCGGTGACGTCACCGCAGCGGGGAGGGGCGGGGCGAAGGCGGGAGGAGCCCCCCCCCTATTCCCGTGAGGGGCGGGGCGGGGGCAGCGCCGGGGATCGTCTCTGTCCCCGTCGCCCTCCCCGTCACCGTCCCGGCCGCGGGCCCGCCGGGGGCCTACCCCAGAACCTGCTGCCCCCGCGGAGTTGGGCATAGGCACCTCCTGTGGCTGGAGACGCCAGAGAGTGCCCAACGGTCAGGAGCTGGCTGCTTGCGGTCCGCCTGCACGTTACCGGCTTCTCTCTTTTCTCCTCGTCCTCTTCTCCTCTGCAACCTCATTTGCAAAACGGCGATCGTGGGGTTTGGTCTACTCTAATTTTAGCCCCTGTAAGCACAGGGAAAAGTGCATGTGGGCGCACGAAAAAGCACGCATCGCTCCGCATCTGTTTTAGAAACACAAACATTCCCTATGCCCCACAGTTCCCCTGCAGTGCGGGAGTTTCCCGGTGGAACGGAGTAGCTCCAGCGCTTGGCTGGGCGCCTCACCGTGCAGCGGACAACGTGCACCGAACAACGTGCACCGGGCGCCGGAAGTCACCTGGGGAAGCCGGGTGGTGAAGCCAAGCTGCCTGCTAGTTAAATTGGGTCGTTAAATGTGCTCCCGGCATCGCCCGGCGAGCCACGGTTGCTCGGAAATACATACAGGTGAAGAAAAAAAGCCAGCCAGCGCTGGAACGGCCGGGTTGCGGGGAGGCCGCCCGCCGCCAGGGGGCGCGTCTGTCCCCCAAAGCAAAGGGGGCGGGCCTCCTCCGGTTGCTGGGAAACGAAGCTCTTGGGCGGGGCGGGGGAGCCGCCGCAAAGGTGCCACGCGACTGTCGTAAAAAAAATTAGTCCCAGGGAAAATGTCGTGAAGAGCGGTCGGAGGGGCCTGCGGCTGAAAAAGTGACCGGGACTGGCGTTCCGCACTTACATGCCCCGTCCCCCGGAGGCCGCCTCTCCCTGCTGCTCCATGTGGGGCCCGGTCCGGGCTGTCGGCCTCTCCTCCTCCTCCTCTTCCTTCTCCTGCTTCTACTATGGCCCGGAAAACAGTTAGCAGGAAGCGGAAAGCGGCGGCCGCCGCGGGGCCCGGCGGGCTCCAGGGGGGGCAGGTAGGCTGGGGCGCGGGGGCGGGGGGCAGCCCCCGTCCGCGGTGGGATGGCAGGTACCGGTGCCCGGACATCCAGGTGACCCTGAGCGGGACCTGCTGGTGTCTGGTTGGGGCGGGGAGGGGCGGCGGGGGGAGGTCCCGGTACCTGAGGAAGGTGTCGGGGGTGGGGCAAGCAGCCTCGTCGTCGGGGGGCGAGGTGCAGTGTGCAGCCCCGCGCCGGGGACTCGCCCGGGTCCCTCCCCCGCCCCGTGCCGCGCCGTTGGGGTCAGCCGTTCGTCCCGTAACGGCTGGATCCCTGCCGCCCCCTGGCCGAGCCATGCTGCGGGGCCGCCCCAGGCCGCTACGCAGGACGGTCGGTACCAGGCGGCCCCCGCGGTGTCACTGCCAGGCCCGCCGGGCGAACGGCGGGGGCTGCCCTCTCCTCTTGACAGTTCTTCCTCTCTGCTTCTTGTCTCTATAAGTGTCCGGCACCGAACCGGTGCGGGCTGCTTCTCCTGTCATCGCAGAGTTACTTCTTCAGTACATATTTACTGACATTTAATTTTACGTTGCTGAAGGCTGTATCAGCATTTCCAAGTTAATCTTTGCGTATGGTCTTCTATGGGTACTTTGGAAGACTTCACTAGTTTGCTGAGAATATATTTTAATTTGGAAGTGTCGTGCCTTAAGTTTGTTCTATTTGTAAAAATGTCCGTGTTTGTTTTCCACAGTATGGGTGGGATCACTCCATTCACAAAAGGAGAAGACTCTGCCCAGTGAAAAGGTCTCTGGTGTACTACCTGAAGGGTAGAGAGGTCAGAGTGCAGAACGAGTCCAGCTATCACCGCTTATTGCACGAATATGCAGCCCAGCAGCTTCCCAGCCTTCTGAGGGAGAGAGAATTTCACCTTGGAACCCTTAATAAAGTGTTTGCCTCCCAGTGGCTGAACCACCGACAAGTGGTGTGTGGGACAAAATGCAACACAGTAAGTACAACCTCCCCATTTCTTTTTCCCCTGTTAATTATTTCCACCCCCCATAATGATGCATACTGTAATCGAAGCATGTAGACTGCCAAGGAGAATATTAGGAAGTAATTAGGAGTGGAGTCAAAATCACACACAATTAATTTTGAATGAAGGTAATGCTTAATAATCACCTGTTCTCATCTGAAAATACAGCACTGTGCAGATGGCTGTGAACCTGAATGCAAGCCCTGTACCTCATGCAGCATCTGTCTAATGCACAGAGTGATTTATATCTGTTTGAGGGATGGAGAGCAACGATAGGGTTGGATTTATCTTCTTGTCTTGCAAATGGAAAGTTAATGAACGATGCTAGCTCTGCTAAATGGTAGGTATCTTGCTTGGCTAAGTTGCTAGTAAGACTTTTCTTCATTGTGGTCCGTCTTCCATGGTTTGGTTTTATGTATGTTTGTGTGCTGAAGATTTTGAAAAGTTGCTTCGAAACTTAAAGCTGTGATTAAACTCCACATAATTGTCAGAGTAGCTACTAATGTTCCAAGCTTTAAAAATTTATTTCATATCTTCAGGATTATCCTTTGCTTGGTTACCTCGTGACTTGTTCACTCCAAATCTGTTTGTAGTGTTCAGATATGTTTGTATACCTTTATAGGTTTCAGAAAAAAGTGCTTCAGGCTCTTGAGTTGATGCTTTGAATTTGAAACATTATAGGGAAATATTAAAATTATGTCTGATGTGATTAATAAATGGAGGACTTCACACTTCTTAGATCATACTCTCTCTGATGGAGTTTGTAGCCCAGCTTCACTGGCTGAGGTTGCAATTTCACATATGAAGTTCCGATTAAATTAGTGCAAAATCCAAAATTTGTTCTTTGCAGGTTGGTTAGCACCACAGAAGGGAATTGTGTTGTAAGGAATGTATAGATGAAGCACTCTTAAATCTCAAAATATATCAGTTTGTGTGATTGTTTCTTTGCCTCAAGATTTTCTGTGCCAAAACTACTCAGTGATCTGACCTGCAAGGGATAGTGGTATGTTTTTCTTTTCAGATGTTCTGTTAGTATTCATAGTTACATAGCAGGTGGCTTTCATGCAGTAGCTATTAAGAAGCAAGGCCTACCTGTATAAATTAAACAATCCTTTTAACAGCAATAAGCCTGAAATAGAATCTTTTTGTATTCTTTCTCTATGTGTGTTTATTGCCCCGGCTGGTCAGCAGCCAGCGCTGTTTGTGGAACAGCTTGCAGGAGACAAACTCCTGCTGAAACACAAGCTCTCCAAAAATCTCGCTTACTCTAGCAAGATGACTGCATGTTTTATAGAGCTGCAACAATTTTGCTGTGTTCTGTAACTTCTGTAGTTTCCAGTGCTGCTGCAGCGAAGATAAATGGGCAAGTGTGTTGTTAATGCAACCTAGCAGAAAATTGTTTGGGACCAAACAATCACGGAACTGAAGAGGGATTCAACCATATTGTTGTTCCTACTGCATACGCTGCAACGAAGTCTATGCTTCCACAGCTAGACTTAATGTTACAGATGGATCTTGTCTTTTAATAAGCAAAATGCAACAATTACAAAAAAGTCACTTCAGCATTGTGAAAGTTTTTATATGAATTATGAATACTGTAGTAGCTTTAGCTTGGTTGCTTTGTGTTCACATTTGAACAAGTAGAGTGTTAAACTCTACACTCTAATTATGAGATTTTTCTCTCATCCCCTGAGTAAGCAGCTTAATAACGAAGAATCCCTTTGTTGATTCTCACACACTGAAGTGGTGGTATTTAAGTTGGGAGCAAATGTAAAATGCCTTGGTTGACTTTAATGGCGTTTGCTGCATTGGAGGTGCATGTAATTAAAGTTAATGCAACAGAAAAACTTAAACCATAGCAGTTATTTTAATCAAAGCCTTAATGTGGCAGTGAGAGCTTTTAGCATTTAATTTATAAATTGCCCTTGGCTATGCTGTGCCAAAAAGGTTCACTATTTTTAATAACAAAACAAAAATACACTCCTGTCATAGAGAAGTAGGTTTGGGTTTAGTCACTTACTTGATAGTACTAGTCAGTCTAAACAATGAAGAGAATATGTAGCTGTCTGTCACTTGCTCATTTTTAATGAGGATTATAACTTGTTTAATTATTTGGGCTGATTTTTTATCCTTCAAAATATCCCTTGGTATGATTGTGTATATCAAATAACTTTATTGTTCTCCAGTGGATCCTGGTGCTCACAGTTGGGCAGCTGGATGTCAGATATTTGGGGTTCTTAAAGGTACATGCTTTTCCTGATAGTTTTAGGACTATGGAATCTATACAAGCATTCAAGCGTCTAAAAATTCAAACACAAGCATCTGGGCATTCTTGAGGCAGGGTTCATGTTTGCAAGAATCTCCTAGATCTTGCATGCAGTGGGCTTCTTGGTGTTTTTCAGTTGAGATGAAAAAGCAGGCAAACCTCTGAGAGGTGCAGACTATTAGGGCAACTAAATTACCAAAGGCTGATACCATGAAGTCTCAGGATGCTGTTGTCTGTAATCAGCGTCTGCTGTTCAAGGTTCTTAGGGAAACTGAGATATACGTAGGAGACAAGCTTATGGCAAACAAAAACACTGAATATGAGCTTGCTGTATTTTTCTTCTTATTTTTTTTTACTGTTCCAGGAAATGGCAAAGATTAAAGCAGCTTCTAAAAAGAAGTTCCAATAATAATTTTGCAGCTTCTTTTGCTCCCTTAGTTCTACGTATATATGTTCAGGACATCATTCTTTTGCTAATTGTGAAATTAAGGATGAAAAAAATACAAGAGCTGTAAATCATTCTGTAAATACAGGAAACTCATTAGTTTCCAGTTGCTTGAAAATATAATTGCCTGGAATCTTAATATTCTTGTTTGCTTCCCTTACTCACACCTAGGCAGGCCAGACAGATGTATTTGTGTTTAAAAACCTCCTTACCAAATGCTTTCTTCTGTTTTCTCGAGTGGCTTTTCCAAGGCATGAATGGGTTGGTGTATGAATGCTAGCTGATACCTTTTCTCTCTTTGGTAGATTCATGTGTTGCCTTGGGTGCCCTCCTGTGTATCACCATTCTTGTTTCTTCTTAGAGACTTCAAATTTCTTAGAGAGCCTGTGTCTGGCTCTGATTTGTTTGAGAGCCCATACAATTAAAAACTAGCCTTGGAGTCCTGGGGTTGTAGTGGTGAAACAGTAACACAGTTACTCTTCCATTCGTGAATATGGACTCTTTATAGAGAAAAGATTTTCACTTGCTTTGCAAGTTAATGTATCTTCTGGCTTTGCATAGTAATGAAGAATCAAGAAGACCGCTTGCTTCTGATCCCAGGCAAGGAGTGACAAGTCATGTTCCTGCAGTTTGTAACTCTATGCTAAGTTCACTGAACAGTAGTGACTGAATCTCTGTGAATCACAGAATGGTCAGGGTTGGAGGGGACCTCTGGAGATCCAGTTCAACCCCACTGCTAAAGCAGGTTCCCCTAGAGCAGGTTGCACAGAGTTGTGTCCAGGCAGGTTTTGAATGTCTCCAGAGAAGGAGATGCCACAGCCTCTCTGGGCAGCCTGTTCCAGGGCTCTGTCACCCTCAAGGTGAAGAAGTTCTTCCTCAGATTCAGGTGAAACTTTCAGTGCTTCTGTTTGTGATTGCTGCCCCTTGTCCCATCGCTGGGCACCAATGAACAGAGCTTGGACCCATCCTCCTGACACTTAAGGTATTTGTGTGCATTGATAAGATCCCCTCTCAATCTCCTCCAGGCTAAAGAGGCCCAGCTCCCTCAGCCTTTCCTCACCAGGCAGATGCTCCAGTCCCCTGATGGTCTTTGCAGCCCCCACCGGACCCTCCCCAGCAGTTCCCAGTCCCCCCTGAACTGGGGAGCCCAGCACTGGGCACAGCACTGCAGGTGGGACCTCACCAGGGCAGAGCAGAGGGGGAGGATCCCCCCTCGACCTGCTGGCCCCGCTCCTCCTCATGCCCCCCAGGGTCCCACTGGCCTGCTTGGCCACCGGGGCACATAGCTGGCCCACGGGCAACTGGCTGCCCACCGGGGCACACAGCTGGCCCACGGGCAACTGGCTGCCCAGCAGCACTCCCAGGTCCTTCTCCGCAGAGCTGCCCCCCAGCAGGTCACCCCAGCCTGTGCTGGTGCCTGGGGCTGTCCCTCCCCAGGGGCAGGACCCTACACGTGCCGCTGTGGAACTTCATGAGGTTCCTCTGCCCGACTCTCCAGCCCGTCCAGGTCTCTCTGAACGGCAGCGCAGCCTCCTGGTGTGTCAGCCGCTCCTCCCAGTTCTGCATCATCAGCAAACTTGCTGAGGGTGCGCTCAGTCCCTTCGTCCAGGTCAATGGTGAATGAGTTGAACGGGACCGGGCCCAGCACCGACCCCTGGGAGCACCGCGAGCTACAGGCCTCCAGCTGGACTCTGCGCCGCTG
This sequence comes from Falco cherrug, assembly GCF_023634085.1. Lineage (NCBI taxonomy): Eukaryota > Metazoa > Chordata > Aves > Falconiformes > Falconidae > Falco > Falco cherrug. The sequence continues at coordinate 10,028,919 of NC_073720.1, read as the reverse complement.
CTCACAACGCCCTGAACTCTGCTGTTCCGCCAGCTCTCGATCCACCTCACTGTCCACTCATCTAGTCCACACTGCCTGAGCTTACGTGTCAGGATCTTATGGGAGACAGTGTCAAAAGCCTTGCTGAGATCAAGGCAGACAACATCCACCACTGGCCTCCCCTCATCTACCCAGCCAGACATTCCATCAGAGAAGGCTATCGGGTTGGTCAGGCATGATTCCCCCTTGGTGAATCTGTGTTGACTCTTCCTGGTGACCTCCTTTTCCTCCACGTGGTTTGAGATGACCACCAGGATGAGCTGTTCCATCACCTTTCCAGGGATGGTGGTGAGGCTGACTGGCCTGTAGTCTCCCGGATCCTCCCTCTTGCCCTTTTTGAAGACTGGAGCAACATTGGCTTTCCTCCTGTCTTCAGGCACCTCTCCTGTCCTGTAAAGTTCTGATGCCTTGACTCCTCCATTCAACTTTTTTTTCAGTGACTCATGAGTAAATAGTTTGTTTCTTGTCTCAAGAGCATTTGGTTTGCTGTCAAATGCATGTTAATACCCATGTCTTGTCTTCAGAGTCCGGTATGTTCTGTGCCAGGTGTGATGTGGGTGGTAGTGGTGCCCTTTAGCAGGCAAAGTCTTTCGCTTTTACATCCTTTGCCATCTGTTGACATGTGTTAACTGTCTGCCAGCCTCCTGGAATTAAACACAAGAGGGCAAGACACAAGTAAAAATGGACAAATGTGATTTTATCAGTGAACAAATCCAGTGACATCAAAGTGCATGTCCTTTAGCTAGTAGTGATTCAGAGCTTCATAGCAAGGTGGAATGCCTTGGTGTTGTCCCTGGAAATGTGAATTCAGAGTCACTCATCCTGCTGGCTGCTTTTACCTCTGGTCATTTCTCAGATAATTTCTTTGTATTCTGGATTCTTTTGCTTTGGACCATTTCAAGGAGGATGAGTGAGACCATTATCTACTTTTGTCACCTGTACTGCACAACCTGTGAGTAGGTTTTGTTCTAAGATTAGTGTGTGGCTGATCTAACAACCAAGCTGGTCTCCGTGATACTTGGAAAGTCATGGCAGTCAGGTGAAGACCCTGGTGACTGGAAAAAGAGAAACATTGTACCCATTTTTAAAAATGGTAGAAAGGGGGACCCTGGGAACTACCAACCTGTCACCTTCCCTCTGTGCCTGCGAGGATCATGGAACAGTTTCTCCTAAAGCTATGCTAAGGCACATGGAGGACAGGGAGGTGATATGATACAGCCATCATGGCTTTACCAAGGGGCAGTCCTGCCTGACCAACCTAATAGCCTTCTATGATGGAGTGATTCATCACTGGACAAGGGAAGAGCTACAGATGTTTTCTGTTGGGACTTCTGTAAGGCCTTTGACACAGTCCCCCACAACATCCTGCTCTCTAAATTGGAGAGATATCAGTTTGATGGATATACTGTTCAGGGATGAGGAATTGGTTGGGTGGTTGCATCCAAAGAGTAGTCATCAATGGCTTGATGTCTAGGAAGAGATTGATGATGAGTGGTGTCCCTCAGGGGATCTGTATTCATAGGACCATAGAATGGTTTGGGTTGGCAAGGACCTTAAAGATCATCTAGTTCCAACCCCCCTGTCATGGGCAGGGACACCTTCCACCAGACCAGGCTGCTCAAAGCCCCATCCAGCCTGGCCTTGAACACTGCCAGGGATGGGGCTTCCACAACTTCTCTGGGCAACCTGTTCCAGTGCCTCACCACCCTTACAGTGAAGAATTTCTTCCTTATATCTAATCTAAAGCCTACCCTCTCTCAGCTTAAAGCCATTTTTGTCCTATCACTATATGCCTTTGCAGTTGCACACAGAGGTGGGATGTGCCTCGTCCCTGGAAGCCTCCCAGGTCAGCCTGGACGGGGCTCTCAGAACCTCCTCTACTTGAGACGGCCCTGCCCCTTGCTGGCGGGTTGGGCCCGGCGACCTCTGAGGGTCCCTCCCAGCCCAAACTGTTCTGTGTTCTGATCTCCGCTGGAAAAGGAGTTATGCCAGTTTGGCAACTTAGTCTTCAAAGAGTCCGTGTTTCTTTGGAGCCTGACATACATTAGTAAATCTGCATTGCTATAGAGTGGAAGAACTTTACGCTGAGTATTTTTAAACAGAAAAGAGATGTTTACAATGTGAATAAAAGACAAGACTGACAACTGGGAAAAATCAAACTGTGCTACTCAGCGTGCCCAGCAATAATACTGGTGTAGTGATGCTGTGAGCATAGTCTTGCTTTTGCTGTTGTGTTAGCAAAAAACTTATTTGAAGGGGAACAAGGATGCCATTTTCCAGCTTGCCCCTGAAGGTGAACTCTTTGTGACCAGTTGAAGCTGGTCTGGAGCTGTGCTGCTGCAGAAAGGGATGTTCCCACCTGCTCATTCTTGCTGGCAAAGATGTGCAAGTGGCTAGGGAGTCAGCTGGATCACCTTGCTGCTTTGTGATGGGTTTTCTGTTAGGGTTAGTTTTCAGCAAGGGTAGAGATATGATCAGCTGACCTTGCGGCTACCTGAGGCCTGGTTACTGTCACAAGGGTGGTAAGGCTGGGTGGGTGAGGAGGAAGCACATAGAGTTTCAAATATTGGGTTAAGCCAATTGTGAAACTTCATCATGATCAATTATGTTTTAGTGAGTCTGTTTTTAGCAAGGCAATGTATTTATTTGGGGTTTCTTACAAATGTTAGTATGAATGACTAATGTCTATTTGATTTCTGAGAGCAGAATGTGAAGACATGGGACACAGAGCATATCATGAGTACTTCTTGCATGAAGAATAAGCTATCTCTTTTGTGCATGTTTTTTGTGCCTTGCAAATCTACATCCATCCTGTTTGTGTAATAAAAACATACTGTAGCTCAGGGTGGCAACCTTTGTTTTTGTTCCAGTTGATTTATCAACTGAAAAATAAGGCTGCCTTTTTATCTGCTGCTGTTTTGTGTGCAGTGGCAGCAGTGGAGGGCATGAGAAATTCTATGTGCTGCCTTGAAACAGTATTTCATAGGCCTTGTGGTTTAAAGTCAATGCTTTCAGTTAAAGATGTATGGGAAGGGCACTTATATTTAATTAATTTGTTTCTTTAGGGTTTTTTTGCCCCCTAAACTGTTGTCTCTGAGAGATAGGTCAAAAAATGGAGGTAGCTTTAATGGAAGACTGTGGCAAACTGTTCTGCTCTCAGTATGGTATCTAAGAGAAAGGTGGATTTTGCATTTCACGCTCTGGTCCCCAGATGCTCAATTCCCTGCCACAGTCTTTACTTTTGGCAAATTGATTACTGAAGTTCTTAGTCAATGAAGTGGGGCAGTTTCTTGATTAACTTGATTGGAAGCTGTTTGTAAAGAGGACAGCCACGTAGTAATTGTATGGGATCCATTTGCCAAAATGACTTCTCACCACTTCTTCAAAGCAAAAGAAATGTATCAATACAGCTAGTAATCTCATTGGGTGTGAAAAGTAGGGGCAGATCATGAAGATTCATGGCTATGACAGCTGTAGTACCTAGCCATGACTGCCTGTCTGTCTTGATCCTTGAGTGACAGCACTGTTGTACATCTGAATTGCTTTAAAGGGAGGGGGGAAAAAGGAAGATGATTTTCTCTCAGTCATGTAGTCCGGCCTGTTTCCTCGTTAGAACAAGGTTGTCCTGCAGAGAACATGATAGCAAATCCAGCTCTGTTTCCTACAGATGAAGTGTGTAGGACTTGCGGCAGGTGGCCAAAGCAATCCTGGCTTGGTAAATCCTGGATGTTAAGTTATTTGGCATGCTAATGGCTTACCTGCGTATGTTTTAGTAGCAGGAAGAGCTGAATTATGCACAAAGCTTAAAATTGAGAGACAAATGTAAACAGTTTACTGTTTGGAGATTGGTGGGGGTTTACTGCATCCAGGAAAAGTTCTTGGGGCTGGTTTTTAGTTTCTATATAATGACTAGCTAGAAAAGAAGTTCTTATTCCTGCTTGAGATAAAGAAAAAAATAAATGTATAGTTCAGCTGTCAGGACTTTTCAAGACTCTAAGAGAGTCCAGGCTGCTTTGGAGTTACTTGCAGATGTACTTTTTTCCAAGAGTAGCGAAGGTACCAGTTTGCTTGGAAGAACTAGGCCAATTTCCATTTTTTCTTTGTATTTATGTTATTGTATGCTGTGGTTTTGGCCACACTTGTTTAAAGCAGTCACATTCTTTACTTTGTTTACTGTAGTGTCTCTAATTACTCTAGTGCCTCTAAAGCTCTTAAAACAGCATTTACATTTTCTGCATTCTTAGTCTATCTTGTTTCTTAACATTTCTTCCCTTTTGGCTTTAGAAGTGTCTGACTGTTGGCTTCTGTCGTTGGATTTGCATGGAAGATTTCTTGGCAACCAGTGGTGCAGCTTGCAAGTGTGAGCCTCTGGCTTCCTGGCCTGCTGTAGGTGATGCAGGTGTCCTGGCATACACAGGCAGTGGTTGCTTATTTTATTCTAGGGAGATGGTGTTTGTTTTTACACTCAGTGTTCCTCACCAAGCGAGGAGAGAAGGTACTGCTTAGAACTTCACAGCTGAAACTACAGAGCCAGTCCCTTAACTGTGCAGTTTCTTGCCCTAAGAGCAGTTGCTGTTCTGGTTACTAGTGGTGCAAGAATTATTTACTTTAAAAAAGAAAAAGAGAAAGAAAAAAGAAGTAGATATCTGTAGTGAAAAACAAGAAATAATTTGAAAAACATGGGATGTTAGCTAATCCTTACAAACAGTTAACAAAGCGTGGCATTCAGAGAAGGAACAGACACCATAAATAAAGCTGACAAATGCCAGGTTGGGGCATAACTAGGTAAGCTCAAGGACTAAGAAATGGTTAGCAAGAAGGAAATGGTTAGGGAGACTAACCAAAAAATTACTTGAATTATGTGTGAAGTATCCTAATCAGCATGCTAAAAGATTCACCCTCGAACAAAGCAAGCCCCTGCCCACAGAACAGGAGTGGTGAAAAAATTTGTACCTTTAAATGGAGTTGAGGCTTTTAAGAGCCAGTGAGAACTAAGTGTGATGTAATTGTAAACAGTAATTCGAAGTGTATTGTGGTTTACTGTGTGTTAAGAGGGGTGCAGCTTTGTACATTCACTACCTAGCACCCACCTCTGCACAGACATGCAGTAAATGACACCTCAGCTCTGTGCATCATCGGCTCTTGCACACTAGGTGAAGAACCAAGATTTGGGGTAACAGTAGTACTATGCAACTGGAGAAGTGAGGAAATGACAAAGCAATGCAAAGATTGACAATGAATTAGAGGGTGGTACAGGCAGGTGAAAGCACTGCAAGAAATATGTCTGGTTGCTGCTTCTGAGAATATCTTAATTTGGAAACTTATTGTAGGAAAATTATGTTGAAGATGCAGGGCAGTAATGTGAGGGTCTGATCTTCAGCATTCTGTGTTTCCAAGTTCTTTACCTTTTCAGCCCAACTAGTTTAGAGTTTAACTAAAGGAATTTTGCGTTACAAGTAAGTCTGTATTAACCTTGTATCAAATATGGATGTATGGCAGTGGTGTCAGACTGGAGAATGTGAAGGGTTTTTCATTTCAGTCCGCATACCTGTTGAGATGCTCTTCCAAGTACCTGTCTCTTACAGCTGAAGCATGATTTTCCTGAGTCTGTGGAAACCCCGAGGTGTTTTCCTAATTAGCACTTCTGGTGCCAGCTTTAGGACCTGCAATTCTTAATTTTAGGTACTTCACTGTTGATTTTGTGGGTATGTCAGTAGTTGAAGGAGGACAGGGGAACGGATTGGATGTTTCTGCTGGAGGGAAATACTGAGGAGGAAAAGAGGATATCTAGTCATATGGGTGTTACTAAAAATCGTAACCAAGGAAACTCCAAACCAAATGGTAGTTTCGAAAGCAGGCATCGGTTTATTGCAACGTTGGGTGCGTGGGGGATTTTTCTTCCTAACTTGCAAATAAAGCTGCTTGAGGGTACACCCCCCACCCCCCACCCACCCCGTTATGTACAGCAGAGCGGTTGCATATTCGTAGTATGCTACATATGCATTGTCATTCACACGCAGGATGGGTTACAAGTTTCTCGCCTCTAACCCAAATTAGCGCGCATCCTCTGATAGCACTGCTGAAGCTCTTTACCAGCTATGCGTGCTCCCCAAGCAGGGCTTTGCCCTCTTTTGGGGTGAGCTATTTGAGTCGGAGGTCACCATCTCCCACTGCCACAATTACTTTGGTCCTACTTTGAACTAACATTCTGTTTGTGGACTGCCACACCTTATCAGCTTGTCTTCTCTTGCAGCTAGAACTTCCTCACTTGCAGACTTCTTTTGCCTAGCATAGGTAATGATGTTCTTTTCACCATTTTGTTCTTTGATTGTGACATCAGCAAAAGAAGAGGGGCTTGTCCTTTGTTCTTTCCAACTAAATTGGTTTTTTAAGTCTTTGGTATGAGGGGAAGGACAAGGGAGCATGAAAGCATGGGCGAGTGCTGGTCCTGATGATGCAGTGACCTTGTTAGTTTTCAGGGATGTGGCAAGGGTGGAGGGACTGCTCTGTGCATTGTGTTTTTATCAGCTGTCTCAGGCAGTGAACTACATTGTAAGGCTTTGGGAAAAGTGTGGAGTGCCTCTCCCCTGCTCAGCTGCACTTCAGCTTTCGCCTGACCCCACAACTGCATGCAAAATGAAGAAATACACAGGAAAATTCAGTTTCTTAAGGAGCAATCATCTATTTGTGCAAGACTGATACCTACAGAGGAAGATCTTTTGCAGGCTGAAGGTGATTCACAATTCTAGACACAACACACAAATAGTGATGAATGGATTTCAGCTTTCTGTGTAGAAGAGGTTTAACATACCATACTTCATCAGGTGTTGATTTGACATTAATATTCTGCTAGTTCAGTGCAAGAATAATAGATGGGGGGGGGGGTTATGTTTATTAAAGAACAGATCTATAGTTTGTGAGTTCACCAAAAGCAACTTTTACATATAACCTTTCTTTGAGAACTTCTAGATTTCTCTCTGTCCTTCTAGAAATGTCTGACAAATTATTTGAGTTTTCTTTTTTTGTTGTTGCCTTTTCCAGTTACTTCCAGAGGCTTTGAGACAACATTCTTTGGTTGTAGAAGGAACAAACTTAAGGGGTGAGGGGTGGAATTTAATTATAAACCTGGGCTATTCTACATCATTTTCCTTAGTGCCAAGTCACCTTCAGATGCTCCATTTCCATGCTTCACTCATGTTCCCTCACAGGGCATTGTCCTCTCTGTTACACATATTTGACTGCTAGTGCATCTGCCCTCTGAACAACATCTGTGAAATGATCCAGCACAAGAGCCTCCCAAATGAATGTGCACTTTGGAAGGCAACGTAAACCTTTGTTCTGGATTAGATTGTAACCCTATGGTTGCATATCTTTGGACTGACACAACTCTGTGTATAATGTCTGTTTGAAGAGTTGTAAGGCTTTATAACTGAGTTTTCTGCCAAGGGGACAGCAACATAGAGCTCCGACTTGTAGTCTTTTTGCAGGGTGAGGTTATGTAACTAGATACCTTTTGGTTTTTTTCTAGATGTTTGCACTGGCAGTACTATATTTAGTTACTGTTCTCTGTGTATCACCAGAAAATAAACTCCAGTTACATAAATTTGTAAAGTATCAGTTTGCCCAAGCTAAAACTTTATAGCAAGTATCTTACCTTGGAGGCAGAAGACTTGTGCTAAGCCCTCTGGGGCTTACTGGCTGTTTTGAGGTGGGTCTTTCTCACTGTAGTACAGGGAAACTAAAAAACTCTATTTTGTCATGGCACTGAAAAGGGAAAAGAGTTTTAGGTTCAAGGGCTTTGTTAAATGGGAAACCTCCCATCACAAATTCCTCTCCTTTCTCTTCCGTTGCTGTGAAAACCAGTTGAGATGACTGAAATAAAGCTCACTGTAATTAAGTTGGTTTACTTGTTTTCAGAAGAAATTTATGCAGTTTTCACCTGTCCTTGCAGCATTTGTGTATTCCAGCTTGAAAAGAACGTCAATTAGAAATAGGGGGGATATTTGACCATCTTGGTTTTTTTATCTCTTCAGTCATGACTTACATCTCCTATTTTTTTCCCCAGTTATTTGTAGTAGATGTCCAGACTGGTCAAATTACCAAGATTCCTATTCTGAAAGATCGTGAACCTGGCATGGTGAACCAGCAGGGATGTGGTATTCATGCCATTGAGCTCAACCCCTCGAGGACTCTGCTGGCCACAGGTGGAGATAACCCTAACAGTCTCGCCATTTACCGTCTGCCTACACTTGATCCTGTCTGCGTGGGAGATGTAAGTGGGAGTATTTGGGGGAAGTTAGTTCTGTCACTTACAAGAATTGCTGCTTTGAAGTGCCTAATGTCAGAGCAAGGTTAAGATTTGGGAGTCTTGTAGTGGAGAGTGAATTTCTGAAAGCTTGAAAACATTCCTGATTAGCTTGTCTTTTTTTGTTAAGATATCTTAAATACGAGTGAGTACACAAATGTGAGACAGTTCTCAGTGTTCTAAGTCAGATTTCTTCCTCACGTGAATTCAGGTCTACTTCAGATTACTTTAAGCACTGAAAATGTAACAAAATCTTAAATGTTGAAGTCTAATTGTGGTGATGAACTCTGAAACTAGTTTTTTGAAAAATCTCTTTGGAGAATTTGAAAAGATGGTACAAATTGTTCAGATTTTCCCCATACGTGCAGCTTATGTATGTATTATTCCAGATGCAGAACTTGGCTTTGAGAATTAGTTCTAACCCAGTGGCTTACGGCAGTTTGGTAGACTCTGGTATTCCTTATATTTCTGAAACATCATGAGGCCTTTTTAAAATAGCCATTCTTAAAAAGAAAAAAGGCTGAGATGAGTATAGTGGTGTCCTATAAGCACTTCTCTTTCAAATTCTCCTTTCTATTCAGGACTTCACATAGAAGTTAACTACAGCGGCAGAGGACAGGTCAGAATTTCTGCAGAAGCAGATAACCAGCTGCAGAAAGGCTCAAGTCTGAAGATTTGTATGACTTGCTAGTCATTTTCTTGCTCCTGTGACTTTGCAGCTTTTCAAACAAAACTAGAATCTTACAGTCTTTTTTTACCCACAGATTTCTCACCTGCTTAAGGAAAGATTCTTTAAGTTATAGTCTTGAAGAATGAATCTGCAGGTCATATATTATAAACATAAGATTTTGGTTACTTTTTATAATATGGTTGTGCGGTTGAGGAAATAAAGTATGTAGCTACTTTACAGAAGTAAAGTAGTGTACTCTAGAGTATAATGGCACAGAAAAACCTCTTTTTTCTTTTAGGATGGACATAAGGACTGGATATTTTCAATTGCATGGATTAGTGATACTATGGCTGTTTCTGGTAAAGTAGATTTTTCTCTTCCCCCCTTCCCCGCCCCCCTTTCCAGAATTTTATACTGATGTACAGAACTTGGTAGGTCTTAGGGAAGTACCTTTATCCCTTGGATACTTGAATTGTTAGTTCAGTAAGATTTTTTATGTTTTTTTTAACAAAAAGCTAATCCTGGAATTTGATGTTGAATTTAATATAAAAGGTGATCCTTGCAAGTCTGCAACCCAGTATCTGCGTTCAAAAAACACTGTCACATAGTAAGCTTGCAGAGATCAGCAGAGATGATTGCAAATATCCAAGGGAAACATAAGGACCCAATGGAATATAAGCACAGCATGTGAGATAGAAAATACTGAGAGCAGCACAGTTCAGTGTTCTCAAGAATGGAGGCGTGAGTAGAACACTGCCATGTTCTCTGTTGTGTGATGCTTACAGCAGGATGTAGGTTCTAGTCTCCAGAGCTGAGACACCAGGGGAAAATTTACTGAAAGCAATTAGCAAGTCTGATTGCTAAACTGAGTTCTTTAGAACTTGGCTGATGATCCTAATCATGAGGAAAAAAAAAAAGACAACTAACTTAAGAAATTTTAATCTTACAGATTTCAATAACATCTGTATCTGAAAGTGTGGAGCAGAAATATTTGAACTCCAAACACTGAGGATATAGCAAATACCTTTATGTGAATTAAGAAACTGCCAATTTTTTGTTACTTTCTTGGTGCAGGTTAAATGCTACAGGAGGAAAAATGGGCATTTTGTCCCATAGCAGTTCACACAGATCGTATAGCCTGAGGTTAAGAGATTAGGCAGCTACTTTCTCACTGCTGTCAAAACAGTTGAGAGTACAAAGGGGACCAGGGGCTCGGTTATTCCTCTTGCTTGTGTTAGCTTCAGCAAGAACAAGGTAGGGCTCTGCTTGTAAAACGTCCAACAGTGTATTTCAGTAGTCTGTGAACATAAAATTAAACTCTGACTAAGCAGCCATAGCTGAGGGAGAATGCATAACTTCACTCAGTTGTACTAGCTGGACAAAAGATTTCCATGGCAAAAGTTTCAGATGGGATGAATAATTCCCAGGATGGCATGAGTCTAGGGTAACAAATTATATTCTCCTTAGCTTCAGGGCTAACTTGTTGAAAAACATACTTTTCTCTTGCTAAGGCTATTAAAAGGGACAACATCCTCCTTAAGTGTGTCAAGATGTTTAGAAATTCTACTGTTGAGAATTTAGCCTCCATAGCAAACAAGATTAGATGCCATTAAAAACCATCAGCATGTAAATTGAGTGGCAGGTTGTTGTGTCATATGCTGCTTGCACCTATGCAAGTGCCATTAGGAAGCTCCTTTTATATTTGGCTGTAGTAGGTGATAGTGCCAAATGACTGAATCCATCTGTGAGGGGGCAAAGCTATCTCTGCTGTGCTGGACCACCCGTGTTGCAACAAGATGTTTTGCTGAACTGATTTTGAGGCTTATTCCCTATGATGTACCAAAGCTTATAAATTCAGTACTCTGATTTAGATACTTAGTCTTTTCTGGCATCTTAATTATGCATTCCCTGTGAGAGGAGGAGGGATGTGTTCTTCACATTGTCAGTGAAGAAACTGAGGTAGGTGTCAAATCTGTCAGAGCTGACTTAGATGGAAGTTAGTTGTCTAAACACTAGAAAGGATGGGTATAAGGCCTTGGGTTAAGCCTGTGTTGATCTATGAACCAAAGACATTCAGATTGTGTCATCCAGTATTGTTATTCTTGTTGATTCATATTTTGGATTAATGTCTTCAAATTCAGTAGAAAAATAAGATGAGTTCGTGCTTATTTAACCTCAGTTCCTGCGCTACATTCTTTAAACAAGAAGTTGCACAGGTTTTAGCAAAATAATGTTTTTAATCAGTTTCATCCAAATTCATATAAACTGCGGTTTATGTTCAGTTCATGGATATTTGTGTACATATCCATAAACATACTGGTAGAAATCAAATGAACCCAAAATGACATAAACCCAAATGAGTTTTCTTGGGGGTTTCTGTATTGGCTTAACAGACTGTCAATCTTAGCCTTGGTAAACCACGCTGAACATGTAAGCTATTTAGTCACATTGGAGTTTATTCTATGGGTGACTCTTTAATGGTGATTGTTGTACAGGATTGTGGTTTTTGATGCATCCTCATCAGTTTGAAAACAGATGAGGTAATCTATGCTTGGAAACCATGCAGACAAACAAGCTGACAATGAGTTCGCAATGTTATGAACTTTACAGCTCAGTAAATCACATTTTTATTAATAATTAACATGTAAGCATCAACATTGTGTTCAGTTAGATTAATTGTATCCTTTCTTTCTTTCAGACCCTATTGTTTATTCCTTTTTTAAAAAGGGGAGTTATGTGTATATGAAATGGACTACTTATCTATGGATTATTTTATTCAGGTTCCCGAGATGGTTCAATGGGTCTCTGGGAAGTCACCGAAGATGTGTTGTCCAAAAGTGATGCTAGGCATAATCTCTCTCAAGTTCCTGTCTATGCCCACATTGCACACAGGGCTTTGAAGGATATCCCCAAGGAGAACACCAATCCTCACAACTGCAAAGTCCGAGCATTGGCCTTCAACAACAAGAACAAGGTCAGTAAGAGAAGCAAAACAGTTGAGAAGTCCTAAAACTGTCCATATGTATTAGAAAAAGAAAAAAAGTTACCTAAATATAAAATCCTGCAGAAGCAACCTAATATTTTTTTCTCTGATCCTTTTGCATCCTTATCATGTGAGGTGGTAGTCTTCATGTGCTGTATCTGCTTCTGCCACAAGTGAATGGAGCTCAAATGTTTTTTCTAAATTCAGGAGGCCTAGAGCTGAGTACTCATTACAGTCTGTTTCAGCTTAGTAAATGCATCTCTGCACTCCTGAGTCCAGACAAGGAGGTTTCCGTTTCCTTGTACAGCTTCATACAAAGGTTTGGAAATGAGTCCCAAATTCATTATCCGTAGGCGACACCATCCGGTCACTGCTAGAAATCCTGAGTTCTCTTTTTTGACTTGGGGGGGTGGGGCGGCAGGGGGGGGAGGGGGGCGTGTTGGAGTTGGGGAGGGCGGTGATTTGGTAAGTCACCTCCTTCCTTTCAACTCCAAATTTTCTTTCTCCTTGGGCTGTTTCAGATCCAAGACAAATCACATTTTACTGAATAATTTGTGCTTTCTTTTATGACACTGTATCCTTGACATTGCTCAGATTGTTTTGCTAGTACACTACCAAAGATCATAGGACTGTTCTTAAATCCTTGAGGAAGCACTGTCCAGCATAATTGCTTTAAGTATTCTGTTGTGAGGTTCTCCCATTCAAAAGCAAACTACTTCAGAATTTGTTCATCCAATGGAATGCAAAACAAGGCATCTTTTAATCCAATACTGTAAAAGAAACATTTGAATCAACTATCACTGTTAACAAAGTATAAGGATTAGGCACTACTGGGTATACATCAATCACTATTTGATTAATAGCCCTTAGATCTTGTACTAAACAATATTCTTGTGAATGTGGCTTTACAAAAATCCATGGATTAGAAGATTATTCACTATAGGCTCCAGTCCAACCTGAGCTACCAATTTCATAGGATATTGTTTTTGTCTAACTGGCTTTGCTCCCAGTTTCAATTCTACTGTTACTGGTTCTGCTGATTTACCTCCTCTAGGCTTCTCAGTATCCCAGACAAAAGGAATCACTGTGCTCATGATTTCAGAGGGGGCTTCAACTTACTTGTCCTTATTTTCAGCTTTCTTCGTTTCTGACAATTCCTGTAATGTATATATATTTGTTTGTGCCTTCCAGGCATTATTTTGTAGAATACATACTGGAACTTTATTCTGATCAATAGTTATCTGTGCTCCCAATTCATTTAATAAATCTCTTCCCATCAGAGGTAGGGGACATTCTGGCATATGTAACAATTCATGTATAAAGAAAGGTCTGGTTTCTCATTTTCCTGTGGCAACAATTACTGGCATAGAGAATTTGCTCATTGGCCCTTTACAGCTATTTAGTACAGAATATGTTGCTGCTGCGTCAACTAAGAATGTGTTTCATTCCCCAGCTTAACTGAAACCAGGGGTTCAGCTGAGGGGTATAGTTCCTTAACCTCCAGTCCCCATCAGTCTGAGTCTTCCATACCACCCATAAGCAGATCTGGCTCTGGAATGGATGCAGATGGGGGTATCCAATTAGTTTATTGTTTCTTTGGACATTCATTTTTCCAACATCCTTTTTCTTTGCAAATCAGGCACTGATCTTTCCCCAAAGGGAATTCCTTTTATTTCCTTCTACTCCTTGTTCTCTTTTGTGCCCTCATACTCTTGGGGAAACCTCTTTACCGAGATGAGGTTTGGGCTTGGGTAGATGTGGCTGTCAAAATTGCAGCATTTTGTTTCTTTTTCTTTACTTTCTGTTTCTCTGCTGCCACCACCCCGCCCCCAGCCCTGCCACTGCCAAGACCTCTGTTATTATATACCTTATAAGCAATTTCTATCAACTGAAATAGCGACATTCCAGACACACCATCTACTTTTTCCAACTTTCTTCTTATTTCTGGAACTGACTGCCCCACAAAGCAGTGAAAGCCATTTATCATCTCCTTCTCTTCCTGAGCTTTTTCTAACAGCATTCTTTTTCCTTGGGGAAAAAAATCTCTCCTTATTATCCACAACACTATCCTGAAACCATCAGTTGCACATAGTCTTCCTCATTCTGCAATTTGGAACACCTTTTCACAATACTAGAAGCACAACAACGCTGAGGCGATTTCTTTTTATCTTCCGTCATCATTCATACAGCAGAATCAGATATCATCAGTTTACATTTCCTTCTTGTTTCATGATCATTTCTCAAGGAAAAACAAATACACATATGGGATTTCATCCTATATTCCTTCACATCTACAAAAAAACATTTACTGCAGTACTGTATTATTGCTTATGCTTCCATTCTTAGGCCATGTCTCCTGATCGTCTAACGTATACAAGGGCCACCAGTGATTACAATATTCTATCATTTTTTTCCAAGTGAGGGAGTCGCCACCAAACTTGCTCCAATGTTTTAGTACACAACCCAAAGGAGAACTGTTAAGAAACGCCTTTCCAGTAGAATGTCTGGTTCCCATGTCACAAAGTTTCAAAATCACAAAAACCCAATATCTAAACAAAATCAGGCAAACAAAACTTGACACAGACAAAATCCAGCAAACAAAATCTGACAAACTTTCAAATTACCAGTGTCCAAAATCCAGTCTCCAGGTGTGCCCATAATAGCGTATGGATTACACAGTTGTGCGCTTCAAATATCCTGGTGGGCCCCTAACCTACAATACCAATAGCATAACTAATCTTATGTAATATCCTGGTGGGACTCTAACCTACCAGTGGGACTCTAACCCACAATCTGATATGACTTATTTGTGAGCAACCTAAGTATTTATGACCAATGTGGTTAATATCTCAAGGAGCTGTCACAGAGACTCACCTGGCAAGGGAATCAGAGGGCCTCCCTGAAAAGTCTCCGGTGCATGCTTGGAGGGCTCATAATTCGTCTGGTCTATCAAGGTTCTGGAGAGTGGATCCCATCTGGTCGCCCAATTCTGTTACTAAAAATCGTAACCAAGGAAACTCCAAACCAAATGGTAGTTTCGAAAGCAGGCATCGGTTTATTGCAGCGCTGGGTGCGTGGGGGATTTTTCTTCCTAACTTGCAAATAAAGCTGCTTGAGGGTACACCCCCCACCCCCCACCCACCCCGTTATGTACAGCAGAGCGGTTGCATATTCGTAGTATGCTACATATGCATTGTCATTCACACGCAGGATGGGTTACAAGTTTCTCGCCTCTAACCCAAATTAGCGCGCATCCTCTGATAGCACTGCTGAAGCTCTTTACCAGCTATGCGTGCTCCCCAAGCAGGGCTTTGCCCTCTTTTGGGGTGAGCTATTTGAGTCGGAGGTCACCATCTCCCACTGCCACAATTACTTTGGTCCTACTTTGAACTAACATTCTGTTTGTGGACTGCCACACCTTATCAGCTTGTTTCCTCTTGCAGCCTCTTGGAGGCTTCTTTCTGCATAATTTAGATAACAACATTCTTTTCACCCTCTCTTCTTTGTTTCCCAAGGCTTGATTAGAAGTCCTTTCATTCATCGATTTTGATGACTTCAGAAGGTCAGCTTGACCTCAACTTTGTGCACAGATTTGTTTAACATACAGTTAAACACTAAATCAGAGTTCAGTAATTCGGGAGTTTAGACAACATTTACAAGCACCGAAACACCTCTTGTGGCTTGAATCCTGCTCTGAAGTGCTCTTGTTGCTTTCATTCCCCTTTTGTGAAGACCTGAATGAACATTCAGGCAGTTCCTGTTCTGACGGCTGAATCCTTACTCGATTGCTCAGCAAATGAGGTGACTGACTCACAGGGCGGGCACCAGTGCTTGATTTGGTGTTATGTTGTTGGCATTTGACAAACAGTAAATGTTAACCTCCTCCATGCTGATACCTTGTTACTACTAGTGGGAGTTGCAGTTCATCCTCCATTGCTTTTCTTTCTGCCTTCCAAGAGCGGGTAAGATCTGAAGCAAAGGCGGGTGTGCTCTCAGAAGCACAGTGCTCCTGTGGGCTTTATTACTCACTATAGCTGTTAATTACTCCTTTGTGATGGAGACTGCATATAGTGTTTTGAGTAGCATAGTGCCTGGAAAGAAATGTTTGCTTAATGGTCAGAATCAGTGTAGGAGCTGCTGAAGAGTGCTGTTAACTCTAGCTTGTACCGTCTAATAATTATTTATTTGATTGCTAACAAGATCTATACTTTTGAAAATTATTTTTGGGTTTTTTTTACTGTTTTATTAACTCTTAGTCTACCTGGCACCTTTGTGCTGTATTGCATTCTGCCATGATCAGCCTAAAATGAAAATTTATCTTGATAAGCCTGTACAGGATTATGGATGACTTCAGTCCAGAGTATGCAGCCTGCCTAGTAGAGAATGTGGGCTTGTAAGGACATCTACAAGGACACCTATAATACAGAAACTAACTCTCTTACTGTGTTTTTTTTATAGGAACTGGGAGCTGTGTCCTTAGATGGGTATTTTCATCTTTGGAAAGCAGAGCACACACTTTCAAAGGTACTTTTCTGTTTGTTGGTGTTATGTTTCAAAAATTGTATAGCAGTTAAGGCTGGTCACTATTCTTCATCTCCTTTAAACACTTGAAGAAAGAGCAGCAATGTCCATAAAACACTTAAAAGCTTTATGTACAATGAAATGCCCTAAAAATTAGAACTTGAGGAAAGAAACTCCCCAGTCCGCTTATTTTGGAGAGTAGGAAGTGCTCTTACCTTTCTGCCAGTTCTGGGTTAGCTGAAGTGAACCATCACCTTGATTTAAAGAACAAAGTCAAAATTTCTTGGTGACTAAGTATCCTTTATTGGCAGCGCTGGGTGCACAGGGGATCCTTCCACCTAACGTGCATACCCGAAGTGACGATCCATCTCACATTTATACAGTAAAACAAATGAATATTCAATTAACGCCTATACATATTCGTTACCTAAACCCGCTTACTCTCACTTTGTATGTTAATTAGCTTATCAGTCCTTTGCCTGGAATGTGGTGGTCTTGCAGGTTTGTAGGTGATTCATGTCCTTGTGAGCATCCTATCTTCTCCAGCAAGAAGACTTAGCACTCCCTCTAGATAACATTGGAACGTCTCTCATCCTTTTCTCATCCTTTTTATAAATAGCCCCTCTGTTAGAGGAAGAAGGGTAGGTGTCTCCTCAAAGCTGTGTGGCTATGTGACCAGACACCACACTCATGACCAGTCACCATACCCACATTCCTTGAGCAGACATACACAATCACAATCGATGTCCATTGTGCCCATTTCACACTATTTCTCCATATCAACCTCAAGTATGATGGATACTTGATGAGCAGAGTTCATAAAGGAAGTTGCATTTGTTTAAGTCTAACTGCAGATCAAACCCAGACATACTGATGTATAAGGTAAGCTTTTTCAGCTGAGAGCTGATGTCTGTGGGTATCTGCTGAAGAAATAACAGCAGCTTAGACAGATCTAAAACATTTTGCCAAAACGTCTGTTGTTCTTTGTATAATACTTGGCTTCAGCCTTTATCATCTTAGTTTGGTTCGGATAAGGCATCCCATCTCCTTCAGGTTTTTTTCTCTGGGTTAGTTACTTTTCAAGTTCTCTTCTTGCGGTGAAAGTACTTTTAGCTGTATTTGATTTTTTTTTAACTGCAACTTCCTTGAACATAACCTACAGAATTGTTCTGTTAACATCTTGCTCTTTTCTCTTAATGGGCTGATTTTTTTATTCTTTTGTTTCCAGTTACTTTCCACAAAGTTGCCGTACTGCAGGGAGAACGTGTGTTTGGCTTATGGTCAGGAATGGTCAGTGTACGCAGTAGGATCACAGGCACATGTCTCCTTTCTGGATCCCAGGCAGCCTTCTCACAATGTTAAATCCGTCTGTTCCAAAGAACGTGGCAGTGGTAAGAAACTTGTCAAAGGGTGCTTCAAGTGGTAAGAAGTAAGCTATTAAGATGGCAGTTAAGATAAACTTTTAATAATTAGGAAGGATTTTTCTTGTGATAAACAAAATCATTAATAGTATGACAGTATTCCATGAGCAAACAACAAACCAAACATGAAAGCAACTCTGAAATCTAGTGATAGACAACGTTAATGCTTTTATGCTCGACAAAATTGTACATCATCCAACTAGTACTGAATTTTTTAAAGTATGCACTTCTATTTATTTGTTACTGTGTCTTACTCTGTTTTACTTCATCTTAAAGCAAATCCAGTCTTCATACCACTGCCAATAGTGTCTGTTCTTGCATTTTTCCCTGGGAATGGAAAAAAAAGCATGTTGTCTGCTCTGTACTGTCATATTGGGAGCCTGTGCTGTGAGTGAATGCTTGGTTTGTAATTTTAAAGCCACGAGTGAGACTCAATTTTCAGTATATTTATTTGCCTTAAATATATGAAAGCTCACTTTTTTTAAAAAAAAGTTTGTGTATTTGAGTGTTTTCCTTTTGTGATGTGGATGCAGTATGTCCTGTTGAACCTTATCACCAGGACTAAGCCTGAGGGCTTGCAGGGTGCATGGTCCCATAAGCTTCTTCCCATACCCTTTATTTTCAAGCATGAGAAGGCACTGTGCTGTGATGCCCATTTTAAACCATATTAATCCCAGACTAATAAATTGCCATTCTCATTTAGCTTGGCTCTAGGCATCCATCCCTTCATGGGGCAAGTTACCAAAAAAGAATGCACATGTGCAAGGATTGGGAAGGTTTTATCTGTGTGGTTACTGCAGTTTGAACAGTGCTGTCCATATAAATGTCAGGGTCTGCTCCTTTCAGATAGGGGAGAAGTGTTTATAATACGAGGAAAGGTGCTTCACCGGCTCATGCTGTCACCTGAACATCTTGCCAGCAACAGCCCTTGTCCTGTCCCACTGTTGGTGAGGGCTCTGTGGAGGTCCTGACACTGTCACCCTTCAGTATCATAGGGAAGAAATACCAAGACACTGGAGTGCGGTGCCCAGTGGTGGCTGGTGGCTGAAAACTTCTGCCTTGAGTATGTGACCATCCCTTCTGGGGGTTTGATCTGTGTGTAGGTGGTATCTCTGGGGTATCTCCAGTTCATATCTGAAGAAAGCCTTTGTTCAGTGCTGTTTTCTGTTCTGCATAGTAGGCAGACCCCTTTTTTTTTTTCTTTGGCATGGTGGTGGAGGCACTTAAGTAATACTAATTCCCAAGACACTGAGTGTTTCAGTTTTCTGTTGATCTCACTGGGACTTGGAGCAGTACAGCACCTCTAGAATGCAGGCTCTTTACTGATTTGCAAACTACAATCCAGGTTGACTTTTAAGTGCTTTGAAGTGTTACCTGAATGTACTTTCAGCTTCCAAATGCAGCTGCTGAATGTGGTAAGTCCACATTAACTTGCGATCATTAGTGTTGTATACAAAAGCAGGTCAGAGAAGCGTTGTCACTTAGTAAGACAGGAACTGGGGCTGGTTTTTACCCAGTATAACCCTCTACATGAGAAGGTAGTTAGTGCTTTTTAGTGTATCTTATGTTGCTTTTCTTAGCAGCTGTCCAGGGAAGTCCAGACCCTGGACTCTAGTTCTTGATCTGTGAGAGCAACTGCTTTCTGCTTGGCTGGCCTGCAGTGCAATGTTGTGTGTCCCTGACTTCATAGCCTAAAGACAGCAATGTTGATGCAAGGACAGGTTTATGCAGCATGGACTGCGTGTCTGCTCCTTGTGTAGGACACACTATTGCGTCATCATTTCCTTACGGGATTTGTAAAGCCCCCTGCCTCTCAGGAGTGAGACTCAATTTGCTGACCCAAATAGTCCAGGTTCACAGGTAGAAGAGTGCTAGCTATGTAGGAGACCTTAGCTGTGATCAGTTCTATGCACAGGTTGTGCTTTTAGTTTGATGGGAATAACTAATGTGAGGTACTTCAGCCCCTTAGGAGCCAATTCAAAGTGCTGTTCTTCAAAGACTGTTCTAAACATCTTCTTAGTGGGTACATCACAGATTTCTTCCATTAATTTTTTTGATCAGAGAAAGATCCACGGTCATTCTGCGTTTTATAGCTTTTTTTTATTAATATATAGCATTAAAAAGTATATGCCATCTGCTTTCATACTCCATCACCTGTTTCTGTTAAGTAAATGCTCTGCTGGGTTGCTTCTCAAGAGCATTTATAGAGCAAAACCAGGAGGAGGTGCCCCCTTCTTTTACTCAAGTGACTGCTTTTGCTGATTGCACAGGGCTCAAGGCTTTCTGCATGTATTTGCCAGAGCCAGGCCCTTGTAATGGGGGTGGGAGGCAGAAGATGTCTCACATGCATTTGTAGTTCTCTGAATTAAAGTGGAGACTCTTATATGAATCTGGTAAATTTAATTCAGCAGGTGTGAGGTTTGCACAGTGGTTTCCCACCTATTAAGCCTGCAGCCAAGACTTCACCTCACATCTGGAGCATGACAACGTGGCCTTGCCTGTTTTAAGTGTGTTGGCTGTGGATGTAGCATCGGGTTGTGGAGGTGGCAGGATGAGCATGTGTTTCTAGTTAGGACTCTGTACTAACAGGGAAGGGTAAGCTCCCTGGCTGCATCCACACCTCTCTGGTGTCTGCTGTCACATGTGCTGCTGGGTGTATGCCAGTATGTTGCAAGTTTTCTGACATTCAGTCCCACTTGGTATGGTGACAGCAGCTGGCACATGGATTTAGCAGGCAGAACTCATTCTTTTTCCCCTCCTGTTTGAATGTCTGTTCAGCTGTAATTCAGTGTTACTTTAAAGAGGTCTTAAAAAGCCCTAGGCTTTATAACCTGGTGTCACACTGCAGGAAGGAAAAGCACAGATGAAGTGGGGTTTAATCTCCGTAGAAGAATTGTTCGGGATAGAGTGCTTACACAGAACAAGCCTTTTACACAATAAGTAGAGATGAGAGGACATTTTGCAAATTGCAAATTCCTGCATACAGAATCTCCCCAAGACTGTTTCCAAGGGATCCTTGTTTACTTGAGGCTTCAGATTTACATTTTGTGAAAACAAAAGGTACTCTTACTCAACCTAATGGCGTAATTGAATTGTGCTAAAATGTTCTGTTTGGACCAGAAACTTGCTGTAGCTTCCTATGCAGTGGTAGAACATGGTGCTGCTTAGGTGGCAGGATTCCTAGTCTGTTTTCATTGCTGAGTGAAGTGCTAGAACTGCCAGCTACAAAGAATAAGGTGTGCTTGTGTGAGAATATTTGAGTGGAGATAGCTTCAAAATTGTTTAAGAGCCTGGTCCATCTTAGCAGCAAAGTGATTATTACTGTTACATATTTCATTATATATAATGTTATATACTTCATTACAGCTAGCCGTAATCAGCAAAATGCACTTGGTGGCAGCTGGGACTAGTTTTTCTCATATCATCACTTATCACAGCTTGGCAGGTAGCTAGGGTCAGATGTGAGCTCATGGAGGAAACCAATGTGATGTTCTTTCTTCTGCTGCCATGTAACTCACTCATGGAGTGTTTGCTCAGAGGATTGTGGCAGACAGAAGAAAGCTGCTTTTAATTCTGAATGGCTTATGATCTTTGCTTATCTGTCAGAGCTGGGGCTTGCTGAGAAGGAAGCTTCTTAACTGTGCACCGTCAGTGTAGCTGATGGCCTCAGAGGAGAAGGGAAGTAGTATGTGTAATTGGAGCTGCTGTTTCAGTAGTATCAATGGGATTTGTCTGCACTGCGGGGAAAAATAATTGTTGTGGAAAATATTAGTGGGTAGTTCCTTTAAAGAAAATATTAGCCATTAAGCAGCAGCACTGCATAGCCAAAGCATACCTCTTCCTTACTGTGTGGCATGTCCCTTCTTGGTTTGACAGGTATTCGATCGGTGAGCTTCTACGAGCACATCATCACAGTGGGAACGGGGCAAGGTTCCCTATTGTTTTACGATATCAGAGCTCAGAGGTTCCTGGATGAAAAGCCCCAGCGTGCCTGCTGTGGACAGAAGCAGAAATTGGGAGGAAGTGAAATTCTGAAGTTGACTACTGGGAGAGGCTGGCTGGTGAGTAGCTTGAGGCTGTAGCAGACCTGTGACACAGGAGTGTCATGGGGCTCAAGGACCAGTACTTTTTATGGTAATGGGAACTATTGCATGAAATCTGTTCCAGCAAAACAATGATCATGTAACAGATTACTGTAATCATGAAGGGCAAGAAGTGCTGCAGATTGCTTTCTACAAAAGTTTTATGAAGATGGGTTGCTTTAGTGTAAGGCATACTGACTACTGCTCTTATGCACTGATTTTTAAATGAACTACATTTTACATCATTATATTTTGTAATGTAATCTAACTTGCAGTTATCAGAGCCTCAAACACAAAATACATTGTCTTCCTTTAAAACCGTGCTACTCTAATGTGGTACTCAAAGTAAGAGAGATTTAATTTAATTGTATGCAGTTTTAGCAACTGTGGCTTCCTGAGGAAATGCCATGGCAGGCACTTCAGTTCAATTTCCTGCATGTTATCATAAAGCAGTTAATGGCTTTGTCTAACTTCTCTCCGTTATCTTTTGTATCACGGTGATACAACTTTAAAAAACAATGAAACTTGGTATCTTCCCAACCTTTCACGTCGCCCCTCCAATGTTTGGCCCAAATGTCCTCAGGAGAAGCTTCAGGACAACTCTGGTATCTTCAAGTTGATCTGTCTGAAGCTTCAGGGCCTGTTAACAGAAAAGATCCCTTCTTAGGCTCTGGAAGCTACCTTTTGCTTTTGTGAAACAAGGTTTTGGGTTTGTGTGGCAACAATAATAATCTAAACTTTCCTTCAACAGAATCATGATGAAACCTGGAGGAATTATTTTTCTGACATAAGTTTCTTCCCAAATGCTGTTTACACCCACTGCTACGACTCGTCTGGAACAAAACTCTTTGTGGCAGGAGGCCCCCTTCCGTCAGGACTTCATGGGAATTACGCTGGTCTCTGGAGCTAATAACTCTTTCTAAATGATGATCTTAAGTTTTCCACTTTTCTTTTGCTTTTTTCTAACAACAAAATTGCGTGATGCCATTGATTTCTGATTTAAATGCAAGTTATTTTTTGGCAGAGTTTTCTGTTGGTCTCCAACAGTTTTGTACATCTTTTTGAACCAGTTTTTTGCTTTAACCTCCTTGATCCTTTATACGAAGGGTTTTTGAAATCCCTTTTTGTTGTATTTACTCCAAATGACTCCTCCCCCACAGTTAGGCTATCTTGGCCATGTGCCCCCTCCCCTGCTTTGCTGTGAGGTAGGATTCCTTTCTTACAGAGTGGTTGCTCCTGGGCTTTCTGTGAAAGTCTAGTGGCTGCGTGTGTGCAGGTACTTTGTGTCAGTTGTATTACCTGGAGTGAGGACTACTTGTAATTTAAAAATATTAAAAATATTTATAAGAGATAAGCTACTACTTTTATCTGCAGAGTTTGGCCCTGGCCTGGGTTGATCTTATTTTTTAAAAGTACAAGTCTAATTATACTGTTTATATGTAGAGGAATACGGTAATTTTAAGCTGTACTTATTGGAGCCCAGGGATGGATTCCCCAGGGGTATTGCCCATCACACCCAATCTGCAGAAATGCAGTTCTCAAAAGTGCATTTGTATTTGAATTGTAGTTTTCAACAGTGCCAGGAGCAAAAATTGATGTTCTGTTCCTTCTCTGCCTGTCCCAGACATCACAAGCATATCTTACAGTGTTTCACAATTCTATTTCCCTTGTGTGTTGGTTGTTTAAATTGAATCAGTTCATGGTGCTGTGTGTGTGGCTATTCAGGCTTTTTTCTGAAAAGGGGCAAATTATATACCATGGGGTAGCAAAGGAGCTCTTAAATTTTAGAGTTGTTCATTGCTTTTCAAAGATGTTATTATGGTGCCTGTGGTGTTCTGTCATGGCAGCATACTGTTTTGGTTATTGTAGGGGTTTTGAAAAGTGGAAGTATACAGAGAAAAATAAAGTCTTCTTGGTGAAGCATGGCAGGATGTGTATTTCTAGGGTTACTCCTCCAGCTACTGTGTAAGATCACTCTGTCACAGGGGACATGTTCTGCTTAGTTGTGTTTTTTTATTTAGGCTTGAAGTGCAGCACTTTTTCTTTTTTTTTTTTTTTTTTTTTAAGGAAACTAGACACTTGAATCTACTTGAGTGTCCTCCAGTTCTGCTGAAACAAGAGTTACTAGTTAGGTGCTTTGTGTCACCAGTGCCAAAGGAGAACTCCTGATTTGGAAATCCCAGTCCTGATGCTGATACATTAATTGAAGCATATTCCAGATCTGGGTGAGGGGGTAAAAGAGTATTTGTATGGACTGAGCTTCAGCCTCCAAACACAGGGCCTGATTTTTCTGCAGAGTCAGCAGAGTCTCTAGGTTACTAAAGAGGCACCGCTGGAAATTGTTCCTCTCTGCTGACTCTGATCTCCCTGATAACTGAGTACCTCAGTGTGTGGTCCTGAAGCCTGGTAATGTGATTGTCCTTTTCCTCCTGGTTTGTTGGTGGTTTGTTTTTTGGGTTTTTTTTTGCATAAGGAGCTTTGGACAATTCTCAGAAGAATCTGGACAATGATGTAAAATACCTCAAGTATTACATGCTTCTGTGTATTCTGCTTTCAGCGTTCTTTCTTGCAAAGGTATTTCTCATGGGGCGAAGCCATCCATGTTGCTGTATGAAAACCCTCCCTTAAAAAACTGGAAATGAACTAAACAGTGCTGCAAGTGTGCAAACAGATTGGGGCAGATACATCCCTGTGGTGGATGGAGTTTAGCCCGGTGACTGTACTTCAGTAGCTGCCGAATGGCTCACTGTGCTCTGCTGAGACCCCGTGGCATGCACATTTTCAGACTGTCTTTATCTTTTCCAATGTTCCTTAATGTTTCCGTCCCTTGCACTTTCCTGCCCTTCTGCATATGGTCTGCTTGGGGTTGCCTCCACCACCCCAAATCATCCCAGTCTTTACTGTAACAGTATTGTGCTCGCAGAGGTGACCTCTGAGCAGAAATGGGCTTGCTGGCATTTTGTCAAGCCATGCCTGACACCTTCAATTTGCTTTATTTTAAACTGTGTAGAGCTTTGAGGCTGGCTCAGGCTGTAGAACTGGGCAGTTGCCCTTGTACCTGTTTGACTGGTGAGATTACACAGTAACGGTCTGTTCCGGAGGGCAGTGGGGAGACTGGTTTATCTCGCATTGGGCACTTGAAAAAGAGAGGATAATTTTAATTGTAACAGATGTTCAGAATTTTCTTCTTGCTGTTGACTTTTCAGTCATGTGCAATCTTTTGTGCAGCTGGTGAGTGTAGGAAGCAGTTAATTTTACCATTCAGCATTTTTCAATAGACTGCCAGGTTAATTTGGGTATCTTTGGTATTACATTTTCAGTATTCGTAATAACAGGTAATCACACTAGTGACTTAGTCATGGGTTTGGTAATACCAGCCTGTAAGTACTGGGTAGCACCCCTCAGTAATGATGGGATGGACATTCCTAAGGAAGCAGAAGCTATGTTGCAGTGTTGGCTTGAGCGAAGCAATGAGGGTGGTGCTCACCCTCATCACCAAACATCTTATTCCTGGTAATTCCTCCGGTTTTCTCCCTTGTGCTGTCAGATCAGCAAGGGAGAATCGCTAGTACTCTTGTCGGGTGCTTTCTGGGATTGAGGTAAAAAAGTGAGTCCGTTTGTTTGGTTCCTTCATCAGCACAGCTGGTGTTAGTCCAAGGAGTAAATTACCAAAGAATAGTAAATAGGTGTTTGTTCCTAAACTAGTTGTTAATTTTCAACATAGATCCATTTTCAAGATACATTGCAAGTGTGCCCAGTCATCTCACTGGACTTTTTTTGTCCACAAAGCTTACAATCACATTGTGGGTGACTCTTGTTGACTCCTTTAATGAGGGGGACTCTTGAACTTCATTATGGGGATATATTTGCTGCCTCTATTTCAAGTATTTGGCAGCTTTTTCTATCTTAAGGTTTATGATACTTATGTATTAGTTATTGTTCTCCAGAACTTTATCCTTTTTCTTCACCTGAGTACGTGCTTTGTATATAGCTTGTAGCTGCAGTTAACAGATTAAAGTTGTGATCCAGCTATGTTGAGTGGTGGCTCTGTGTCTTAATTTCTACCCCTCAGCCAAGAGGCACTTCTTGGCATTTGTGAACTGATGTCCGTCACCTGGTGCAGATGTGAAAGAAAGCAGGCCTGCCTAGACCCTTCAAGGAGGTCACCTATTTTGTTCATTTGCAAGAAACCAAGAACAGACTGTCAGCTGCATCTCAGCGAAGCAAGCAGCATCTTTCACTAGCCAGGTGGGAGCTCTGAGTTTGGTTTGTGGTGGTCAGATTCCCTTATTTTCCATAAAGTCACTTTTCCAAGGTGTCTGCAAGGTTCTTAATTAGCTTCTGTCACAATTGCTGCTACAACTAAATTACTGAGCTGGAGTACAGCTTGTTCCTAGGCTGACTGTTGGAGAGCTGCATGTGATGCAGGCAGAGCTGGTCCTCTGGCCAGCCCACGCGGAGGCCTGGGCCCTGTGCTAGCCAGGCACACAGCTTCTAGCTTAAAGCCAAGTGAAAAACCCTGTGTGTGCTGCTGGCCACCCCACAGCCAGAGCCCATGGTGTGACCTCAACTTCAATGCATGCCTGAGTGTTGGAGTGCCTTCAGTAACTTCTTTGAAAGTCTGTGAAGAACAGACACGAGGAATTTGTCCATGTTGGAGACAAGGAGGAGTGGAAAGGAGAATACAGCCACATCTTGTTCAAGGGGATCTCCTGCATTATGTTCTCCCTTGCCTCTGCAAGCAGGCACTCTGGTGTGTGGTGAGGGTGGGCAAGGGGCACAAGAGAAAAGGTGAAAGCTCAACTGTGGTATCACTGTCAGGAATCCAGAGGAATTTAAAAACATAGAGGGAATACTTACTCATTGCTAAGGAGGTACATTTGAAAGGGCTTAATTGGAAACATTTTCAGAGACATCAAGTAGATATGCCTGTCATTCTTTTTTCTCCATGTTAGTTTTCAAGGATTTAAACAAGGAAGTATCTTTTTGTTTGTGATGCTGGGTTTATTCGTACCACATGAAAACCATGGCCAATTAGAAGAATGCTCCTGACAGAAAAGAATCTTCACAATTAACAACTGAGTGCCATTTTCTCAGCCTTTCCCTCTAGTATCCTGCTGGGAGCAGTATGGTCTAAAAAAGTGCACACAGACCTAGAACAGGGTGCCAGGGTTAGCAGAGTTAGGAAAATGTGGGCCGTCTGACTGTTGCTGTACCCAAAAAAACCCCAAGTAAAACACCTGATTGTATACAAATTCCGGTCATTAGGCTGAAACTCAGAGACTGTGTAAAAAACCTTTGCAGCATAATGTGATGTCTCTATAGTCCTAGATGGCGATTCTTGGACTTCAGAGCAAAAATCTAAGAGTTCAATAGGTGGTTTTCTTAGGAACTGCTTTTCTAGATTCCCTTATTAAAAGGGAAAATTCAGGTGCTGAATCTTAAATTCTCATTAAACTTGTACTTTTTATTTGCCCATTCGCTTGTCCTCCTTTCCTTTCTAAGGCCTCCCACAGTCTCAGGGTATGTATGTCACTATGACTCATCCAAATAATACTGAAATGGACCAACCAGAGGTTAATGTGCCTTTCCTCTTCTGGTACCTTGATCTTTGTAAAGTTATCTCACTGACTCATCAGTGACTTAGGGCTGGGTGTCTGCATTGTCTTCTAAGAGGTATGTGTTGAAATTGCAACAGGTTTGTAGTTACTTGTGACTTGTTCCATTTCTTTTAGGATGTGGTATAGACACAAATCAATGCAGTGGTTTGTTTTGGGATCCATCTATCAAGTGCTTGTCTGTATGTTAATATGTACACAGATGCTGGATCCTCCCCATTGCCTATGGTGTATATGATGCACAAACTACACAAAGTGTTTTAAAATGTGAGGTGATCACAACTTGTTGACTGTGGGTACGATGTCCTACAGGTAACTGTTTTTAATGGGTTTTTTGCAAGTATATTTAATAAGAAACAAAGCCTTGGGGGGGGGGGGGGGGGGGAATGGGGTGTGGGAATCAGGACTTGTTGGTACTTGCTGGCTTTTGTTCTGACTCCAGGGTCTGTCTGATGTTTAACAACTCTTGCAACTCCACCCATCTAACAGAGCCTTTCTCAGCTTGCTGTTTCTGTCATGAACTGTCAGAAACAGCACTAGATCCCTAACTATCACCGACGCTGTCAAGTGAAATAGTAACAGCTCTCTTCAAGTGCTACAGCGCACATTTTTAACTGTAAAGTAAAACTGTTCAAAATTATTGATGCAGCTTGTAAATGGAACAGTGGGAAATGGCAAATCGAATGTGAACCTAGCCTGTCTGCACAAGATGTCCCTTCCCAGCTGTAAGGTTAATTTGGTTGTAAGAGCATGGAAACAGGAACACTTCTTCCCTCACTGCGGCCTTCAATGAGCATACATATCCATAATTAATTGCAGTAGTGTGCTCTGTTGATCCATGGGCTACCTTTGTATTTAGAATCAGCACGATGAGTCATCAATGTTGACATTAATACATTGTTAAGGAGCTCTCATGTATGTGTATTTCCTGTGCTTGCTAACCGTATCTGTTCTCTCTGTATTCCAGTGCAGACTTAATCTGGAATTCTCTGTACTTCTTGCTAACTTCAGACTGTCTTCAAATTCTGTAAGGTCCTGCTTTCATCACAGTCAATTTTCAGAGTAGAACAGATGGGTTTAACTGTTTTCTGATGTTTAGCATCTTCCTCTTCTCCCATTTCTTCCTAGTTCACCTTTAACAATCAGTTCAAAACTGCTTGCCTAGTCACAATAAAAGGAAAACCTGTAGCCCACTCTAGAAAGATCACTGTGGCTGGGTAGCTGCCTCAGCAGTGGAGACTCCACTCCTGCGCAGTCTACAGAAGCCAAAATTCTCTCACATTTGTGTTGTACGGTGGGTGTCAGCAGATCAAGAAGTGGACATGCGCTGCGTCTGCACCCAGTGAGCGTGTTAAACTGATGAGTGGTGGTTTATTCAACCAGAGAACTGGCATCTGGCTCTACTCAATGTGGTAACTAAAGATTTCATTGAGGACAAAGCCAGGAGGGTGCATCACTGGCTTTCTGCTGACTTGATCCCATTTAAAGGCTCTCTCCACAGATGATATATTTTTTTTTTTGTCTTTTGTATGCTTGGTGGACTATGAAAAAATTGTGCTACAGCAGGGCTATGAGCTGAAATCTAACCCTGTGCTCCAAAGGCAAAAGTTATTTTAATGAGTGTGCTCTGAGATGAACTGGTAATGGAGCGTTTGAGCAATGGAAGCCTTGAAGGTTAGTTCCATCATGCCTTATGCTTATGCGACTGCAGATTATTCGCTCCTAGAGCTTGTGAAGCTGGTCATCTCTCTTCAGATGAGATGTGAAGATGGCATGGGGAAGAACCAGTTTTCCTCAGTAGTCACTCACTCTTCCCCTCATCACTCCAGGTTACCAATGCATTTGTCTCTTATTTTTTGTGCCACCAGCCACCTCCACATGCTACCTGCTGGGATGGAGTGAATGGCCTTGCCTGCAGCTCCCTCCAACCTGGTTGGTTGTGGACAGCGCAGGTAACAGGCCAGCTGGAATTTACAGCTTCGGTTGGCTGCGCTGGGCTTCTCTTACAGTGCAAGTGTGGTTGAGGAACCATTACAAAAATGTCTGGATAAGTAACTTCTAACAGGCTCCGTCACTCTTGTTCAAACTGCTGTGTCTCCATCCTCAACCTGTCATCCCAGCCTCGCTCCCGACTTGCCAGCCCCTGCCCCTTGGGACTTGAGCAAGTTCCCTGTCCTCTCATGACTTACTAGTTCAGGTACCAGTTCTGCAAAGCCTGGGGGCACCTGTTAAAACCCTGCTACAGTTTGAGACTTCTACACTTGCTTAAGGCAGTAGCTCACTGAATTGGGGCCTTGCTCACAGTGTCCCTGTGCGTTTGATTCAGCCCTGGATATCCCCCTTCCAGTCTGAAAGGCTTTGCTCCAGACTCATTCCTGCTGCATGGAGGAGCTGATTCCTGTACTGCTGCCTTTTATTTTTCTTATTTATTCTGGGGTTCACTGCATATGTACAAAATACTACTGACTTTCTCAGCTCTCCTGAACATGGTACAGGGGCCCAACCTGTGAAACATCAGAATTATTTGTCTACTTCCAAGGTGCACAGGAACAAGGATCTCTCAAACAAGTTTTAGAAAGGAAAAGCAGCTGCATACACACAAGTGGAAAGGTATTTCTGGGCAGAATAGGTGAGGGAGCAGTTTAAGAATTAAATAGAAGAGCAGTAACTAAGTTTTTTGGTTTCTTTTTCAAAAATTACTTCAACAGGAGGTTTGTCTGTGTTCTAATCCACAGAAAGTTGCAATGTAAACTGGGGTTTTCTGTTCATCAATGCAAAATGTGCCTCTCAACTGCAATGCAAAACTCAGTCTCTGTTGCTCTCTCTTTGGAATGGAAGAAGTTTAACTGAAGACTGATGTAACGTGTTTCTTGCTTTTATGTGTAATCATCCACACAAGAGTCCCTGCTGGTCTTGTCCAAGCACCATACAGTACTATCCCTCTTCAAAAGCAAAACAGGGATTGCACTGAGCAGTGGAACCTGCTGAACTTCCTGGCTTTGAAAGAGACACTTGCAGAGAAGAGTCCAGGTTCCATATGTTTTAAATACAACTTTAAACCAATGCAGCTACTCTCAGAGCAGCAGCACTTCCTACCTTTCCCTCCATTTAGATGGGAATTTAAAAGTAAATCCAGCAATATGTGATCCAGTTGACATGCTTGCAGGTGGAACATGGGGTTCTTGAAATCTGAGGATTGACATTTCTCTTGTGGAAGAACTCAGTGTGGGTGCAAGAGCTTGGATTTTGGATTACAGCTCTTCTGCCGGCTTGCTAAATGCAATCAAGTACTCTGGACTCTTCTGAAGGCGGTGGTGGTAGAAGAGCTGTGAAGGTGTAGGCTGGAACTGATCATTCTAGGTCACCTGTGTGTTGCTTGACTACATGGACAATGTAACAGTGATTTTTACAGACTGTTTTCCATGTGTCAGTCACAAATAACTCTTAATTTGTCATTTGGAGGAAAACTCTTAATAGATACATTTCCAGATAAAATTAAGAGCCTAATTCTCCATCTTGCATTAACCGGGTTACTGTGTTCACATGCCAGAAAGATGTTGCTCTTTGAAAAAGCATGTTAGTGTATGTGGCAATGAGCCATGCACTTTTTAAAAAGATCTGTACACTCTCACCTGAGTATCATTATACATGCTGTAGTCTGACAAATGGACCTTTTACTACTGCCCTATTATGTAGGTAATTGTAATTAACTGCAGTTTGGTTGGGTTTTTTTTTTCAATACTTGAAGTTGTGTGATCTGAAAATCGGTGAACAAAGAGTATTTGTGCATCTTACTATGGGTATCTCTAAATAAAAAGTATTTGTGTAGTGTGTTGACTTGGCTGATGGTTTTTGTGATTTGCTAATCGTCCTACTATGAGTCAATCCAGGGCAGTTTGAGGAAAAGTGGGCTTGGGTTTTTCCCTGTAACAGTTCAGCCTCTGTGTTGAGATGATATGTTCAAAGAAATAAAGTGAACCTTTGTTTTTCTTCACCAGTGAATGGATTGATATCCCAAGGGCAGGTTCTCAGCTTATTTCTGTTTTTCATAGCTTAAGCACCAGTCCTGCTCTCTGCACAGCTGCAGTAACACTCCTTGTTTCCGTAGGCAATGGCTCTAATGGCAGGGTTGGGACTGTTCCACTCTTCAAAGTGTCTCCTTCATGTTCGCTGCTTCTGGTACATCATTTGTTCTGAGGCAAGAGTTTCCTTTCGATCACTTTATTTTTCTAGTAAGCAAATACCCCTAAGAAGTGTTGGACGGTACAGGTGCCTGTAGATAGACAGTTAGGTATAAGACTAAAGGTTTCAGGAAGACCTTGCATACCAAAACTGCATCTATAGCACTAGATCTTCCACATATTTTCACTGCGCAGGAGAGTGAGGTCTCTGTCCAGCTGTCTTATTTCTCTGCCTCCTTTTCCTAGCCTAGAATTGGAAAGGTTATTTTTTGAAGAGGAGGAATGTCCTTAAAAGGTCTAAGCTTTATGCTGGAGGTTAAAATCACGTGCCTCAAAGCAGCTCCTGCATCCCCATTTCCATGGGGAAACTTGACCTCACCATGAGGTGCTAGGTTCCATGGTCATGGGCAAACTGCAGCTTTGTATGCAAGCTGTGGGAGACTGTGTTTCCAGCTGCACCATGTCTGCTCCCTGTAGTACCGTAGTAGGCATTACTGATGCTTGTGGATGCCAAAAGAGGAAGAGGAGAATCAGAAAAGGCATGCGAATACTATACTGTCATCCTACTGAGCCTCATACCAAAACTCTGAGAGCAGAGAAATGGAAAATGACAGAAAAAATCCCTGGCCCTGGAAACGCTAGGATGATGGGTTAGAATGGGCTCTGGCAATGAGGGTTACCAACTCCTGGGTTTCATTAGATACTCCATCGAGTACAGTGTTCAGATGGTGTGGGACCTGTCAGCTGACTGGCAGGACCAAAAAGGACCTCAGGAAGTACCAAGACAGTCAGTAGTCATTGACCTCCTCCTCGATGTGTCAGCAATAAAGTCCAAATCCTCCCCCAGGAACTAATTCTAGCATTCATGTATTTTGTCCCATTGTCTGTCTTGCAGGTCCCCTTGTTTTCCCATTCACTGTGCAGATGAAGCAGTTTGTTCCCTTCTGTGGGGCAGCTCATCTCTTTTTTTGGAAGGGATTTTTGACTGTTTCCTGGCCATGGTCTTCACTCCTGATACTGAACAGCCCAGGTTCCTTCAGTGCTTTCTCACTGGCTGTGCTTAGCATGTATGTGTGCGGCTGTGGATAACTGGCTAGCTGAAAAGGGTCACACAGACATAGTCCAGCTGGCTGGACAAAAATGCGCATCGCTCTCAGCTTATCTGAAGTAAAGCAAAAATACACTGTCTTTGGCTGTTCTCGTTACACAGTAACAGGAAGATCGCGGTGGGAAAAGAATGTTACAGGTGGGAACAGATAACTA
This sequence comes from Falco cherrug, assembly GCF_023634085.1. NCBI lineage: Eukaryota > Metazoa > Chordata > Aves > Falconiformes > Falconidae > Falco > Falco cherrug. The sequence goes on along the minus strand of NC_073720.1, from coordinate 9,995,836 downwards.
CAGAAGAGAAACTAGGGGCGGGCTTGGTATTTGGGCAACTAACCAATAATGAGCTTAACTTTTGTAATATGTATGAGCTAATTATAACAAGGCATAAAAGGTGACTGTAAGGGACAATAAACGAAGTCTGCTGATCACTCATATTGAGTGACTGTGTCTTCCCTCCGTCGTGACATGCGGCCATCGTAATTTCTGGCTGGGGAACCAAGCTGAGATCCCTTGCACTCCTTGGCCTGGAGCTGCATCAAGTCTGTGCTGCTATTGACAGTGCTCTTACTGTACACTGCAAACACGGTGGCCGTGCATATTATCCCTTTCAGCGCTCAGTCTGCTGCCTGCCTCCAACTCCCAGCACAGCTGCTGCAGGTTTGCTTGGCGGTCACCGCTTCCCTTCTTGGGCGTTCTCTTCCTTTGTAACTTGGGATCTCAGCTCTTGCCAGCTGGTGGCACCACTGTTGCAGAACAAGGATGCCAAACCAAGGTGGCACAGTGGGAACAGTTTCTTACTGGTTTTGCTAGTTCTTCCTACCCACAGCTGTACTCATCCTGTCTGCTTCTGAACAGAGGATCAGGATAGTCTTTTTCCAGTGCAAGGTGCTTTCAAGGTCCAGTAAGTGGATTAATAAATGAAGAGATACCAGGAACATAGTGCTTGAACTGTTCTTTGGGCAAGGGCAGCCCATTCTTTCAGAGGTGGAAAGTGAGCAAGTACACAGTGTATTAGAAAACAAGAACTTCTGTGCTTTGCGTCCCAACTTCCTCAGTCCCTCCCAAGCCTTTTCATCTGGAATGAAAACGTCAGGATGGTTTCAGCCCCTGCAAAGCTCAGGGGACCACCTGGCCAACATGGCATTTGGGAGCTACTGATCAGCTCCAAAATACCACCCTGCTTGAGAGTCTTACTTTTCCTCTTTGTTAGGGTGTACCATGAGCTGGGAGAGGTAAGAGGGAAGCCACAAGCCTTAAGTGCAGAACTACAGTGAAAAGGGCAGTTGCTTGGACTGTTAGTGGCAAAGACATAAACAGAGCAAGGGTCATGCTCTAGGGATGCTGAAGTCTCAGCAGAAAGATTTGTAGCCCCTGTAATCGGAGCCTGTGGGGTTTTTCCTATGTTGTCAAAAGTTTCTATGTTCCAGGGGTTTCCTCTCTCCACACACTCGCTGCAGTGCCTAATGAACGTTAAGCACACAGATTCATTGACAATAGAAATTTCATGAATGCTGGACAACTAGAAAAGATGTGACTAGATTTAAGGTTGCCTTTGGGGAGACACAAACTGGCACTGTTGCTGTAAAACTCCTACCCCTATAGCCACTGTATTCTGGGTAAGTATTCACCTAGGGAGCAATGCTGGATACTTTCTCCAAGTATATGAGTCCTGAAAGAGGTCTCAGAGCCAGGAGGATGAGGAGCAGTTGGTCAATGCTAAGAAAAACACCTGGTAAAGCAGGATCCATTTCTTCGCTTGCTGTGGTGGCAGCCTGCTTCCCGCTGCTGAGGGCTGCTGGGTGCCATGCAGCAGCTGGGCCAGCGAGGATGCCAGTAAAGAGCTAATCAGCTATAACGACTTCTGATCTTGCTCTCTGATAAAACCACTTCAAAGACAGTTTCTTCCCTTCCAGGAAAAAATTCTAGCAGTAATGATGACTTGCCATATGTATATATAGTAGCGTCTCTTTCCTGTTAATTGCAGAAGGACAGCTTTAGCTTTTTACTTATATAAACAGGCTTTGACTCCAAAAAAATTATTTTTCCTGTTACCCTGGTATATATACAGTAGGCTGCTGTACTTTGAGTGCATTTGGGGAAAGCCTTTAGTTCTGCACTCTGGGCTGCTCAACTCTTTGGTTAAGGGGAAGGGAAATATTCAGAGCTTAAACATTCTGCAAAAAGCAACAGAAAGTGACTACATGAAAACGTCTAGCTCTTTTGACACGGATTTCTCTGTCACCTTGTAGAGGAATTGTAGAGGAATGAAGGCCGGTTAATTAACATTGATAATATACAGCTGTGGGCTGGCTTCAGGGGCAGTGGGTTGGCTGACGTGGATAATGTGCAGCTGTGGCTGGTTCCTGCTAAGTAGTTAAATAGCTCTAAGGAATGTATGAAGAGGAGCCCTCGATGAAGAGAGACCTGGAAGGAGCAGAGGAGAGAGGAGAAAGGTGAGGACCTTTGGAGATCACCTAACCCAGCCACCCCCTCAAAGCAGGGTCAGCTAGGGCAAGCTGCCCAGGACCAAGGCCAGGCAGGTTTTGAGTATCTCCAAGGATAGAGAGTCCACAGCCTCTCTGGGAAACCTGTGCCCATGTTTGACCACCCTCACAGTAGGAAAGTTTTATTGATAGATAGATTTTTGTTTTCATTTTGTGGTTTATCAGTGAGAAGTCTAGTTTCATCTTCTTTAGTCACTGCCATGAGGTAAGGGACTGATAAGACCCCCCTGAGCCATCTCTTCTGCAGGCTAAACAATCCCAGCTCTTTCAGCCTGCCTGTAAGTGAAGTACTTCAGTCCCTTAATCATCTCTATGATGGACTTCCCTCCAGTATGCCCATGTCTATCTTGTATTGTGGAGACCACAAGTGGACACAGTACTCCAGAGGTGTCTCACCAGTGCTGAACTGGTGAGAGAGAGGAAGGATCACCTCCCTCAAGCTGCTGGCAGCACTTTTCTTAATGCAGCCCAGGATGTTGTTGGCCTTTGCCGTAAGGGCACACGGCTGGCTCGTGTTCCACTTGCGCACCAGGACTTCCATGTCCTTCTCCACCAAGCTGCTTTCCAGGTGGTTGGCCCCAGCCCACACCAGCATATGGGGTTATTTCTTCCCAGGTGCATAACTTCACGTTTCCCTTTGTTGAACCTCATAAGGTTCCTGTTGGCCTGTTTCTCTGGCCTGTTGAGGTCGCTCTGAATGGCACCACAACCATCTGGTGCATCCAGCCACTCCTCTTGATTTTGTGTCATCTGTGAACTTGTTGAAGCTGCACTCTCTCCTACTGTTCAAGTCATTAAAGAAGATATTCAACAGTATTGGCCCCAGGACCTAGGGTACACCACCAGCGACTAGCCTCCAGCTGAACTTTGTGCCACTGATGGCAATCTCCTGAACCCAGCAGTTCCACCAGTTTTCAATCTGCCTTACTGTCCATACACCTGGACTGTAGTTCATCAATTTGTCTCAGAGGCTATTGTAGGAAACACTGTTGAAAGCTTTGCTAAGATCTAAGTGAACAACATCCCCTCCTTTCCCCTCATCTACAAAGGCAGTCATTTCATCGTAGATCAGGTTGGTCAGACATGACCTCCCCAGTGTATATCCATGTTGACTACTCCCAGTCGTCTTCTTGTCTTCAGTATGTTTGGAAATGGCTTTCAGTACTATTTGCTCTATCACCTTCACAGACACAGAGGGGAGCCTGACCAGCCTGTAGCTCCCCGAGGTTTTTCAAGCTCACTGATTTGCCAGTTGCTGCATCTACAAATGGCCCTTTCATAATTTAAAGAAGACTGACGTTTAACAAGAATTGGCAAATATCCTTGGCCATGCTATTCAGAACATTCTCCTAAAATTTATCACAGGATAAAAATGCTAGTAATTTATCCTAAGATTAAGTTTGCGGGAAAACAGCAAATGGTGCAACATCCAGCTTCCAGTTTATAAAACTTTTAGTTAATTGCCAATCAATTACAGGAACATTTACATTACTGGAGTAAGGGTGAGCTGAGATTCCACTAGGCCTGTTAAAATCCAGTTGATAAAGGCACATGTAAGCATAAAGTGCTCTGTAAGCACTGCAAGAGGCACTGTGCAACATGGTGCAAGGATGTTTAGAAGTCTAGCAGGACATGAGGATGTCAGTGCAGCCCACTAACAGAATTAGCTTTGCATTTATGGGGCACCGCAGCTGAGCGATTCAGCCATCCCAGAATGAACTAGCTCTGCATGTAAATAACTGGCGTCTCCAGCTGATAAACTTCTGAGTTGCCTGTAACTTAAATTAGAAAAGGAACAGATAAAACAAATGTCTCTGCATTTATTCTGTTATAAGGTGGTATAAGCTACAGCAGCAAAAGGATTTTTTTGCTTCCAAGAACTTTCATCTTCTCAAAAAACACTTCCTAGCAATCATGCCCACTTGTAGATAGTTTTAAAAGCACTAACAGATGATTATAAAAGAAGTGTTCCAAACACACCTGCTTCTTGTTCCATGAAGAAGCATTGAACATCTAATAGTGCCACAGTGGTACACAAGAGTTAGCTGGTTGTTATTTTATGGACTGACTAGTGCGAAGTAACATTTGGCAGTCAGAAATGGTTTTCTATCACCATCCCTGAGGTGTCTACACCATAGAAGCATAGAATGGTTTGGGCCAGAAGGGACCTGTAGGTTGGAAGGGACATTTAATGATCATCTAGTCCAACCCCACCCCCCCATGTTATTTAAGAGCTGGCCAGGGAAACTTCTGGCTTCAGGGAGATGATTTTAATCTGTGGAAATTTTAAGAGGTTGGAAGCATGCCACTGTCTGAGCAGGGCACAGAGGGTTGACTAGATACCTGCAGACTACTTTCCTTGATTTCACAGGCAAAATAATGGAAAACTGATAAGGGACTTGATTAATAGAGAATTCAAGGCTAGATATACAGTTAACACCAGGCAACAAGGTTGTGTGGAAAATAAGTCTGTTTAACAGAAGTCTGTTTAATTCTTGGAGATTGTTTGGCTGAGAAAGGTAACAGTGGGCACCTCACAATTAAACTGGGGAGTCTGACAGAACAAACTCAGCACTCACCATTAGCAGAGCACACGCTACACAGATCAGCAGCTGTCAACATCATCCCCAAAACAGCAAGGTTCTGCGGGATCAGTATGAGGCTGGGAAGCGTTGAACTGTCTCAGCAATCTGGAAATAAGTACAAAGTCACTGCAAATAAAATGCTTTGTGAAGAAGGTTGGAGGAATGGAAAATTACAGTGGGGTTAAGGTGGATGCACAGAGCAATTTCAGATTCTGGTCACATAAAAATACATCACTTTTTCATACAGCCAAATACAAGGTGAAAAAACTTGGACCAAGGGCTGCAGGGGGCACGTACAGAAGGGGGTCTGTCTCCAGGCACACATCGACTGTAAAGGATGATCGAGCAGTCCAACATGAATTCCCAGGATGATGTTGAGGCATGAGGGACTAATGCAGCCTGTGGATGTTAGGGATTTTAATGTCCTGGGCTGTATGAAAGCTAGATACAATGGTATCATTACCCTTCCTGCTTTCAGTGCTGTGAATGGCATCTATACCAGAGGGGCTTGCTTCCACAACTGAAATAGAAACACTTTCAAGTACAAATGTTACTGAGTCCTTGCTTCTGCCAGTATGTTAACGCAATCTAACACAGTGGATCCCATTTCTAGACAGCATCTGTACAAGTTTCACGCCAAGTCTAAATGCAGCAGCTATTGCTGGCATGCCCAAGGGTAACACCTCTTGAGACCACCCCACTTTGCACCTGAGATTTTTCCAGCGTTCCACTATAACTAGACAGAATTCTTCATTCCCTGCAAACTCAACTCAAACCTAAAAGTCAAGCTTGATTCTTACAGCGTCTGGGTATGACTGGATGCATTGCCTCTCTGAGGCTACTGGAGTGTGTTTTGGAGAAAGGTAGCGCTTGCTGCTGTCATGGGTTAAGGCCGTAAGAACAGTTTGCAGAGAAGAGCAGTATTTTTATTACACCAGGTGATGTAACTGAGGGAAAAAACCAGGCACACAAAAAATAAAAACTTCAGACTGAATTGTGAAAAACTGCTTTGAACTTCAGCTTAGTCGGACTAACTGTCCGATGAGTCTGAGGGGCAAGTGTTGGTAGGGTGGGAAGTAGAAGAGAGGTTACCAACAGGAGCAAAGATACGCTGCAGCCTGAGCCTGTGAAGAATAGATGGTTTTAATTTCTTGTTTATATCACGGAAGTAGAGCAGACTTCTGAACTAGGAACACGGTGATATTTTTAACACAAATGGTTTCCCCCCCGCTCCCAAATGTGACTGGCAAGTAGAATGCCGAAGCACCAGAATGGTGGGTTCCAGCCTGTGGTACATAGACTGCAGGCTGTTCGGGAGATCCGCAGTAGGTGACTGAGAAAAGCAATCCTGAAGTAACCTTAATCACACAGTCCAGTGGGATTTGCACCTGTACTGCATTATTCTTTAGTAGCTGGAAAACTGAAAAGGTCACAAATCCCTGTAACAGCAGATAAAGTCCCGACACAGGCAGCAGGTATAATTTGCCTGCCAGGCCTGGTCAAACATTTGCTGTGTTTCGTGCACAGTTTCCACTCCAAGCCTGACATACTGAATATTTGGAGAGAGGATCTGTGTCCCTTAGCATCCGTCGGTTTATTCCTTTAGCTTTCTCTGACAGCTTTGGCAGTGAAATATTCCATTTTCTCATTTTATATTTACTCTATGTACAGCAGAGAGGAGTCTACAATGCTTTTGTCCTGGTATCCTTGTGTAATTTTCTCCTATTCCAAATGCTCCTGGGCTGGATTCTGTGTGAAATTTGGAGATGCGCTCCAGCTGGCACCACACCATCTGACTACAGCATCCCAAGAGCTCTCAGCCTTTGCTGTTTTGTGCTTCACATCAGATATCCCTCTTGATTAGCAAAGGATTGCCAAGTCATGAAGAAAGAATGCTAATAATAATGATTAAATCCGCACAGATTATGGAGCCACAGACATGTTTGTCACAAAGCCTGTGAAACTTTGTTTAGAGCTATAATTAATTCCCTCCCCGCAATAGTGATAAAACAAAATATCAACAGCTGCCTCAAAAAATCAACGCTACCTGTGCACTGTTTGATCTGAATTTCAATTTAGCTCTAAAGGACCCTCTATCTTATTGAGAAAAGATCGGAATAGGGAGCTCTTGCTGCTTCCGAGCAGTAGGAACTGTCGTAGCTCCTGCTCATCTATGTAATAAATATCAAGGTCAGTCCAGGACGCAGTCTGCTTAAATCTGTCTTGTCTGTCTAAGTAGAGAAGGCAGAAGCATGAACAACACTGATTAATTTTCAGATGTTGCTTAGGGAAAAATAAATTTGATGCCCTCTCTAATTACTTGGAGAATATGGGGTCAAGGGACAGAGGATGAGTGGACAGCAGTAAAGGAAGTAAGACCACAGAAAAGGACAAAAAACATGGGATAGATCACTGGAGGCTGAACAAACGGTCTGCTGTCTGATGTCCCCATCACCTTCACTAACCCTGCCTGCTCAGCAGAGCACCAAGCAGGAACCAATTTCCACACAGGATAAGCAAGCCCTGCCTTAAAATGCCAGGCCTTACAAAGAAGGGATGCCAGAAGGGTACAACCGCTACATTTTGGGCAACCAGATGTGCTGTACACAATAGAAATATGCACAGCAGGGAAAAGTCTAAAGGGGAAAAGTTATTCTTTTTCCTGGCTCACAACCTGAAATTCCTCTTCTTGGGGAGTCAAGCAACCTTCCTTTCTTGCCATATGTCTTGCCATCATTCAGTTTCGGTTGCCAGAAGCTGCATCAAGTACTCAGACATGCTTCTGCTGTGTCACCCCCTTGCCATTCTCTGCTAGTCCCTAGCACGCTCTCCTTGACCTCTTCCTCCCGTGGTGCAGCTATCCTTTGTCCCAGGATTCCTCTGTGTCAATGGGGTGCCTCCCTGTGTCCAGCTTTGCAGAACAGTTTAACATTTTAAAGAAATTGGTAAAGTGCAGAATCGGTTCTAATTTCCTGACCACTCAGACATTGGTCTCAGCAACTGTGTAAGAGCAAAGCAGCCTTTTGATTGTCTAGTCAGCCAGATTGTTTGGGATATCAGATGGGCCTGTGATGAAGCCCCCAGGAGAACAACAATTAGAGAAGGGCAAAACAAAAGGAAGGCCAAGGATAATCCTCGTCCTTTATTGGATGCTGCAGGGAACATTGCCACAAAGGATGAGGAAAAGACTGAGATACTTAATGCTTGCTTTGCCTCAGTCTTTAATAACAAGACCAGCTTCCCTGTAGGTACTCAGTCTCCTGAGCTGGAAGGCAGAGACAAGGAGCAGAATGAAGTCCTCACAGTCCAGGAGGAAATGGTTAGTCATCTGCTGCTCCACTTAAACATGCACCAGTCTATGGGGCCGGATGGGATCCACCTGAGGGTACTGAGGGAGGTGGAGCTTGTTAAGCCATTCTCCATCATTTATGAACAGTCCTGGCTAACTGGAGAAGTCCCACAAGACTGGAGGTTAGCCAATGTGACACCCATCTACAAGAAGGGCAGGAAGGAGGATCTGGGGAACCACAAGCCTGTCAGCCTGACCTCGGTGCTGGGGAAGGTTATGGAGCAGATCATCCTGAGTGCCATCACATGGCAAATTCAGGAAAATTTGTGGATCAGGCCCAGCCAGCAGGGGTTTATGAAAGACAGGTCCTGCTAGATGAACCTGAACTTCTACAACAAGGTGACGCACTGAGTGGATGCAGGAAAGGCTGTGGCTGTTGTCTACCTGGACCTTAGTAAAGCCTTTGACACAGTCTCCCACAGCATTCTCCCGGAGACACTGGCCGCTCATGGCTTGGAGGGGTGCATCTTTGCTGGGTAACCAGCTGGCTGGGTCAGCCCAGAGAGTGGCGGGGAATGGAGTTACATCCAGCTGGTGGCCGGTCACAGGTGGTGTTCCCCAGGGCTCGGTGCTGGGGCCAGTCCTGTTCCGTATCTTTATCAGTGATCTGGACGAGGGGATCTAGCACACCCTCACCAAGTTCACAGGTGACCCCCAGCTGGGGGGAGCGTTGATCTGCGGGAGGGCAGGAGGCTCTGCAGGGGGGTCTGGGCAGGCTGGAGCGATGGGCCCAGGCCAGTTGTGTGAGGGTCAACCAGGCTCAGTGCCGGGTCCTGCCCGTGGGTCACACCAGCCCCCGCAGCGCTGCGGGCTGGGGGCAGGGGGCTGGGAACTGCCTGGGGGGAAAGGGCCTGGGGGGGCTGGTCGGCAGCCGGCTGGGCATGAGCCCCCCGTGTGCCCAGGTGGCCAAGGAGGCCAGCAGCATCCTGGCTGGTGCCGGGAACAGCGTGGCCAGCAGGGCCAGGGCAGTGCTGTCCCCCTGCACTGGGCACTGGCGAGGCCGCCCCTCGACTCCTGTGTTCAGGTTGGGCCCCTCACTGCCAGGGGGACGCAGAGGGGCTGCAGCGTGTCCAGAGACGGGCAGGGGGCTGGTGCCGGGGCTGGGGCACAAGGCTGGTGGGGAGCGGCTGGGGGAACTGGGGGGGGTCAGCCTGGAGAGGAGGAGGCTCGGGGGCACCTTGTGGCTCCCTGCAGCTGCCTGACAGGAGGGTGTGGGCAGGGGGGTCGGTCTCTTCTCCCAGGTGACAAGTGACAGGGCAAGAGGAGACGGCCTCGGTCTGTGCCGGGGAGGTTTAGGTTGGGTGTCGGGGAAAAATGTCACTGACAGGGTGGTGGAGCACTGGGACAGGCTGCCGGGGAGATGGTTGAGTCACCATCCCTGGTAGTGTCTAAAAAAAACATGTAGATGGGGTGCTTGGCAGTCCTGGGTTAACAGTTGGACCTGATGATCTCAACAGTCTTCTACAGCCTAAACGATTTTATGAAGGAACCAGGGAGCTCCGGAGAGCCCAGACCCTGTGTCGGTGCAGCTTGAACATGCCTGGGACCGGCATGATGTGTAACACACATCACCCGGCACCTGGTACAGGCTTCCGCCTGTGACAGAAAGGCCTCACCAGCAGCCCCGAATAAACCCTGTGGGGCAGAAAATAAGCGCCATCTTAAAACAAAAAAGTCAAAGCTAAACAAAATAAAAAAGCCGCAACCAACCTAAAAAACCTTGCCGTGCCCCTTCGGCCAGAGAGAGCAGCAGTCTTGTGGCTTTTTTTTTTTTTTTTAAAAAAAATTGCTTGGAAACAGAAGTGCTGAGGTACTAACAGACTGACTCCTGTTCTTACCTCTGCCATCAAGAATGGTTCCAAAGAATGTTTATCAATATGGTGATAGACGCTTTATATATATAAATAAATATAACTTTATATATATAAATAAAACCCTGTTCCCCAACCCGGCGGGGCTCTGCCGCCCGACTGAGCGCCGACGTGGGGCCGCCCGGCCCTGCGCAAGCCCTTCACGGCCGCGGACCGCTCCGCCGGCTGCGGCCTGTCCCCGGGCCCCGCCGCGGCGCCGACCCGGTGCTGCGGCCCGCCGGGAGCGGGGAGGCCCCGCGGCTTCTCCCGGCGGCGACGCTCGCGCCGCGGGCGGGGCCGGCCGCCTCCTTCCGCCGCGTGCGCTCTGGGGGGGCGGAGCGCCCGTGACGTAGGGAGGAGGGGCCGCGTGACCCCGCCCCCACTCAGGCCGTGCCGGTGTGTGAGGGGCGGGGGGCGCGGCGCGCGGGAGGGCGGGGAGGGGCGCCGGCTGCCGGGGGTAGGGGAGCGCGCCGCGTCACGGTACGTCACGTAACGTCACGTCGCGTCACGTGGCGGGGGAGCGGCCTCGCGCGCGCGTGGAGGGAGGGAGGAGTGGGGAGGGGGAGGGGGCGAAGCAGGCGCGGGGCGGTCACGTGACGGTGGTGGGCGCCGCTGCTGCTGCTGCTTTGTGAGCACATTGGGCAGGTACCGCGCGGGGGGGGCTGGGGCCGCGCGCCCGCGGGGTGCGGTGGGGTGGGTGGGGGGGTCGCGTCCCCCTCCCCCACCGTCCGCCCTGCGCGCGTGGCGGCGGTGGGGGCGGTGGGCCCGCGCGCCCGTGGGAGGCCGGGCGCCCCTCCCCCGCCCAAGGGCCCGGGGGCGGCCTGGGCTCCGGCAGCGGCCCGAGGCTCCGTCCGGGCCCGCCCCCCCCGCAGGGCACCCCGGTTTTGCCGCGGGGCCGGCTCCCGGCGCCGGTGGGCGGTTGAGTCCGGCGGCGGGTGCCTGCCGGGCCCGCCCCTTCCCGCCGGGCCCGGCGCCCCTTCCCGGCCGCGGGCGGCTCAGGGGCGGCGGCGGGCGAGGGGGGCGGCTCTGCCCTACTTTCGCCGCCGGCCGCCGGGGGAGCGGCGCCCTGCCCTAGATTGCCGCCCCCCCCGGGCGCGGGCACAGGCCGCCGAGTAGGCCGCGGCTGCGGGCCGTTCCCGCCCAGCTGCTGCCCGGGCTCGCGTGGGGGGGTGGGCCGGCCCGACCCGACCCGACTCGACTCGACCCGGCCCGCGGTGGGTGCCGGCCGGGCCGGGCCAGCTTTCCACCCTCGGCCGGCCTGCGGAGAGGGTCCCGCTCCCCACCCCCTTGTTTCTGGTGCCCGGAGGTGTCTGTTCGGGCCGGCTCGGGCTTCTCGCGGCTCTGGGGGTGTGGAGAAAGGGGGGTGCGGCGGCGCCCCTCAGAGGGGAGGCGGGGCTGGCGGGGTGTGTGCCTTGGGGCCCCCTCTGATACCGCGTCAGGCCAAAGGAGGGCTGGCAGCACGGCGGGGAACGAGTGGTGAATAACTACTGGTTTGTGCTTTGTGTGGGGCTTTACTTCCATCTTTCTCCATCTTCCTGGGTGCTCCTTCACTGGTGGGGGGGTAGGGCAGCTGTGTCACGGTCACAGCTACAGAATTCACTGACAGTAACTTCTCAGCAGCAACAGCAGGTTACTTGAGGACATGGCAATGAATGAACTGGTTTTTTTTAACCTTCTCTACCTAGTCCTTCCTCACTGCTGATTATATGTGGTTGCAGAGAATTTTAAGTCAGGGCAGGGCTTTGCTATTGGCCTGGCTTATGTTGCATTAAAAAAAACCAAGAAAGCTCTTCTGTGTTTGCTGTTGTTGCTGAAGAGAATTATGGCAGGAAAGTGAACTGGTAGAAACCCTTCTGCAGAAAAATGGGTGTGTAAAAGACCTTGTACACCTTTGAGCCTGATGGCAAGGATCTGAACTCTGTGATGTGAAATAGATCTAAAAATATGTGCTGAAATGTCTGCAGTGCTGTTGAATGCCACCTGGGAGATGCTCATGGTGAACCTGGTTTGAAGCTTCTCTCTCCTGTAGGTGTGTTAACATCAGGAGTGTGGACATGCAGAGCTCTCTTGGTTGTGGCAAAGGAACATGTGGTCTTGTGGAACAGAAACTTGGGGTTTGGTATGGAGCTATGTAAGGGGAAGCTCATGAGGGCCAGCCCACTGGGTCTCTAGCTACCAAGCAGCAGTTGGTCTCTAGTCATCTCGAGTAATTGCTGAATGCTTCTAATACTGCAGCAGCTCGACTCTGTAGCCTCTGGGATGATGGTGGCTGGTGGAATGGAGGGGCTGTCCTGGCATGAGCAGCTGTTTTTTGCAAGGAGGGAAATTGGAGCTGGTTGTGAGTTAAGGGAACAGCGGGGGAGGATGCTCAGGCCTGGAGGAGCAGTGCTTGCTGTTCAAACGTAGGTAGCCCTCAGCCTTCTGAGGATCTGCTTTTTTCATATTTACCAGACACTTTTAGCAGTTCCCTTGGTTATATCTCATTCTGTGGTGGAATCTAGGTTTGAATTCCTACCTGACTGACCCGGGTCTGATCTCTCTGTGGTGGTTTGACCTAACTTGTTCAAAGAATTTATTTTTAACCTTACACTAGGTTACTTGAAAATAAGCAAGGTTAAATCACTTTGCAGCATTAATGATGTTTGGGACTCCTGAAGGGTTACATGGAGAAAAATGGTGTAGACAAATTTTGATGCATATTCTGGAAAATGAGCCAGTTTGTGTATTTGTAACCTCAACAATCTTGGTAACTGGAAGGAGGTAGCGAGGAGTGGGAAGTGGGCAAGCTCTGTTCTGCTTTGTTCTAGTTTCAGCGGGTTTTGATTTTAAAAAGTGTTTATAAGTAATAAAAACAAAGGCAGGGAAATTCAGAAGTTGAGGGTATTTCACTTGTGTTGTTTTGGCTGGTCCTCAAGAAGGCTTCTGGTGCCATGACTTGCAAAAGGATTTGACCATTTGAGGGGACTTTGGAGTTACAGGCTTGCCACTGAAATCCAAGGGAAAACCCAACAAAATAATCTTGCCTGTTACCAGAAGCTATTATTTTTAAAACTTCTTTAGTTCTTCCAATTTGTAAGCTACCCTTTTAAACTTGGAAGCAGCAGACTTTTGTTGCTTTATATTCCTTCCATGGACTCTTTTTTTAATGTGGTGCTTTCCTCCTGGAATGCCATTTTTTGGTATGTTTTATGTGTGTTGCTGGTGTCCCCATAGTGACACTGTTCATAGCAGAGTAGTATGCTGATTAATAGTGCTTGAGAAATAGATGTATCATAGTCTGTTAATACTCTGTTAATAATTAGTACTGATAGTATTACTAAATAGTAATGATTACTTGCAACTTCAGTAATGTTTAACATTTGTACTTGGAATAGGTTCTTCATGAAAGTATAGGAATACAACTTTATACCTCTTATTAATTTATTTAATTTATCTTTTTCTCTTATTTGATTAAAGCACATGAGCAGAACTCTGAAGACCTGTGTTCTGTGCTTGTGTTTGTGACAGCCTTGTTTTGTCTTGGTAAAAGAGAAGCCAAGTGACTTCTCTTTATAAGGCAACAGACTGAAGAAACTCAGTGTTCTATTTGTATACTTCAGAAATACCGAATGGAAGGTGCTAGAGGAAATACAAGTGATAAACACTTCAGTGTTGTTACTCTGATGCAGCGTTTTGTTGAATTTTAGGCTTTTTTTGTGATATAGTTTGCTTGCTTGTAGCCCATTGTGTCCTCTTTGCTTCCAGAAAAGACCTAGTTTGGACTTGTACTGTTTTTCATGTAACTTCCTTAAACAGCTTATGCTCGTTAAAGTGGGAGCTTGGATGAAAAGTTGTGAAGCTCCTTTGTGATTACTTAAGGTTCATATTTTACAAAAATCGTGCAAAGGGTTTCTCTGTTTTGCGCTAATGTGGAAGACCATGCTCTTCAATTTTGGCAATCTAAACTGGCAGTTTGTCAGAACACCCCATCCACCTGGGACTCCTGCAGTCTGTTTCAACAGGTGTGATTCCTTTGGCCCTTTCCCCCCTGCTACATCTCAATACTGTGAAGAGTAAAGAGTGACGCAAGTCAGATTGGAGATGGAATGGTGATGCATAAGGTCTCATGACTTGCTCAGCTTGCATTTACTAAATCATAACTATTTTGCTGAGTATATTGTTTTATTTATGTTCTCTTTAGATTGTAAAGCTTGTAAGGTAGGTTATGCGAACAACTTCTTGCAGTTGTTGTGTATGAAGTTGTTTCTACTCTCAGTTCTCTTGAAATTAACTTTTTTTTTTTTTTTGGTCCAGCTGTCTTTGTGAAAGATGCAAGATACTGTGGCTTCCTTTGAAGGCGAACTTGTCAAGCTTTTTTCCTCTCCCTCCCCAGCTTCTTAAATCGGTCTTCCAACGGATGAGGTTAGGGAGGAATCCTTAACCTGGCTGAGTGTAGCATTTTGCATTGAAAACAATGAAATGTTTCCCATATTGAGAGAGCTTTGATCTTTCTGGAGGCTGAAAAGGTTTGCCCAAAGTAGTACTCCTACGGTGAACTTCATGGTTTTGGTTTTTTTTTGCTTTATTACATAGGAAACACAGTTTATTCCAGATCTGCAGAAGATGCAGCTTCGTGTTACACAATTATGTCTTATTTGAATCCAAAGTTAAATGGAGAAAACACATATACTTCTTAACCTCCAGATCTGAATCATCAGTTGCATTTTTTTTAACCTGGTTTAATGGGAAGTGGGGTGGGTGGACAGTCAGTCTTGGCCTGTTAGGCAGCTCTGTGGTTGAAAGTGTAAAGTTTGAACTGAGTAGCTATGATCGTATTCCTAAATATTTTTAATGGTTAGCTGTAGAGAGAGGAAGTCTTTGTGCAGTTTTATTGTGTGTGGCATAGGTTTCCTCTAGAACATTTCAGTTGTATTTCTTGTGACTAAAATACTGTTCCTGGAAGTAGGATGATGCTTTAGAGACCATACTGAGATTGCTTTTGAACAAAGAAAATGATTTTTTTTTTCCTACTGTATTTGTTTTGTTTTAGAGATGATGGATATAATAATATGGAATGAAGCATATGGCTTCTGAAAGCTTTTTTTGTTGACTTTTTTTTGGGGGGGTTTTAAATGTTGATGGAATAATGGCTATTTTATGGTAAACACTTGGCTGTTACCTTGTATTATCACATTGTCTGTACTTCCCCGTGTTTGAAGGCTGTTGCAGATTTGTGGTTTGTTTGTTTGTTTTTTTTCTTTCTGCATTTACACTCTTCCATGATTTTCAAACTTACATGTTCTCTGAGATGCAGTTACAGCAACATGAATCTGAAAGGAATCCTGGTACCAAACCCTGCTCTGTTGTCGGGCTGTACATTGTAATTGTATTTGAGAAATTCTGGTCCATGCTTTTGATGGCTTGTACCCCAAGGGACAGATGTCTTCTGTTGTGGGGCTTTTATTTCAGCTCTCAGTCACACATCCTTCAGATCACTGACTTGTGATCCATTTTGACATGAGGGAACTAAGTTACTGATGGTAACTACAGGTGAACAAATATGATGAGAGGGAGTGGTACTGTACTTCCTGGTCTTGTTTATTAGCTACTTAATGAATTTCTGAGTGTTTTGAACATGGGGTAAGTGCCAAGGGGTACCTGTCTCAAATTCAATGTAGAGAAGGATTGAGGTAGTATTATAAGCTCAGTGAAGGCAAGTTAGTAAGTATGAAAAAGTGTTTAGGGTTTACTTTTTTTCAGTGTTTGTGGTAACCTGGAGGTTTCTGATCTGTGTCCTCAACCTGTTGGGTTTCTTTGTTGCTTCTTGATGTCCCGGTAGCAGCCATACCCAGGAACTTTTCTTTGCATCTGAGGAAAAGCTGCTTATAATCTTTCTTGAATAGTTCTCGGTTATGACTGCAAGTATAAAGCTCCTTGCAGTTTTATATCTGTATTCCAGTTTTCATTGTCTACCATTTTATCTGTTGATGTAGTAGTGTATATTGCTTTATTACTGATTTAAAGTCCCAGTGACTGTTACCCTACCTGATTTAATTGAAAATAGACATTCATTTTATTTTCTTTACGTGACTGTGAGCAGAAATACTGGAGGTTAAGAGTTGTCCCTAATGAAGCTTGTGGGGCATTCTGATAACAGCTTTTCTGTTACAGGGCTTCCTTCTCTTGTCACTTAATCAATGACTGGCTGAGTTTGGCAGGGACCTCTGAACATCATCTTGTCTCCCCCTGCTCGAGCAGGGCCACCTATAGTAGGTTGTCCAGGACTGTGCCTGGACATCTTTTGAGTATCTCCAATGATGGAGAGTCCACAACCTCACTGGGCAACCTGTGCTAGTGCTGGGTCACCCTCACAATAAAAAAAGGATTTCTTGATGTTCAGGCAGAGCCTCCTGTGTGTCAGTCTCTACCCATTGGCACTGATCCTGTCACTGGGCACTGCTGAAAGGAGCCTGGGTTTGCGGTGTGCCTTACCATCAGGTATTTATATGCATTGATGAGAGATGCCCTGCATTCGTGCCCCGCTCCCACCCCAATAAAAAAAAAAAAGGCAAAAAAAGCGCAAGAAAAACCAAACAAGCTTTCTTCTGATCTACTTGACATAGTCAAATTTGTAGTCCTTCAGGCAAACTCAAGGCCATGTGTTCACATGTCTGTGAGGAGGTGAATTGAGGGTTGAGTTTAGTACAGGTGGTGGTAACAGTAATTCATGACTCAGGTGGGGAGTTTTGGGATACGTGTTTAGAGAAGGTGCTGTGGAAGTGCAGTAAGGTGCATATTTCAAATCCAGATAATTTCTGTGCTTTCAAATAAGGAGTAATTGGCTGTCTCAGCTCTAGTTGAACTGAAGACTATAATTCAGCTGTACTGTGAGGGAAGAAACAGGTCAAACATTTGATTGTCTGATAGTGATAAAATTGCTCAAGTCTTGTGTATGTTCTGTCTAGGAGTTGTGTGGATTGTAAATGATGGTTTAATGTACATACAGCATTTAGGAATAGTTATGCTGAGTTCTTAATGTACTTCTGCATATTGAGCATTCATTTTATGAAGCTATGTCCATCAAGATAATTTTTAAAAGTACTTTTAGATGAGAGTAAATCCAAAATTTTGCAGAATTACATGAGTCCTGGTAAATTAGAAGTGAACAGGATCAGCCTATTTTTCCTATACTTGCAAATCCAGCCCTCTTCCCTCAAATTCCCAGGACTCTTACAACTGTAGGCAAAGGTTAAAATAAAGTTAGATAGTTAAAATTACTTCATAGCTAGGGATACTGAGTCTGAGAACTGCTGAGACTGCTCTTTTTAGTGCAGTCTTCTGAAATGAAACATCAGTGAGATTTAGTTTCTGCTAGGAAACCCATCTTAAATATTTATGTGACTTACCTTCCTTGCTGATTCTGTTGATTGCTAGAAAGTGCTTTTGTGTGGATAACTGGCTAGCTGAAAAAGGTTTCATAGACAGTCCAGGTGGCTGGACAAAAATGCACATCGCTCTCAGCTTATCCGAAGTAAAGCAAAAGTTACACAATAACAGGAAGATTGCGGTGGGAAAAGAATGTTGCAGGTGGGAACAGATAACTACAGAAGAGAAACTAGGGGGAGGCTTGGTATTTGGGCAACTAACCAATGATGAGCTTAACTTTTGTAATATGTATGAACTAATTATAACAAGGCATAAAAGGTGACTGTAAGGCACAATAAACGAAGTCTGCTGATCACTCATATTGAGTGACTGTGTCTTCCCTCCATCACAACATTTTTGAATACAGTCTTGGGTGAGAGAGAAATGAAAATTTCTATCTTCTATATTTCTTCTCAATAAACAAATCCATTAAAATAACTGATCAACAGAAGACATCCTGAGTGTTTCACTAGTTATGAAATGATCCACCTGTTTGTAAAAGATGACATAACATGGGGCAAGAAACCACATAACTATCCCTTTTCAGTTTATTTGAATATCTAAGCAAAAATTGGGCACAAAAACATATTGTGAGGCCTCTTACTTGCAGGTCAGAACAAGCAGGTTTTGAACATTTGAGTCAGACTGTGGTAAGTAAAACCTTTTCCACCTAGCAAAAACCAAGTACCTGTTTGGGATTGGAGCTGAATGTAGGAGGGAACAAATGAAAGAGGTCAGCAATGAGGGTCGGCATCATTTTCCTCCCTGGGACTTTGTTAAAGAGTGGTGGGTGGCCAGGAACTGGTTTTATGGCTGTAGGTCCCCTTTATTGACAGACCTTGACTGAAAAGCTGGCATGCAACTCTTCCTCCCCTTCCAATTGCCCCAGGGTATCAAAAAAAAAAAAAAGCTAGGATCAGTTGCTAGCATGTTCTTTTGATGGTATGTTTTCTCCTTGACTCAGCAGACAGGTCCTAATGCAGTATGTGGATGGAGAGGGACGGAATGAGTTGCTTGTGGAGGAGCAGGAGGAGAATGCGGCTTGAGAGTAGTTACAGGACAGGTTTGGGGTGAGGGGGGAAGAGTTTGGCATTCTTGATCACTGATATGATGGGTTGCTATTTTGCTTTGTTTGTTGAGATTATCCAGAATGGCTCATAGCAGCAGAAATCAAATCATTAGAGCTGGGGAACCTTAGGTGTGTCCTTACAAACAAAATTCCTGCTTTGATGAACCGTACTGAAAGAGTGTAATGAAGTAACACCGCCGGGAATGATGAGCACTGGTGAAATACCTGGAGGGGTGGAAGGGGTCTGTGTTCTCTGCATCTCTTTTGGCTGTGAAGTCTGGGGTGGTGAATTATTGGACACTGTGACTGTGTTTCAGTCTTTTGAAATGGTGTTGGTCTCTTAGTATGTAGCCACCGGGGCTTCAGCAGGGCAAGCTGGAAAGTTGCAAGATTGTTTTACATCTTACTTTTCCTGTAACTGCCTTCGTGGGTATGTGTAGTGCAGCATCCACTGGTTGCCCTTTTCCCAGAAGTTTAGATATGAACAGACATGGCTGTGTTTGTTTAGATATGAACAGAAATACTGTGAAAGTTTTTGTAAGATAATCTTTGTTCTCTTTTCGGGGAGAAATGTTGAAGGGGATAGGCTTTCTCTTCTGGCGCTCTAATGGTGGGGAAGGTTAGTTCTGTTTAGAGATTCAAGTAGTCCTTCTGTTGAATAAAAACGAGGCTCTTCCCACCTCTTACATACCCTGAAGAGTCTCAGCTTCACACTTCTCAATTCCTCTGTCAGGTGAAGTGACCTCACATAAGCATAGCTTAAAAACACTGTGCTAAACTTGTCTAAAATGTGTATCTAAACTAATTTTGTTGTAGTTAAAGCCTAAAAGGATTTAGCTGAAGACAACATGTAAGAAACTGAAAACAGAGTTTTACATTAGGTTGGTTTATTCAAATGTATATTGGGGTATTGTGACTCTGTTTTATTTTATGCTAGTATAATATTTATGGCTAGAGAGATGTGGAGTTCTGATTTCGTGAAATCTTAAAGACCCAGCTTGGAAGAAGTTGTACATGTAGCTCTTTCAGGACTTGTGAATTGACCTTCCAAGCAGTTCAGCTTCTGAGATGTACCAAAGCTTGTTGAAATACTGAGCTACAGTCTTTAGCCTCCACTTCTCTTTTTCAGAAGTTTTATGTATTTTTAAAATTACCCAAGTTTATAATTAAAAGTGAAAGATGCCCTCCATTTACTCTTCCAAAGACTGTATAAAAGTAAGATTTTTGTTAAGCTTCAGACCAGTTCAAAAAAACCCCAAACAGCTTCCCAAAGGCTCATCTTAAAGAAGATGCTGGGAGTATTTTCCAATTGTATTTAAATGCAAAACATCACAGCTCCAAGAGTCTGCAGGTTAACAAAAACATTATTGTATGTTTCTGGAACTTAGGCTTTCAAGTCCTTTACAGCAATTGTATATCTAACTAAAGCTCTGCAAGAGTTCAGCTGAAGAAACACTTCTTTACAGCATGAGAATTTTAGATTGACATCAGTGTACTTCTCTTTTACAACAACTTGCATTTCAGTCATGGTAAAATCTCCACTGACAAGTGAGCTCCAGATAAACATTTATTTATTTTTAGTTTCCTCTGAAGTAATATTACACCCTAATGTGTATCCACAAAAGGATGTAAGATTGACTTTTTTTTTATTTTGACTCACCAGGTTTAATTCTAAGTTTTCTTCTCACTTAATGCCATTGCATTCCTTGGGCTCTTTGTTTTATTCCTTTTTTTTTTTTTTATTTGATAGGAATTGTGATAATTCAGTTGAACAAAGGTTTATGTTTTCAAATCTGCTTACATATTAGAATATACATTAAAGTCTTAACTGATCATCTCTGATATGGATGACCTCATTCTTGGTGCTTTGTGTTCTGGGAATTTTCAGAACTTTATTTTTTGTGTATATAACATTTGAGAACCTAGAATGGGTTTAAAGGGAAGTTATGTCTCTGGCTTTGGGAATGAGATAATCTATTTCAACATGCTTTTTCCTTCCCATTCTTCTTTCTCTGGCAAAAAATTCTGAAAAGACCACAAAATGTTTTTCTTGGGTTGTATTCATAACTCTTCAAATGGACTTCCATGAATAAGTGGAAGCAAAAATTCTGCTCCTTAAAGTTTCTTTTCTCAGCAGTTGTATGTATACTCAGCAATGTTCAAATGCAGTGTATTGAGAGCTGTTTTATCCCATTTATTAGTTTCCTGCATTTGATCCTGCAAAGAAATTCCTGTGATGTAGTTGTTGATCTCACAGTAACTTCCATGACAACAAATCTCAAAAACTCAGACTTTAGGGCAGGGTTCTTTTGGGATACCAAAACGAAGGTCATGCTAACACCTTCTGCCTT
Source organism: Falco cherrug (assembly GCF_023634085.1). Classification (NCBI taxonomy): domain Eukaryota; kingdom Metazoa; phylum Chordata; class Aves; order Falconiformes; family Falconidae; genus Falco; species Falco cherrug. The sequence continues at coordinate 9,975,015 of NC_073720.1, read as the reverse complement.
AGAGTTTTATAGCACAGCAATAGGATTGGTAAGTACTGTTTTTCACGTTTTAGACATGGGAAAGCGGAGGGGCCCAAAGGACAGTACCTAGTCAGATAAGGCTCATATATGTTCGAAAAAACACCCTAACCCTCTGCAGAACTGCAAGTTTCAGTGTTCTGAAGGTGCGACAGGCAGCAGCCTTTTCCGCAGTTTACTTTCTCTTTTGGGTAAATGCTGCCCTCTTAACCGCGTCTGTGTCTTGGACTTTTTGCTTGTATCAGAGAGGAGGCATGTAGAATGACAAGTTGCATTTTTTCTTTTGATTTTTATTTTCACTTTATTCTAGTGAATCAGATTCTTACTAGTTTTCAGAAAGCCATGTTTTGGGCAGTGTACTCATTGAACTGGAAAAACAGTTTTTGTGTGTTAAATTGAGAACACATTTAAGGAATCATATTGTTTTGCATTTTAAACTGGCCTGCCATTGGTACGGTGTCATCTTGGCTTTTACAGCAAGTGTGTTTAACCTTCCTCTGTTGTGTTAGGATTTTTAAATAACATTCTGTAAATGACTGAAAATCATTATTGTGATTAAAACCCTGTTACTTAAAATATGACAAGTTTTAAAAACTGCATTACAAACTTATCTTGGTTATCCCTTGTTCCCCCTTTACTTGACTTCTGTGTACATACAGCTTTTTGGTTTGCTCGGAGAAAATTGATGTTTACAACACGTTTTCTGCTGAAATGGTTTTAAAGATTGTCATTGCCAAACCATTTGTTCAGTGAAGTTTTTAAAGGTGTAGTATGATCTCTGAAGCTGATACCTGTAATACTGTAATGCTGTTGCTAGAGTTGAACACTGCAGTTAGCAAAATGGGTATTCCAGTTGCAGTCTCAGAATTCACATGTGTACTGAGGGGTGAGGTGCCGCAATTAAATAAGATTAATACAATTAGATAAATAAGCTAACTGTTTTCATAAACTAAGACATGAAGAGTACAAGACCTTTTTCTACCAAAAATGAATTAACTTCATCTTGCAGCAGTGTGCTTGGTCTTTTAGACGGGTGGTAAAAGACAGGTGACTAGTATCTTCTTGAGATGTTTTAGAAAACAGGTTTTCTACTTGGGCACGTTAAAATTGTTTACACAGTATGTATACCTTGTATACCTCTGTGGAATCAGGGACTGTTATTTATTACTATGCTGTACTAAACTAACTCAGCAGAATACAAAAAATATGTTTAAAAGGGAATGTAAGCTTTCAGAAAATAAGTGAATACCCCCCTCCCCCCACCACACACACACCCGCCCCTACCTACCAACCCCCCTCCCCCCACCTACCAACCCCCCATAAATTGGAAAGGAATTTATTAATAGTCTAGCAATAAGAGGGAAGTTTTGAAGAAAAGCTTTCTACGCTCATTCAGATATTGCAGACTGCAAAAAAAAAGCTTCTGTGCATTTTTTTTCATTTTTATTATGAACTAGTCTGGCTTGGAAAGAAATGGTGGAGGTGATTGAGAACCTCCTACAAGGGACAGAAAATGCATGGCACCCAAACAGTGTTTTAAGTCAGTCCAGATTTGCAGAAAAAGGTAAGGGGCGGGGGCAGGTGGCCTGGAACAGTGATTGTGGATCTCTATAGAAGCCCATGGGTGGTTCCCCCCTACTTGTGTGGGAGAGAAGATAAATACTGAGTTAAGTTCAGTAAAACTTTGGGCAAGTTGACATCATCCATGAGTAGCTTGTCGCTTTGGTGTCTTTAAAAAGGTTAAGAAACGAGCTAAGAAGTGGGGGAATTTTTCTCTTTTTAATATCAAACACACAAGAACAGCCTGGATGACTTTATTTCTGTTTTTAGATTTGAACTCTGTGTAGAAGGCTCTTTATTCACCAGCTCCTTTCTGGTGTGTTGTATGTTTGAAGTTGTGAAGATTGTTAATCCTTCATTTCTTTGGATAGCTTGGTATTGTTTTGGTGCAGGTCGGATAGATCTGACCTCACATAAACTTGAAGAACAATGGAACAAGAATAAGTGAATTTACATGTGAGACCAAGTGGAAAAGTTGTGATCATGAGGAAAATAATGCTCAAAATCAAGTGGGAAAGCTTGGGGGGAAAAGCAAGTTTTCAGACTGAAGCAGGTCAAGGTAAGGATTAGTTTCAAAGGAAACTAATCAAACTCACCTTGTTTAAAGCTAAACAAAATGCTAACAACAGTTATGCCCACAGAAGGAACCCACACGTGAGGTGGCAGAGAAATAAAAGTTCTCTCTTACGGCTTTCAGTTCTTCATGCTGCTTTCGTGGCGGTTGTCTCTGAGCACCTGACAATGTTTGAAAAAGGACTTGGCTTGGAAAGTTAAACTGAACCAAATGGCTGTTGAATTTTCTTAAAGATTTTATGCACAGTAAAAGCATAAGATCGTGAAGGAAGGAAACCTTTAATACTGCCTTAAAAACTATTGTGTTTTTTTTTCTTCCTGGAACTTTGTATTACATGTCACTGTGAAAAAATCAGATTTTTATTTTGGTGGATTCTCCTCTTGCCTAAGATGAACCTTGAGAAATATTGTAATCTGAGGGAAAATTATAGAAAGATGTTCTAGAATTTCTTGCTTTATTTAAAAGATGTTTTTTCAGCAAGACTCCTGTTTTTTCTTTGGTTTTATGAATATGTGAGCGTTATCACAAGCAGTGATCTGTACTGGTCTTCTTAGTATCTAGTTCAAGGAGTAGGGCTGTGTACAGTTGCAGGAATGATTGAGCTCTTTGGTATTGCTACCAAGATTGAAGCTAAAATAAAAAATCTGGTACCACGAGGTTTTTAGCACATTTTATAGATACAGCCTTACTGATCACTTGATGCATTTGCTTTTATATCACTTGTGACTTGTAATTTAACAATTTTTTTTGTTGTGAGTATTGTGATATGATCTGATGAGTGTCTCGAGTCTGAATTAATCTTACCATCCAAAACTTTTTTTTTTAATGGTGACACTTTCTGCTTTGTTCCTTCTTGTCAATTCTAGTGTGAATTAACTAGGTGCCCTTTTTTGTTTAATACAGTTGAGTGTATTTCCGCCAGTGTGAGAACATAACAAATGTCTCTGCTTTTGCTTGGCTATTTTTAGTACTGTTGCTTGTATCTGTTTCTATTCAAAGAATTCCGTTGGAAGCTGTTCCAGGAGAGCATGGTTTGGCGACACGGGAGGGAGCTGAAGTGGGCAGGGAGAGCCAAGTACCGGGTGTATTCATGATCTGGCAGTGAGATGTCTGATGTCTGATGTTTCCTGTGTGCCACCTCGTTTACAAGAACCCTGCTCAAAGTGAATTCCCAATTCTGTGTATTGTCCTGGCTGCATGGCTCCCAGCTTGAAATAGCTATTTCTTTCTGTCATTTGGAGTAACTGGGTTTCAGCTTGAGTCCTCTTACTTGGTTTGTTTTTCTGTGTAAACAGCAATTAATTTTAGGGGCTGTCAGAGCAAATAGCTGAAGTACGCATTTCTACAGTTTAATAGCCAAAGCTGACAATTCCCAGTGCTTGTGTTTTTCCCTGCTCCGGTTACAGTTCAGCATCTTTTTTTATTTTGGTACCACTTTAATCTGGATTAATTTATTAAGTTTCTTAAAAAGGTTTTCTTTGTTATTTAACAGTTCGGGTTTTTACCCTTTTTTTGCTGTTGTGTGAGTTACTCACTTGTGGGTACAGTTAGCTGTTGATGTTGTTGATGTAGTGGTAATGATAGATAGGGGCATGGTCCACTGGAAGTACTGCGTTTTTTTTTTTCTAACTGCTGTGTCTTACAGTTGGTACTATTGACAGACTACGAGCCTGAAGAGTCCTTGATGTATGCTTGTGGTTGTGTTGTTATGTACTGACTTACCCCAAGCTTAAACTGTTTCAAAAGTGTCCTGCTGATGTTGTCGCTAGAGGTGTGGGAAATAGTGACTTTGAGACAAGTTGGATGGAGTTCATACAGGAAGGTCGTACGTCCTGTGCAGCTTTAGTGGTGTGCTTCAGTCTTGTCTGAGATGCTTTGGCTACTTAAATATTTTTTTTTCCCTTGTAGTATGGATAGCTTAACCAGGGTGTGACCCGAGGATGTATGTCCTTCTATGTATTCTTTGAAGAGAACATCTATAACTTTGGTTTGTGCTCTGCAGCTATTTCCTTACCTACATGTGTGTATCTGTGTGTGTGTGTGCGCGCGTGTGCATACCCTGAGCTCGCCTGGGCGTTTACCTGGCCCCTGAGTTCATCTTGGATAGACTGGAAAGCTGTGCAAATTATTACATCTGCAGAGGCTTTGCCTTGTGATTATTATGGCGGTTTTTTTGGTGGCAAGAGCCATTTGAATGACTTCCAAGTCACCCAGCCCTGTCTTCTGGGATGAGTCTGTCTGGATTTCCTCCTTTGCCCCTCGGAGGGGCTGCTGCTGTGAGTTTTAATGAGCTGGCAGAGGGAGCAAGCCTTCTCAGGGTGGGACTTTTGATACAAGGGAAGGGTGGACATTTAAGTCTTATTATTCTTGTGAAAGTCAAGTTCAAAGATGATCAGCAAAAGCATCGAATATTTAGTGGTGTGTACAAAATCATTAAAGATTGCTTTTGGTGGCTAAATTGCTTTAGGGTAGTTTGAGTCTCTAGTTTAATGCCTGAAACTGAATGTAGACAGGTATTTCTGTGGCTTGGCGAAAGGACTGTATTCTAGATTACTGTAAGCTGTGTTAGGCTGTCCCAGTGTTGGTTAATTATAGCCTCCCCATGTTTGGACAGAAGCATATCTAAATTCTTCTAAGTGTATTCTTTACTGCAAGTTACTGAATACTAACAGATATCTAAGAGGCTGGGCATTAAGGAGTGTTCCTCAGTAAAGGTGATAAAAGTTTCTATTTTCCCACTGGTGATCAAAAGAATATGTATGCTGTAAGGTAGTGATATATTCAAAGTCACTGCTGGCAGATCCCCTTCCTGGGATTTTTTTTTTTAAAGTACCTACAAGGTGCCCCTTTTTTTTTTTTTATTTTATTTTTGTTGTTGCGTGCAGAGGACCCGACTGGGATCAAGTTTTGCTGTACTGGATCCCAGGAAAACAAAATCGAAATCTCATATTTTACCTATGTTATAATTGTGCATGGCTGCTGAAATGCAAGTTCCCCCTTTCCTTGTGGACTTGATACCCATCTCTCATGTCAGATTCAGCAGTTGTATAGCTACATAGTTTTCCACTGGATCAGCTTATTCAACTGACTCACTGTTTTGTTTTAGAGGGTTTAGTTTGCTCTTGGGTCAGCTTACTGAACCCACTCCCTCTGCAGCTGCAGTCATTACTCTGAAGGGGAGTAGCAGTATTATGTGGTTAAGGAGTAGGGGAGCAGGAATGCCATTTCTGGCGACAGCTCACAGTTGTGTGGTATTAGATGTGAGCTGAAATGCAAGTTTTAGTGGAATAAACTGTTTGGGTTCTACCTGCTCTGGGGATTGAACTTTGAATTGAATACACAAGCAGGTCCCAAATGGGAACTAAAACTCCAGTCACATTTTTTTTGGTCCCAAACTCTGCTCGGCCATCCTCCACTTGTCTGCGGCTTCAGGAAGACTGTGCTGGTTCTGGCTGCAGAGGGTGATGATTTTCAACCCTGAAAAACCTGCTAGTACAGGTTTTTTTCCTCAGCTGCGGCAAACCTTTCATTTAAAATGAAGTACTAGTTAATGTTTTTTCAAGCCTCCTAGTTAATGCGGTGTATAATACAGACCGAGTATTTGTTGCAGGGGGTGACTAGGCTGTAGTTCTGCTAGCTGCTGTTTTGTTGGAAGTTGTAGACACTGTAGTGCCTTTTCACTGGATGCTACTCAGGAAACCTTAGGAGGGAAAACGCTGAGAGCTTTACCACTTCTGTTTTACTTTGTTCATTTTTCCTTTTTTGGGGGCAGGACACAAACCCAGGGGATCAGGTATGAACAGATTTGTAGTACTGATGGATCTTGACCACTGAATGTAGCAGTGGTGGAAATACGAGTGAGTATGATGTGTATTGGCTTGGCTAGTGTTTTGTTTTATCGCTTTAGGTTAGAAAATAAGAGAGCCGAGGACTTGGAAGTGGAGGTATTCCTTTCCTATGCAGCAGTAGGAAGCAGGTTGTGTGTGGCTGTGCAAGCATCAGGAACCACCTCTGAGCTACTGTGGTCTCCATGTGCTTCCCAAAACACCAAGTCGGCTGATGGTTCAGGATAGTGCATGGTGTAGTCAGTGGTGGGAATACATTTGCTTTTTCTTTGGTAGCTTTTAGAGAGAATTCATGTAAGAAGAGCCTTTTCAATGACAGGGCAAACAGGGCAAGAGATGAGTTCCTTCCATCAAAGATGACAGGAACATGTATTTAATATTTCCTCAGGTCTTAGAATGTTGAGACAGGCCAGAGCTTTTCTTAAAATGCTCCTCAGCAGATAAACTTACTTCAAAAGTGAGCTTGTTGTTGCCCCTTCCTCACAGGATCCACATGACTGTTGCTTCTTAGAGAATTCCCATTTTTTATATATTATATTTCTATGTAGACTAGGGTAGTTTTGTTTTATTTTTTTTTTAAGTTCTTGACAACAGCTGTGGTCTGGTCTGTGTTATGGTCTAGTGAGAATCTAGTTCTGCCACTCCTGAGAGTGGTGCTTACGTACAAAATAACATGCAGTCAGTCAAACTGGGTCTCTGTCACGTAAGATTCCATTACAGTCAATGGTAAGTACTGGTAACGAGTGCATCTTGCAGGTCCTTGCAAACACGGGGCTTTATAATTAGTTAGGACAGGGAGCAAGACTTTATTCTTTTTGTATGTGGGAGTCCAGCCGGTTGCTGTCTGAAATATTCTTCTTGCAGAAAGGCAGCAAAAGATGAGAATACATTGTCCAGAATCACTGGACAGTGTTGTCTTCTGATGACCGTCGAGCTGGATGGGTTTTGCTAACCAGTTTTTTAGCAGTCTGAAGATTGCCTTGGTTGTGTGAAAGGTAAAAACCCTAGGTGAAAATTGGTTAGACTTACGTGATTTTAGGGTGATTTTTTTTTTTTTTTTCTAATGGTACTGAAAGTTGAATTTGGGGAAATCTAGATTCCTCCTTCAAAAGGTTCAGAACGAGTAAGGGCACTTGTTGCCTCTGAAGTTTGCGTATTTATAAAGAAATTATGAGGGCAAGTCTGCTGGATGTTTATTGGGTGTAGTTGGCAGACTGATTAAAGCTAGAGTAATCGTCAGTGTATACTAAAATGTAAAACACATGCTAGGCAGAGACTGGGATAATAGTGTAGATAGATATTATGAGATTAGAAGATTATTTAAAAATAATGTTAAATGATACTACTTAACTTCCATAATAAGTGCGTGCAGAAAATGTGCACTGTTTGGTCCCCTTTTTTACACCATGCTTTTGAGAGGGGCTCAGGGTATGTGACCAGCCTTTGCCTAACTCCAGTCTTTGTAGATGAACACTTCTTTTCCAAAGCAATGCTGTCTTGTCTTTTATTTGTAAGAACTATTCGTAGATTTCTTTGTCATCTTTTGTATAACATTTGCTTAGGAATGCTACTGCTTGAATTCAGTTTTTTGCTGGTAACAGGGTATTTTTGATTTCTGTAAATCAGGGTATGTTCTTAGCGAATTATAGACTGACTTGGCAGAATAATAATTTTAACTGTTAACTCAGTGGGTTTTAAGAAAGCTGGGTAAGAGTATTGTTTATTTGGTGTGCTTTGCTAACACAACAGGAAGTGTATATGTTAGTTTATGTGTTTGTGCTGGTACTCTGTCCACACCCAGCAATCCTCTTTTCTTGGAAAAATGTTACAGCATACACATAGTACAATTTCTCTCATCTGTGGTATTCTGCCAGTGATGCAGGTCTACTCCTGGCCATCAATATTTTTCCTGTTTACTGTAGAAGATCATAAGGTGGGACATGAATCCTCCCAGGATCCGTAAGTCCAGGTTACTGTTGTTGGCTTGGGGCAGTACAGACACTGAATAATCAGCACTGCTCCTGAGGAACATCTGACTCTTGCAAACTTTTTTCCCCTTTCAAGCAGTAGTAAAGGTGGTGAGATACTTCAGACAACAGCACGTGAGGGAAATGCATTACATCGATGCTTTGCAGACATGATTTTTTTCCTTATGTCACGTTATTGCTATAGCAGTAAAATCTAGTCTCATTGTACATATACAGTGGTCATGCCATCATGAGGCAGCGTCCTGTAGCTCTTTCCCAGCCCTGTCATTGTGAGAAATCCTTGTCAGTTGGTTTGTGTTTGGAGTATAAAAAAGCTATCACGTTTTTAAGGTGTTCACACAGATTTCTTCGCGTTGTTCTTTATCACAGATCCTTGTCCAGAGAGTCAACAAAAAAACTTTCTTGAGACTGCCTCAGGAAAAGAATTGAAACTGCAAATGTTTTGTTCAGCTGATGAAATTGAATATCGAACTTCAGAAGGATTCTTGAAAGTCAGGTGGTATTGCAGTGCGTGGTCTGTCCCTGGAAGTTTAGCAATAGATTTACTGTGTCTTGCAGGGCTTGCAACCCTATCAAGTCAATTTGTGTACTGTGTATCCCTAGCTTTTCTGACTACCTTGAGTCTAAAAGGACTAGATTTCTTGCCAAAGGAAACTTGAACAAAAAAATCAAAGAAAACATTATTAGCTTTAAAAACATGCTTTTTGTGTTGATATGCATTCATTTATTCTTCAATTCTTTGCCTTCCTCTTTTTTGCCTTCCTCTTTTCCTTCTAAAATTCAAAGCAAACCCCCAGCTGAATGTGTTGGATAAGACTTAACATTATGGAGGCTTTGGGAGGAAGCAGAGTTTGGTCTTTTCAGCAAAGTTGGATGTTGAGATACCAATACTTTTGTACTGCTTTTGGAAACGAGAATAATTGTTGCCATTCTATCACCAGTCTAGTGAGGGCTTATATGATGCTGTATCTGCTGTTGCAGTGTAGCTTCTTGGGCTAAACTTGCTGTACAGAAAGAAACACTAAAAAACCCAAAACATTGAGATTTGAGGATGATTTTGCTCTTAAATGCCTCTCTTGCTTTCCATTTTTAAGTCTAGTTATTTGCTTTATGAGGAAATCCTGATATTTGGATTTCTTAGAGCTTGAGGAGCTAAATGTACTTGAACAATTTTCTTGACTACTGGTCAAGGTTTTTTAGATTTTTGTTTTGTTTGGCATTGTGTTTGTTTGTTTTTAAAATAGAAGTAAAGATAACCTTCCTCTGGAGGTACCAGATTACATCAGTGGAAAAAATGGTTTACAGCAATCTTGTGCTGCCTTTTTTTTTTTTTTTTTTTTCATTATCGTGAAAGGAAGTATGACCACCTTTGCACAACAGTTCTGGGAAGTCCAGTCTCTAATGCTTTCTCCTCCTTTTTTGCTAGTGCTCTAGAGGTCTATTTCATTTAATGTGTATCTATTTCTTCAAAATACAGCTGTTTTGGCTCCTTACTAAAGTTGTGGTCAAGTCAGATATTAACTGCTAATGAGGGACTTTTGCACTGAGCCAGACCCTGATGTGGAAACTGAAGCATCTGCTTGTCTGACTATTTTTTTTTTATCTTTATAAGAGATATTAATTAAGAGTTGTCTTCCTCTCAAATCTTCTTTCCTCGTTTGATCTTCCATTAAAATTAAGTTCATCAGTTTGTGATAGTCTGCCCATTGCTATGACAACAGTCTGCCAAACGGACTTTAGTATGAGGAATGGGAGAGAGTAAGAAGCTACTTTGCGGGCTAGGAAATGTTCCTGTTCAGCCCCATCTTACTAATTAATAATATCCCACTTAACACTCAAAACTGTAGTCACTATGGTAATTTGGAGGCAATGGCTGTCTGCCTCTCTTCTGCCTGCTGCTTTGGTACCTTAAAGGGTAGGTGTGGTGGGGTGTGAAGTGTCAGCGCGTGCCTGTGCCGGGGAGGTGCGATGTTTCCCTGGTCAGTGCAGCAGCAGTGGTGAAGCAGGACCCTTCAGCTTCTTGTGCATGCTAGGGCAGGGCTGGTTGCTGTGTTTGGATGCTGCCTGTAGGTAGTGGGAGCCAACAAGGGGAAGATAAAATGGCTTTATTTTGAAAGCTCTCTTTATATTAAGCTGCCAGTTGTGCTTTTATGAAGATTGGATTGTGTCTGAAATGGGTTATAGCATGTTTGCCGTGGCTTGATGGGGAATGTTGAGCTGAGGGTGTGTTTCTGCGCTTGTCTGAAGGAAGTACAAGTCCATACTGCTGTCAGGAAGGCTCTCCCCGTTGCTGGCTTTCTGCTTTGGACCTGGTGCCAAATTGTGCTCCTCGTGGGCTGCACGGTCAGCAAGATGAGGGTCATCTGTAAAGATCCTGTTACACTGTTCAGGTTGTTTGGCTCTGTTCCTACCAGCAGGATGATCTTGCTTTGCTGCTTTATTCCCCAGGAGTGTTTCAGACGTTTGTGTGCCTGCCTTTTTCCTTAAAGTATCCTTTCATCCTGAAAAACAAACATGGCACAGAGACACTCTAAAATAGGTGTTAGGAGAGGGAGAAAAGACACAGTCCTCTTCAGGTACTGTAGGTTGCCTTCCCATCCTAAGTGTAGGCTAGAGTTCAGCGTGTGCTTTACAAATGACAGAAAACTCTGTGTTTTAATGTATGTGTACTGTTGTTATGTCCAAAACATGGATCAAAAAATATGGAGTAGCTTTGGTGAAATTACAGAAAATAGCATTGAAATGTATGTCAGAATTCCTACGTACCAGAATCTGTGTAAATGTTAATTCAGAAACTGCAAAACAAATTGAGACCCAATGGAATTATGGTTTCTCAACATATCTTATATCATATTAATTCCTGGTTAATTCCAGGAAATCATATTTGAAACTGTTAACTTGCCTTTCAGAGAGGTTAGTGCTGTATGTCATGTTCTCTGTTCAGAGCTTTTTTTCTTTGCCTGTTGTGCTAGGTTCAAATCGTGATGAGCTGATGACAACTTGGAACATCCACCCCCCCCACTCCCCCCCAGAAAACCACCCCAAAACAACATAAACCAGCCTGAAGGTCATTATTAATCTTTGCAAACCTAAGTTTTCAGACATTGGCAATCCAGTCAGCAAGGCTTCCAAAGCAGATTTCAACACAAAGAGCAAAATTAGTTTCTACTGCAAACTCAACTGAAGACTGTCTGTCCATAATGTGTTTAAAATATCAGTGGGCAGCCATGGCCAGGTACTCAGTGATAAATTCTGAACTTGCTGTTGAGGGTGTTTCCACATCTACTTGATATTTCACTTTCCATAAAACATGTTGCCACGAGCTTGAATAACCTCTGTATTAATTGTATTTGGCTTTTAGGGTGCCAGGCACAGTGTTCTGAATGCTTGTGTGTTCTGGGGCTTACAAGACAACAAAAGTTAGACTACCTTAAAAGACTGGGAGACATACTGGCTTTGGTGAATATATTCATAAAGCTGGAGAAACACAGTGTTCCAATTCAGCTCATACTACAGTCAGTTCCTGGTAAAGGCAGGCCTTTTCTTGTTAAATATGTAAGGGTTCAGGGAAATACACTTTCTCCTCAGACTTTATTGAATACTTTGAATTTCTTTATGTGTTAGTTAATGTCGGGGTTCAATTTTGGCCAACAAAAATGTATTTCTGAAGTGAAGAGGAGATTTAGATGATAATGGAGTAAATTTTCTCTTTGATTCTAGGTGAGGCTCCTGAGCATCTTGAATCAGTGTTAAACTGAAACATCTCATTGCAACTTTTAATTGTTGAGTACACATTCTTGTCCATGCAATCACAGTAGTCTACTCAGTCTTCATCTGAGTGTTATTGTGCATTGAGCTTGGTGATAGCCAGCTTGCACCAGAGCTGCTGCCCTGATAAGTTGCATGCTGAGGCATGTTCATACATTAGGGCTGCCATAAAAGTGTTTTGCTGCTTGCTTGCACATCTTCTGCCCAGGTGCACTGCTTGGAGGTTGTCCTTTGTTCCCTAAATGTGCAGTTTTACTTCCTAGTATCATGGGGATAGAAACCAGGCAGTTGACTGTGACTGTTCTGACCAGTTGAGACTGTTTCCAGTTACCATAACTACTATAAACCATCCTCATCAATTGGCTGTGTGTTAGATACTGTACAAACACAGTACAGGGCTAGTAAATTTGTTTCAAAGTAATCTCAGTGTTAGAGGATGAGTGAGCGTGAAAGCTGACTGCCACAAACAGGATAGCATTGATATGTGTGTGTGTGTGGATTTGGGTTTTCTTTTGGAAACAACAAGGGTATGTTTAAAGCAGAGTAACAGGTAGTTTTGTAAATATTTTCTGTTAAGTATGAGGGAGAACAAAACAAAAATACTGGCTACAGGGGCTGGATTTAAAGGTAAGTATCATCATTTCTCTTATAAATGAGAGGTGAGAAATAGAGTGGGCGTTGGCCATGACCTCTGTATACGTGCAGGAAAGCAGTTTGATGGTAGGGGAGAGAGAGCAACTGCCTAGTTTGTGAATGTGATTTTTGCATATTCTGAGAGTGTATGAGAGTGGTTAAATTCCAGGCATCAAAACAAGACAGCAGGTATTACATAAATGTAAGGAGTGATGCAGCTGTAATTTCAGCATATAGCAAAGTCTGTATATAAATAACTGGAAAAAGCTGTGAGATTTAGATGTTGTCTGGAAGTACAGATCTAGACAGATAGCAATCAGCTGACAAAAATGTTTTTTACCCAGTACATTTCCCCATTTACAGTAAAGACTGCATTATATCCAGTAATAGTATATTAAAGCTGCTTTCTCAGGAGTCTCTATGTAGAGCTCGTGGTAAATACAGGAGGAGTTCAAGCTGCTACATTAGTATATTATCTGGATGTTGAATCAGTATCATGAATCATGCCTTAACTCATGCTGTTTGTTTTTTTTTCTTTCAGATTTTCTATTTTGTACATACATTGTTTTGTATATACTGTATATGATGACTTCAGTGGGCAGTGAACGTACCCGGGGCACTCGGGACAAAACACAGATTTCAACCACACAGCCAACACAACCACAGAAACAAGTAGTACAGGTATGTGATACTATATAATCTTCTTTGAGTTGAAAGTGAGCATGTAATGATAGGCATTTTTTCCCAAAGTCAGTAAAAACTGAGAAAACATGGGAGGAAAAGCCATGGTCTTTTTCTGGAAGAGTATGTTTGATACCTGGCTGTAATTTCTCAGTAATCCAGCATAGCATTAAATTGTTCCTGTATTCTTGCCTGAAAAGGAGCTTTATGTTCTTCAGCAACGTTGCCCATCAGTGAGGAATTCTGTGCTTATACCTGTGTCAGGATTTCTGTTCTTTGACCTCAGTGTCCTCAGATCTCAGCTGTTCCATATGCCAGCCTCCTGATGCTAGAAGATTTCTGGTCAGTAGAGGAATTTGGGTGGGTGGGTGGCAATAGCTTCATTAGGTGCGTGCTGTATTTTACAGCATGATTCAGCATATCTGCAAGTCAAAGTCCTAAACTTCTTGTGCAGTGTCCTCAGAAAGTGAAATGAAGGGGATCATCACCTAGTGGATTGAAATTATTTTGAGTATCTGCGAGACTGAAATTAAGCTCCTACCCATTGTCTTGATTCTCAGCAGCAAAGTAGTCAAAAGTCGCGTGCTTGTCTGGGTTTCAGAGTGCAAAATGTCTGCTCCTGGGAACACATTATTCTCTTGTCAGGTACCTCTCAAAATTGGACCCAATTCAAGAATTGCCTCAGTTCTCTGCTGGCAGAGAGTTCATTAGTCTAGAGGTGCTCCCTTGGGAAATTGTCTTTTATTGTCTTTCAGACTGATCTTTTAACATGGAGGGGGTCTTGGTTTGTTTTGAACAGTATTAATTATGTGACCTCAAGCCCTTATCTCCTTGCACTGCAGTGCTTTGCATAGTGGTGATTCATGCTAATGTGTGGATTTAGAAAGTGACTTTCAACAGATGAAGTTGAATTTGTTTTTATTTTATAAAATAAGTAAGGCTGCAGGAGTGTAGTTAGCAGGTTGACAGAAGTGGTGGTTTCCTCTTTTCTGACATTTGCAAGACAGCAGTGGAGTATTCTGCCCAGTTTTGGATTCCCTGCACAAGACAGACATTGACAGATGGGAGCAAGTCCAGCAAAAAGCTACGAAGATGGTTGAAAGGCTGGAGCACAGGATGAATGAGTGGTGGCTGAGGGAACTGGATTGCTCAGCCTTAAGAAGGCAAGGCAAGGTCATATCATCTGTTCAGATACCTCATGAAAGGGAATAGGAAAGATGAAGCCAGACTTTTCTCAGAGAGACAATGGCATAGGTTGGAGCACTGGAAATTCTAGCTTTTAAAAGGGAAAAAAATTGTTTACCATGAACATGGTCATGAATTAAGAGAAGATATGGGGTCTCTGTCTGGCCCCAAGCAGCTCCTCTGATGGGACATGCTTTCAGCGGGAGGTTGCACTGAGTTGTCACTGGAGAATCTTTCCAACCTGTGTGACTCATTGTAAGTGTTAAGCCTTACAGACCTTTTACTACATTTTTCTGCTTATTCCACTTCTTGCATAGTAGATAACTGGTTTGGTCAATTTGATTGAAAAAGATGGTTATTTAATATACAGCAATTATGTTTCAGTGCACCACTGCTTTATTTTTAGATATCAGGTAGACCTTCCTGCTTAGTCAGGCTTTACAGATCAACAGAAACATGTGGGATTTTACTGTTTAATCACCACTGATTAATTTTTATGAGTGCAGAATAAAGTTGCTTTCCCAAATGGAGATTTCATTGTCATAATACCACATTAATCATCGTTTAAGTTATTTAAGAAGAAATATCACAGTTCTTTTGCATTGTGTCTGGATAATAGATATACCACTTTCTTATAAGACCTGGGCTTATTACTGTCACTTAATTCTGTGTTTTGCACACTTCTGTTTTCTGGTAGTTTGAAGTTGTTAGTTAAAAATTTCCTTTAGTCTGTTACGCTGCAAAGATAATGTGTCTTGTAAGGTTGATAAAATTTTTTGTCTTAAGATGCTAATATTTTCTTAGTTACAGTCAAAACTTAATTATAATCTTGTATAGGATGCTACAATGTTACTTGTAATGATGGTGCCTTAAAAATAAAGAATAACCACTTGCTGGGAAACAAACCAAAACTTTGTGACACTGACTTGATATTTGTGTAGTAAAGACGTTTTGTGGGTTTTTGTTGTCGTTTTTTTTCTTCTGAATCTTCAGTTCCATCTGGGTGTAATCCACTGGCATAACTGTTAGTGATATTGCACCTACTTGTTTCTAAGCTCTCTGCTTACACAGGAAAACTGAACTTACTGACACACATTTCATACTGTTAAAAAATTGATAAATATTTGTCTTCTAATGTGGAATCAAAAAGTTGGTTTATATAAAAACGGATCTAATGGCTTCCTGTTTCTGGTTAAATATGCCATCATGTCACTATAGAAATTACATTGCCTGAATGTTTTTACTTTGGATATCTTCAAAGGAAATCTCTTCACTAGCTTAAAAGCTGCAATGGGCCTGAGGAGCCTGAAGTCATAGGGAGAAGATGGAGCAACAAGGCTTAATTCCTGAAACCAGCAAACCTTTATTTTTTCTCTCTGCTGAGCTCTCAGGAGACACCAAGAGTAGGCTTTTTTGTACAGAGCATCACACTGATGAGGAGGCTTCTGTGGAGGGTGGCACTGTGACTGGCATGGGGAGTTCAAGAGCAGGCTCCTCTCTCTGATACTGGGTGGAGTGACGTGTTAAGCTGTCAGATGACGCTTTGAAAATGTGAAGTAGTGCAGAGTACTTCATTGCAAATGCCAGTTGTCTTGGAACATCGCCTCTGAGAACAGCAAATGTCTTTTCCCTCAAGGAACTGGGAAAGCTGCAGTAGCTTTTCAGAAAATAAGCAGCTGGTGGTGTACGGTGTAGTAATTTTTAGACTCTTCTCAGCATTTACACTTGGCAACCTCCTCTAGAGCTGTATTTGTGGTAAGCTCCAAAAGCAAAGCAGTTTGAGGCTGATTAAGTCTGAACTTGTGAGGCATAGAATTTCATGTGGGTATCCTGTGAAGTGAGACTGTGCAAGGTGAGGTTCAGCCAGCTGCCCAGGATGAATCCTTTCTGCCAAGAATTTCAGTGGATATGGTGGTCCCCTCCTCAATGAAGAAGTCTTCTGCAGCACGTAAACTCACATTTTGGGTCCTGGCTCTCTTCAGCCTTCTCTAGCATGAGATGGCAGCCTCTTCTGTTTGAGCAAAAATCAAGCTATGTCCAGGGTCATGTAGCAGTTATCTCTGTTATTCTCATGGCAGTGCAGTTCAAGTAGACTGCAAATGCCATGCTATTAAGAATGGTCTGTATGATGTGACATTAATGTTCTGGAGTTGCTTTCTCTCTGGGGCAGCCATAGCTCATTTGTATTTATGGCACGTTACTGCATCCATTCATTTTAGTCTTTCAGCTTTTGGAGAAGTTGTCAGCACAGATTTGTGGTCCAGAAATGTTACAGGAGTACCAAATATTTCATCAATAGCAAGATCCTTTAGCAGTTTTCAGAGACCAATATTCACTTATAAAGAAAGTGCAGCTGTTCACAGGCAAAATCTTGAGGCACGACTCAGTCTCTTTTTAAGTGCTCATAAAACTACGGTCAGGTTGTTCAAAGAGTTGTGGAAGATGATGTGAGCAGGAGTTATCAGAGATGTGATTAACTTAGAAATACCACGGCCAGTTTGTTATGGTAAAAGTTGTAACTGGAGTGGTAGATATTGAGTAAAAGTAAGGGTAATAATGTCAAAGCATATGCTTCTATGGTAAAGTCTCTATTTTATTATATGATTGGCTTATTTATGTGGTGACCTTTAAGTGTGGTTCAGACACATTAGAATCTGTTGAAATTGCTTCTGCCCCACCCAACTTTTTAACTATAAAATGGTGGTAGAGGAGATGTTAATCCCTTCTGCATAGCACCTCTGTGCTTGTTCATGTTCTTTTTGAGAATCTGGAGGAAAAAAATACACTGATGCTAGGAGATACTTTTAAAAATATGTTATCTTTTGTGTACTTTATTGGATGTTTGCATTTTTCAGGCAACAGCAGAACAGATTCGCCTTGCTCAGATGATCTACGATAAGAACGATGCAGATTTTGAAGATAAAGTGAAACAAGTATGTTTCTTACGGCACAGATCTTTTTTTGCCCTGCAATAAAGTGCTCCAAAACTGGCTTACATTTTGTAGCTAGAGCATCTGTTTCTGATTCAGATGAAACCTTTTCCAGAAGGATGTAAATTTAACTAGGAAAAGGTGTTCTTATTGCACTGTAAAGTCTTTTTACGAGAAGTTGTGTGGTAATATAGCTCTGGATGTATTGTTACATTGGTGTATTTTCCTTTGTAAATAACCCTTTAAGCCAGAACTCATCTGTACCGATGTCTCTTTCAGAATGTATCTGCCTAGTATGGTCCTGATGCTTAATGATTGTCAGAATAAAGAGTGCATTCAACTTGTCCACATGTACATATACATGGGAAAAATGTAACCTATGTAACCTATATTTGCTGTTTTTCAGGAAAAGTAAAAATCTAATCATAGCTTGAAGATGAATTGAAGTGTTATTTTTAAAAAAAATATCTGACCTCCCAGACCTGTGTATGCATTAAAATGACAGAATTATGCTGTGAAAATGAAGTCTCACACCATTTCTTCTACCACGCTGAGTTTTGGGTGTAGACGCTCAAGATTCCATTACTCAGTTGTAGGTCAGACCATTAATTCAAGCTGTACTGAGAATCCGAGTCCCTGTTCTGCTGTGGGTGTTGGTATTTTGTCCTAGTAAACACATTGCAACTCACAAAGAACCTAGGAGTACACCCAGAAGGAGAGAAGAATTAGCATGAATGCGTTAATGCAGTAGAGGAGCAGGTTTCGTGATTTATTTTCCTTTGTAAAACCTCCTCTGAAACATTAAATACTTTTTGTTGTTCTTGTTATAAACTTGTTCCATTGCTGTGCCAGAACTGAAGCCTTACACTTCCTGAAGGACCCCCATCAATAGTGCCTGTGGGTCTACGGGTGAAAGGATAAGAATTAAGTTGTGCATAGGAAATCTCTGATACTTTACGTTGTGCATATATATTGCTAGCTTATGTAGTTTTTCTTCGGGTGAAGTTGCTGGATGTCCCATGACGGACTGTGATTATTTCCATCCCACACTCCTCAGGATGTGCACTGCAGGTCCAAGGAGCATAATTCAGTACTAGTTCTCCTTGAGTAGCCATTGTTTACGCCTTTTGTGTGGTCTTATGTTGAAGCGGATTGAGGCAGCTGATCTGACTGAAAAATAACTTTTTCCTTAGTCTGGATATTTTTCCAGATCTGTTTTCTGCCATGGCTTAGCTTATGTCTGTTCTCATGCAGTGGGATAAAGAGAGGGATGTTTGGTAGGGAGGGAGATAGGATGATCCTGGAGCTGTCCTGGTCTTTTGCTTCTTTACCCTCATATGCTGCTATCTGGAGTAACAGCGTTTGCAGCAAGCATGAATGGGAGGGGGGCGGTTAAAAAAAAAAAAAGTGTGAAAGAGAGTGCTTTCTTGATTACCATTTAGTTTATGTTTCATCCTGCCTGTTCTAAATCCCAAGCAGATCTGTAAAATACAGATACCTTTATTTAGGATTTCAGTTTGCTCTGACACCATAGCTATGTACTTTCTTGGAATCTGTGGTGGTACTAACTCTTTGTTTTGTTATGATGATAATGTAGATATTTTAACTTGTCTGACTTTTACTGCCAGCTTATGGAAGTGACGGGGAAAAACCAGGATGAGTGCATAGTGGCACTACATGATTGTAATGGGGATGTGAACAGAGCAATCAACATACTGCTGGAAGGAAGTTCAGACACGGTAAGATTTTACTTCATATTAAACCGCTCTTTCAGCTTGCTGCATCTTTCTACTTCTGAAAGAAGTTGGGAAAGTCATATTTCAGTAGCTTTTAATTACCACATCTCTATTCAAATTCTTTAGAAGGAAATGGAGATTGGGGCAGCTTCTCTACTGCATGCATGCCTTAGAATAGGCTGAACTTTGAAAATGCTGTGGGTGTTCAGCTGGTCTGTTGCAGAGTCATTTGGCTTTTATTTACATGCAGCAATTTTAACTCTGTATCAGAACTCAGTGCTTTGTCAGATGTGGGCCTGTTTTTTGCTGCAATGTTTGTAGTTACTCTGTAGCACCTCCACAACCCTGAGACCTGAGTCTAAGTGTTTCCAGGAAGGGCAGTCTTTGTAAGCGAAAAGGGCAGGCAGATACATTAATTTTCACAACTCTGTAGGGCTGTGTTGCTGGAATGGAAGCTGGAGGAGGTTTCCTATCTGAAAGTTACACTGACAACGCTACTAATGGCAGAAGAGGATACAGCAAGTAGTTGCTTCTTTCACCCTGTTGCTGTTCTGCATGGCTTCATTGAAAACCAGAAAGAGGATACTAAACAATGTGTATACAACAACAAATAATGTTGCTTAGAATGTTGCACAGAGCGATTTCTTTTTTTACCCCAAGAGATACCAGGAAAGTATGTCTTGCTGTGGTTGAAGTTTTTGCTGGAGGGACTTCTTAACAGGTCATCTGAGGCAGTAAACTAGATTCCATCTCATTTAAATTGGGAAAGAAAATTGACTTCCTTTCTTAATGCTGAACGTTCAGTATTTCCTGTGGTTTATCAGGATGTGTGCTCTGGCTTATTGTTAATAAGGACACCCCGCCACCCCCCAGTTCTAGGACACATACCATTCTGACTGAGGGGACTTTCTTTTCTATCCCCTTTCATTTATTAGAGTTGAGGTAATTTAAAACACAGAAATATATAATACTGAGCAAGCTGGCAAGTTTGGAGTAGAAGAGAGCATCTCGATTAAATCTGTGTTGGTAATGCGCTGGTTTTGTGTTCTCCTGTACTTCTTATATTTGCCATTTTCTGGTTGAAAACAGTTTTCTGGTTGGTAGATAATGTTAAATGCTTTCTTCTTACTTTAGCAGATTGTTAGAAGTGATCATGACGTGGAAGAAAATTTCTGAACTCATTTACCAATTAGAAGCAATATATCCACATGTTCTGGTCTTTTGATAAGTCCCTCTGAACCCACTGCTCTCTGTAGACAAAATGTAACTTAGAAACAAATACAGAGAACTTAAGGGGCTCAGGGAGGAAGGAGTATTAATTGAAGGTTGTGAAGAAATTTATTTTTCTTTATGGAAGTTTGTGGTCTTCCAACTTGAAGGGTTTGTTTTAAGGCAATTATTTTACAGAACAGTTTAACAGGATTTGATGCGAAGTTGGAAACAGAAGTAGTACTAGTTCTGAATGCGGATTCCCAAATCTCTTTTTCTAGATTTACTCTGCTTTGATACACTAGAAGTTTTTTTTTTACCTCATTTGTAAGATGTGCCTATGCTATTTGAGGAATTAGAGCGCAAGGAGTGATAACTGGAATGCCTGTTTGTAAACTAATGCTCTTGCCAGTTTTGTCTTTTTTTTTTCTTTTTTTTTTAATGCTATGATCTTTAAGGCTTTATGCTTTATGATTATACTATACTATATGATTTAGTATTTATGCTTTATAAAGATTTTTCACTTGCAGCAGTTGTGACAGGGGCTTTGCACAGACAGAGGCATGTGGATGAGAGTAGAGAAGGGCATGTTTCTTTGCTCAAGACTTCTAGTCTTTTAACTTCCTACAGGCGTAAGATCCTTTTATGCCTGAATATGTTTTATTTCCTATACCTTTGAAGATAGAACAAAGGGGCCCTTTCAGATTATTCTTCTTTCCTTCCAAGATTAGGCCAGCAAGCAAGCTTCTGTTAGATGTTTTCAAAGGTCAGGCTCACAACTGTCATTTGGGTTGCCTCAGGCATTGTCAGCTGAAATTGTAGTCAATTAGCTCCCTTAGAAAACCAGACAGCTTCGATAGTCTGTGATGGATTCCCATGCTCAGAGGTAGCAGCATCCTCTGTCTTAAAGGACATGCCCAACTTCTCAAGGCTTTCCTTAGAATTACATTGTGGGAAAGCATGGATCTGATGTTTTCATAGTCATCCTTTTACTGATCCTTCCCAAATCTTGTAAAACATTACTAAGGAGAGGCTGCTTACTCTTAAACTTTGCAGGATCATCCAGTTTTGGGTATTTCTTGAAATGGTCGAAGGCACCGTGCCTATCACTGAAATAGTGTATTCTGAACTATATAGACTTCATTCTTCAGTTGTCAGTGCAGTTATTTTTCCTCCTATGAAGTATTTCTAAAGCTCTAGGAGTGTTTAATGTTTTTAATGTATAATGCAGTTACGCAGGCAACAGCAGGTGAAGCCATGTGAAAGTTACTGGTGCAAACTGTTTTCTGTGGCACAGCTAATATGGTGTTGCCCAAATGCATAGTTTTGTACTTCAAATCCATTCTGTCTGTGCTTCATATAAGTTGGCTGATGGTGGTGTAGTTCTGTATACTGGAAACGAAACTGAGAAGCGATTTCAGCCTTGTTTCTCACCTATACCACGTCAAAACCCAAGAGAGTAACCATTCTTTTAACTTTTTATTCTCTCAAAGCAGACTCTGAACCATTGAGTTTATACTTGTAAACTGCTTTGTGACCTGCTTTCTCAACAGCATTTTTCTCAGTTCTAGGCATCTTGGGCTAGCTGGTCATTGCCTGCCTTGTGGGGGCTTCTGAGTTACTGTTGCCTGAGTTGAGAGGAGACAGGACAGGACCTAGAAGATAGCCAACCTTTTTTGTTTGATGCTGGTGCCTGTCAGAGGTTGGGGCTTTA
The DNA here is from genome assembly GCF_023634085.1 of Falco cherrug. Classification (NCBI taxonomy): domain Eukaryota; kingdom Metazoa; phylum Chordata; class Aves; order Falconiformes; family Falconidae; genus Falco; species Falco cherrug. Next base: position 9,953,174 of record NC_073720.1, on the reverse strand, counting down.
TGTAGTACCTCACAGCTGATGGCACCTTATTTAGATATGCAGATTTCCTGCTTAAATACCTTACATGGGCACTTAGCTTCTAGAGATGGGGACATACACAGGACACCTGTCTGCCACCTTCATGGTTTGCAAATAACACCTTTCTTCATCTTTGCTTTGCTTAATAGACTAACCATGCAATTGCATAATATGTGGGTTGCTGTGCTATTCCTAGCAAGTGTTCTAGTAGTTTTATTTTCAGCTCCTACAGATATGGGTCTGATATGATCCTTGAATTTATTTTAAAGATGGAGTTTAATATTAAAGCTGAAGTCTGATGTTTGGACCTTGGTCCCTTGTCTTGTTTAGACATAGTTTTTCCTGTGTTTTGCTGTGTGTGATGAGCTGTAGCTGTTCGGAGTGGATGGTCTGGTTTACCATGGCCCCAGTTTTCCCAGGTTGTTACTCTACCATTCTGTGTCCTGGTGCTTGAATTCTAGTGTGTCTGGGTAATGGTTTTTCTCCCCACCCCCACCCCCCGCTTTTGGCCACATACTTACTCTCATCAGTCTCTTGTTCAGTGATGCTTAAAAGCATTTTTTCATTTCCTTGGGAGAAAAAGATAGCTCTGTGCATGCTCTCTTGCTAGATTTATGGAGGTAGTTGAGAGGAAAAGTGTTGCTTGCTTTGCAGATTTTCTGCATTGTGGTTGTATCTAGGCTTCCTTGAACTAGTAAAAGTCCATTACAGCCAGAAATATTTGGGTTTTTTACGTTCCATAAAACAATCCAACTTCTAAAACTTGTTTCTTTCTCATCTCTTCCCAAAAATATGGCCTGTTTCCATTTATATCAGTGTAGTTGCAAGGTATTACATATGTGAAGTTACGCAAATACCTGTTTGTTACCATGAACTGGAAGGGTGTGAGGTGGAGATATGCACTGAGAGCTGTCTCTTCCATTTTGACTTTTGTATCTAATTCTATTCTACCCAAATAGACTTCTTGGGAGACTGTAGGGGGAAAGAAGAAAAGCCTTGGAAAGGAAAGTTCAGAAAACAAAGAGAACAGAGAAAAACGAGGGGACAGAGAAGTGAGTCGCGGACGGGGAATTTCCAACAGACGGGGAAGAGGAGGCAGCCGTGGCCGAGAGTGTACGTACAGGGGTTCATTTTTAAAGATTCAGGTGCTTTTCTTGCAGCTGAAACTGGCTAAGGGCAAGTACTTAATGGAGTAAAGTCCATCTGAGCTATGGCTCAGTGCTGAAGGGATCATAACTCGTTTGTGTAACAGGTATGCCTGATCTGTCTACATGAGGAGGCTTTGGGATGGTCTGTGCCTGTTCACAGATGCTCAATTTAATTTAAATTTCTGTCCTTTTTTCATTAGTTGATCTTGTACAAGTTGCTGTTCTTGGTGCAAGTTTTAGAATTGACTATTTGTAAGACTGCTTGAGAGCAAGTATGCCGCTGCGCAGCTGATACACTTTTTCGTTTCTTTTAATGAAAAAATTATCCAGCTTTGACTTCATCTCCTTTTATGAGGGGGAGAACCTGAAGATGTTCTCATCTTCTCATAAGGGGCATGAGAAGACTGGGATCATTATTAATCTTTAGCATATATTACTCACATAAGCCAACCAAAGGTGAGTTTCTACAACAGAGAAAATTCTTTGAGTTGAAACATTTTGAAATTTGCCAGACTTTATAGGTCTGCAATAGTACATTGTACAAGAGCAAACCGATGTTTCCAAGTTACATAGAATCACATTAGTTCACCACTAGATCCATGCTGCTTTTTTCACTTAAGTTTTATCAGCAGTATCAAAGCTGTATTCATTGCCTGTAAGGGTTGTACGCAACAGTGACAGATGAGCAGAGAAACTGGAATGAAAACAGTGTGTTTAACTTTCACTTAAAAGCGGGGAAAATATTTACAATATTACCCACCTCCTCAATTCATTTTTGAAACGTTGTGTCAATGAAGACGCTGTGAATCTTTGTAGAGTAGCGTCAAGACAGGAAAAATATTAATAAAATTTGCACCGATGTTTAGAACAAATTGAAATCAGACCCATCACAGTGAAAGTGAGGGGCAACATTTTTGTCAGAGCCAGATGCTGCTTATCTGTCTTTGTGAAGTGGAATTAAAGATTTTTCAGATGGTTACCAAATCTTGATATTCTCTTCCTAGCTTAATGTCTGAGCATTAATATTGTGGCTGCCATTAGGAAAAGTTGTGCAGTACAAAATCTCAGCAGTGTTTTAAGTGGCCAGTCTTTTTTTTTTTTTTTTTCTCCCTTCAAGGAGCCAGCCATCTTTGAGTATTTCCTCAGGATTTTTCCACAAAATAGTTGCATTATTTTTACAATGCCTCACCTTCACCCTGTTGCCATCCCTCTGATTTTGATAGAGGAGGGTTCTTTTAAGTTTTCCTGGTTGCACAGCGTTGTGGTATGGACAGACTGGAGAAGAAACTGGTGTTTTTGGTTATCCCTTATTTTTTCACTGTAACCACCCAGCATGTTATCAAGGAAGCGTAGTGTGAGGCAGCTGTATTTTGTGCCTTGTTAAAGAGGTGAGGCCATAATCATTTTAACAGTGTAGTCTGCAGAACACTCCATCTCACCCCACCTCATCCCAAACCCAGAAGCTGAAGTTTGTCTGCTGGGGAGTGTTTCTCTCTTACTAGATATTTTGCTTCGTAATTGTTCAGTGCGAATTAAATGTAACTTGCTTGTAGCTAGGCCCCCAACGAAGGGAGGTGACAGACCTGTTGACCATCACGCTTTAAAAACTTGGCATTTCTTTCGGGGTTCAGGTTAAACAGACAGCTGTATTGTCTCCTATATGAGTCTCTAAAGCTTCTCTTAAGCTTCTCTTAAGCTGTCCTCTCTCCACAGTTAGAGCTGAAGAGAATGGAGTGGACAACAATCAAGGAGACAGGCCTTCAGACCGTGGAAAACGTGGCCGTGGGAGAGGTGAGATGGTGGCATTGCTGTGGGACTGGCACTGATTTCATGTCCTAACTGGAACGCTCCCATTTCTTTCTTCAAACACTTCTGGTTAAGCATTTGTTGTTTATCCTTTGATTTTATAAGCACTTCAGCCACTTTTAATTTAGGTACATACCCTTCCCTTACCCCTTGTCATATCTTGGTCTCAGAATGACTAAGAATTGACACAAACCACCTTTATGGTAATTCCCTGTGCAGCAGGGTGGTGTGGCCTGGCTGTGGAGAGCTGTTCTCTCAGGTTGACTCATGGCAGCTTCCTCTGAGTGGGAGTGCACTGGGCTCCTCAGGACGTACCTTGGCAGCAGGAGAGTATAAGATTCCATACGTATGGCTCTTGGGGAGGGATTTCATGTGTGCTTGGGCTGTTTCTTTGGGGTGCATCTGGTTGTCAAGCTTCCTTCTGTTTTTGCTAGCCAGTCAGAGAAAGTACAAGCCACCTTAGAGACTTCTTGATGAGAAGGAATTTGGCATGAAAACATTGATAAGAACAACTGTGGAAAAAGAATACTGTGAAGTCTTACGTATAATCCTGATCCTTTCCTGTAGAAGAGATAGGAAAGATATTGATAATGGTTTTTTTGTGGAATCAAGGGATGTGGTTGGTTTGCATTTCCACAGGTTGAGTGGAAAGAGGGTTGTTTTTTCTTAGAGCAGGAGGAATGAAAGTGAGTAACGTAGGTACAGCACAGATTGTGTGAAGTGGGTATTAAATGAGTTAAATTAAGTGCACAGGAGAGTTAATGTACTTAATAAGTTATGTCTGACGCATGAAAAATTCTGCCCTCCGAGGACTCCTTTCTGTTTGGCATACCTGGTAATAAGACATTAAAGACAACGTCTAACTTCATTGTTTCAAGATCTACATCTTGAAGGAGTGGAAAGATGCAAGGACATGTAGCTTACAGAGGGTTGTGAGAATGACTGGATTGTGCCTATGAATCAGCAAATACCGAACAGTGTGTGCAGAGAGGTCACTTTGCAAGGGAGGGTGTGGTGTAGTTCACAGCCACAGTTTTTGGTATGTTAGCACTGTTAATAGATGGAAAGCAAGTCTTTCAGTATTTGTTTTATAAAATCTTTTATACTCAAATTTTAAATATAAAGGTAGGATTTTTTTAATATTTGGTGAAACTTAAAAGGTTAATTTCAAATGCAGCCTACCATTTGCTTCGTAACCTTATGAACAATACACTGATTCTGTTGTCAGCACTGTAGCTCTAGGTGAATATTGTGTCTCAAGTGAAAGCACATAATCAGTAGATCTAACTGACATATCTGAAGAAATAGGGACAACTTCTATCAATTTCTGTTCACTGGCTTTAGTGTACATAGTATTACTGTATCTGTCTACCAAATATTTTAGGCTGTACATTCATGAGAGCAAGGTATCTTAATGAAGTGTTCTCAACTGCCTGTGATACACCTGTTGAATGACTTCAGGATCATTATATTGCAAGTGTGTGTATTCTGTGGCAGGAAATACCTAATTTAATTTTATAATGCAAGCCCTTGAAATCTGCAGGGACTTGTATAAAGCTGTGTAATTCAGCTTCTCAGTATTTCAGGGGTGCATGGCATTCTTTCTCTGGATATTAGTAGAAATAATAAAAGCAAGCTTCCTGCCATTTCATTCAGTAATCTTTCTTTTCTATCACACAGAGTAGTCAAATACACTTCAGCTGAAATTAAATAGATTGCGGGTAATCACCACAGAACCCTTTATTAGAAATGTTTCATGCAGAGTGCGTGTGTGTGGGAATGTAGGCACTGGATACAAAATTAGGGGTCGGCTAATACCTGAACGGTGCACACTCCCTCTCTCTATCTTAAGCTGCCTTCTCAGGCTGGAGTTCTCTCACTAGCTGCTTTCTAGGGGAGGTTTGCTGGGCTGTTACACTACTGCTTCACTGTAAAACAATCTAATTTTAAGAAATTATATGCACTGAAAATAGCAGAAATGTGTTTGACACTGGGGTGATAATGGGCTGTTAACTGAGGGGGGAAAAATCCTGATGCTGAGTATTTCAGCCTTGGTGTACTCGTTTTGTTGTGCAGTAGATCTGCCAATAATGACTGCATGACTTTCCTTGCAACTTTATAGGGTAGTAGGCATACAGTGTACAAACACCACTGGTTGCTGGTATACAGGAGATCAGGGGTTTGAAGTAGTATATGTTACCGACTGATTCACAGAAAGCAAAAACGCATCACAGGATGTGTTTCAGGATACATCCCAAGTGGAATTGCTCTGCCTTTAGTTTTTGCTTGCTAAACGAAGGATATAAACTTTGGCTGGGAAAGGAGCAAAGGAATTTCTTTTTTTTTTTTAAATGGCCTTCCTATCTGTGTGTCTTGTGAATTTCTTGAATGACCTTAATTTAGATATAAAAAAATACTATAATGTTGATGAATAGCGATTGCATCAAAGTGATTTTATTTGTGTGTCGGTATTGCAAGGATTTGCAACTCTCTGAAATGGAATCTCATGCAGGAATTATGGAGGAAGTGATTATGTCTTCAGGATTGTCAGCTCTAGAAACATTTCCTCATTTGTGATTTAATCAGCTGCAGTGTTATATAGAAATTGACAACCTTTACAGGCACAATTTTTATTTTTATGCTGCTGTCTTTTACTGTTCTCCCATCTTCAATTTCAAGTGCAGCTGTGGTTGTCCCACTGTCCTCCACCCTGTGTTGAAGAGGGTGTAGTAGAGCTAGAAAAGGCTTTTAAAGGTACTGGGAAGACTGCATTGATGGAGTGTAAGGTACAAGCAGACTCGGACTTCTCTGCGAGGGCTGAGTGGGCGTAGAGATCTGTAAAACTTCTGTGGGGAAATCAACTGATCACTCCAAGCAAGTATGCAAATGAGGGAATATTAAATGAAATCAGTGGGTTACAGGTTCAGAATGAACTTGTGGAGGTGGTTCTTCATACATGTAGTTAACCTGAGGAACTCCTTTCAATAAGGTATTGTAGGTGCTGAAAATTTACACACAGAGGGACTTGACAATTTCATCCTAAAAAAAGAACCATAGCAAGAAAAGGAAAAACCACTGAGAGTTTTGATGTGCATAAATTATCTTTGTCTGAGGAAGTCTGAGCCACAAGTGATTGAAGACCAGGAGAGTGTCCAGAGAAACTGCACTGGGGTTTTGGTTCGTGTACCCTTCGCTAGGTATCTAATTGACCATAGCTGATAATGGGATGGCAGGTAGATGAACTTTTGGACTTGATTCAGCTTAGACATTGTTACAGATTTATGTATAGCAATTTTCCTGGTTTGCAAAGTGAAAAGGGATTTCTCGCTTTTACTTCTGTTCCTCTGTTCTTTCCCACTTTATTGTTTCCGAGCAATGTGAGCATGCCATAAATATGGATGTTGACAGGGATTTTTTTACTAGTGAAACAGAAATAAAAATGAGAGGGGAAAAAACATTATGTTTTTAATTTTGGACTTAAACGGCATGACAAGGAGCCTTTTAAACATTTGGGTTTTTTCTGCTGGCTATGTGAGACAGTAAAGCAGTTTACCTCTTTTGTAAATATCTGACTATAGTCCAGCTTGTACTCTTGATCTCTTTTGGTTTCTGTAACCAGAATTGCATGTCCAGACATTTTCTTGTTTTAAAATGTTAGCCTGGTTGGCACAGGATGTATTTTGGATTTCGTTTGCCAGAACTAATAAGGATGTTGGTTCTTCTAAAACATTCTGGAGATCACAATCTGAAGTCCGTTTAGTTTTGTTCTGCATTGGCTAGGGACCTGTATGTGTCATGTACTTTTTTTTTTTTTTTTCTTTCTGAGATGAACCAGAACTTAGGGTTAACAGAAGTTACTTAATTTCTTTTAAACATAACTTCAAAGTTTTCTGCACATGCTTCTAAAAATGGTTACTACAGAACATGCAGTATATAAAACTGATCCACTGCTTCTAGCTTTAAGATAACTAATAAGAAAAATGTTATTTGAATTATTGAATATAACTTCAGTGTTTGTTTTTGCTAGTATGGAATACCTAGAATACAAACTTTCTATACTTAGCCTCCTTATCACTTCATAAGGCTTAAGCCTCTGTCACCTCCGCATCTGCTGGGAGGATGGCTGTCTGCATTTCCAGAGCAGAGATCAGAGCTCTTCAGTTACTGTGTAGTCAGATAAGCACAAATTTAGGGTGTTGTCTGCCTTTCCAGTCTGCATTTTGTTTTCCTTTCAGCTGCTCTTAGGCCTCTTTCTTAACCTTAAGGTGTCTTCATTTAATTTAAACCTGTCAGTGTGAAAATCTGAGTTTTGAAATAAAGCACCTGTGTTGCAGTGGAAGGATTTAGGTCTGCAAGCTGAGCAGACTGGATTTTCTACCGAATAGGCTATTAAATTAATGGGCTAGTCCCATCCAAATTGTAGTACTACACACTTTTCTGATTCTCACAGGTAGTGTGCGTTTGTTTTGGGGGAAGAAATGTGAATGCAATGAACAGTTCTTTCCATGCATGGACGGTACCATGAAGCGTGGTGATTGAAGACTTGTGTGATTTACGAGTGTTTTGAGCTCCCAGTGGACTGGGATACCCAACAATACATAGTTAAACAGTTAGAATGTTAAAGGAAACAAAACCATGTTTTAAATAGTTCATTGTATGAAATCGTATTGGATGGGGGTACTAGCAGGAATGTTGATCAGAATAAATTTTAAACGTAGTTCCCCAGTCTTGATTTCCTGGAACAGAGATGAGTAAGCAGTGCTGCCTTGATACTTTAGGCTGTTTGTAGATCCAAGTGTAAAGGAATGTGAAGAAGTGTTATGAGGGTTTGTGTGAGGCAGAGCAGTAATTTTGCTTTTTTGCCTGATGTCTGTCACTTGCTTTTGTGCTCCAGATGCTGATTGATTGTAAGAAAGTATATTCCTTTAGACTCACTAGAAGGTTTAATGAACTACTATCAAGTCACTTGTTTTTTTTTTGTGAGTAGATAAGAATGTTGATAGAAGAATTGCTGACTGTGAATTACCACAGGATTTTTTTTTCTTTAAACAATGACTGCTGCGATCTAAGCCATATATGCGTATCTTTTAGAGCAGTGTTGAAACTATACTTTTTACACTACAAGCATAAACTGGCATTATTGTTGGGAGGAATTGGTCCTGTCTGTCTCCTGGTGCCTTTGAACTGTATCAGAGGATTGATCTAAGTTTAAAACTAACCAAGCCAAAAAAGAAAAAAAGGGGACAGGCAGCATGGTAGCTGGGGACAACAAGTTTTTTTGGTGGCTTATCCTGGTGTAAAGGCAACGGGTTTTCTGGCATTTAACAAGCAGGGGACAGTTTTGGAGTGCTGATCCAAAAGTAAACTAATAATTTTGTTTTCTGATAGTGGTTTTATGCTCACTCACTGGTACATGCAAAACTGTCAGTGCAGGGAAGAGAGCAGAGCTTGTGATCACTGGTGAGGAAGACCTTGGCTGTAGTAGTTCTGATTTACATGGGTTTAAGTTACTGTGGAACTGCATGCTCACAATTTGAGTCCCTGCTCTGAATTGCACTATGAAGCTCCATTTGCTTCTAGTCACTGTTAAAAAGCATCAAAAGTTTCCAGATACTGATGGGCATTCATAATTGCTTCATGAGTAACTTCTTTGTGTTAGAAGATTGTGCCTTCTATTTGTTTTAAGGCCATGTTTCTATTTTAGCAGCTGAGAGGAAGTAATTTTCTTAGCGTGAGAATTTAAGGATATATGAGTGGTTTGGTTGTTTCAAAGGAAATATAAGACCTTCCCACTGGCATCTTGCATTAATGACCATAATGTATGGGATGTATCTGAGTTAGGGTGGTCTTTTACTAGTAAATACTCACTGTCACACATTTTGAACTAGTCCTTCATAAGTGTCTTTTCTAGCTTTGAATTTAGTGCTTTCTATAACCCCACTGGTTTGGTGCTTTCCTTTTGTCGATTAATTTGTTGATTAAATTTAATTTCAGTTTTGACAAAAAGCATTGATACAGCTTTATGAAGTTAAGGGAATCCACTTGAAATTCAAGTTCAGGATTAATTTTCAAAGTGATCTGGTCTAAAAAACACCTTGCTGGCTAGTAGTCTAAGATGTGCATGGAACTTCAGGAACAACATGATTTCTTCCTACCAGTTTCTAAAATTGTTAGAGGCTTTTATTGCTGTTTTTAGCCAGTACCTTGTGTCTGTGCTGGTATGGCATCTTGCATATGCCTCGCTTGCTAAAACTTCATCTTCTGTTTGATATGCTAAGGTTATTCTTTCAGGCTTTTGCATTTGAGAGACTGGGGAGACTTACCTCCTCTTCTAAAATCTATTTGTACTTTCATGCTAGCTATTCCAGCTAATCTCTCTGTACCTAATGTCCACGTCAAATATATTTCTGCTGGGCTGTTACTGTGATTCAAAGCTCCCAATCAGTCTTGTAGTTGAACTTGTCAAAAAACTCTTTTTGGTGCATCCTTAGTGAATGGTGTTTAATGCTGTATTAATAACTGTAGGAAGTAAATTTACTGTGTAGATGGCCCCTACAGTGTCCCCAGGTAAACTTGTTTAGCTGGTTCTGCTCTTTAAAAAAAAATTATTTACTGGGCAGCAAGTTAATCCAGAGTGCACTGACTTCTGTGCGTCTGAGAGCCGTGACCCCATGATGCCATGGATCAGCTTCCCAGGTTGGGGATTTTAGGCGGGCGAAGGAGAGAAGAGCAGCAGAATAGGTAGGCTGAGCAAGGAGGTTCAGAAGCTGGATTACAGTCAGTTGGGTACGGCAGGTTTTGGGGCACTGATGCTTATGGTGGGACAAAGAGCACAGCTCCAGGTGCAGGCTTGCTGAAGAGTGATGGCTACTGCCGGGTTGCAGGTCTTGTTTCCTCTTTCCTAACCTCTGTCTGTCTTCTCTCCAACTAATTGTGAGAAGAGCAAAGAGGGGAAAATGTGGAGATAGCTGCCTGGCCTAGTGTCAGGCTTCAGTTCTGCTGTGTTCTTGTCCCACCAATGTACTGTGTGTTGCTGGGTGGGAATCCTTCCCAGGCAGGTTTCCGTGGTTCCTCTGTAGCTGGTAGTTGTCATTTTATATAGGATGTGGGTGAACTCCTTCATCAAAATGTGTGTAAAATTATCCTGCTACTTCGATGCTTCTAAGAATTCCTCGAAGATACAGGTAGTAGACATTTTAGAGGTCCAGAAATGTCTTTAAAGACTTGGGCACGGGGAAGAATGAGTAGCGAGGGGAGAGAAGCGAAAGTCATTAAAATAGGAACTTCCTAAACTGTTTTTACCGTGTTCTGGAGCTACTGCTCTTAACAGTTTAGGTGGCCCCCTGAAAATAAGGGGTAATTTTGATCCAAATTCAAACCTATCGGGGTAATTATGATGTTTGGACAATCTGTATATTGGTGATTTAGGATTATAACTTTTGTGCTCTGGTGAACTTGTTGCTTGGTGACTTACAATTACCACATAATTTTGTTAAAATAAACATTGCTTTGTTCTCAGTCTGCAGCTTTTAATGTCCTCCTGTTCTTGTAATACAAAAATAGTATTCATAGTCTTCCTCAAAAAAACCCAACAAACTGGAAAAGCCTCAGATAATTGGGGTCCAAAAAGGGAAGAAAAATATCTATATAGAAATATGCAACATGTAAGTAATAGTTTCTAGCAGTTCATGTAGACCTGCTTTATGGATGGTTAGTAATACAAAAATTTTCATGCCTTGTTGGCACTATGCAGCATGCAAAAATAAAGCCATTCACTGCATCAAGAAGCTTGTAAACCAAGACTGTAACCAAAATTGCAGGCAACACCACTTGTTTTTGTTAAAACAGAAATGCATATTCTTTGTGGGTGATAACAAGGAAGTTTGAGTAGTTTGAAATGGGTGGTTTTCATGTCAGTAACTATGATTAAGGGGGAACCAGAAGGAACGTGTGGTCACAGGTTGGCGAAAGCACAGTAGGGTAGGGGTGAACAGATGGGATGAGTCAGAGGAGGAAACAAATGGAGTATTTAAACTTTCTCCTCACAGCGAAGGAGTGACAGGGAATTTCTTGTGAGATCAGGGGTACGTAGGGAGGCTGGGATTCCAGAGCATCTTAGGCAAGAATGAGGAATTGAAGGCTAAACTTTGAACAGTGTGTAATGATTTGGCAATAACAATCTCATGTGGGATGGGTCTGTAGGTAAGTCCTTCTCTTGCTCTTTGAAGCTACGTGGCTAGATACAGAATGGATAGCAAAGAATTGCAAGTCGTACTGAAACGTGTAGTCTTAGACAAACTGTAGCTTACTTGCCTGTGTCAGGGAAACAAATTCTCCTGTGCGGAGATTTGGGAAGTAAATAATATTTAACTTCAAATATGCTAGTTTTCTTCTTCAACCGTAGTATTTTCTAATGTGACAGACTAGTGATTGGTGGCTCCTCTGCTGTTGCTGTTAAATGGTGTTTTCTCTCCTAGGGTTTGGACGTGGCAGAGGGAGAGGAGCGGGGAGGTTTTCAGCCCAAGGCATGGGGTAAGAAACATGCAGAGCACAGATTTTGGCAAGGATCAAACTCAGTGGCAATATTAATTGACGATATTTCCACCGTATGTATTAATATTGCTGTATGCTTTATAAACCAATATGGATGCAAAAAATTCACAAATCTGTTAGATGATTAATGGGTTATTTTTGTCTTAAGCCAGTATTTTTAACTAGACAAACCTATACAAACCTAATATATGCTCACTCAATGTTAATGTCTCAAACTTGGAGAACTAGTTTATACCTATCGATAGCAACCACATAGTGCCATAGCTGAAAGTTCAGTGTGGTGTGTATAGTCCTAGGTCAATTTAAAAAGAGTTTTTTTCAGTGTGATGTAGGACGTGCAAGTTCTGTATAACACCAGCAAGTCTAGTGATTATGAACTTTCTCCTGTTTTTGAGGTTTCATGCTTTAGCTGTTTGGACATACATGGACCCTAAAACAGAATTAAAACAAGTTACTCAGCAGCTCTAAAGTTTGTTCTCAGTTTTGGTGGAATAACTTCCTTCATAGAACTGTAGTCTCCACTACTTTTACTCAGTGTTTGCCTTTAATGACATTTCATGTAACATCAGTGATGTCATGATAAACAGAAGGCTCGTTCTACTTATGTTATAATCCTTCTTATTCATGCCTGTAGGTGATAAACTGAAAAGAGGTGTTTCTTCAATAATCCTTTTTCACCTTTTAGCAGCATCTGTGTGTTTTGGTGTTGGTGTCAGGAGTGCATTCTGAAATAGTCTTACTGACGTTCCAGCTCCTGTCCTGCATAGGTCTGGTGCTCTGAAAGCATATGATTCTGGTTTCTTATCAGTCAGCCTCCTGCTGAGAAGCTATCAGCTAAGAGGGGGTTATTGTTGTGCATATAAAAATAATGCATTATAAGACTGGAAGGAATAGGTATGCTGTTAACTGCTTTTTCAGGAATTGTTGTTTAGGTTCAGTTTCTCTACAGTAATTTTTTTTTCAGTCTCCTCACCTTTTTTATACTCTTTTCTCCCTTTTTTATCTGTCTTTTGTCATACAGGAAAAAAAAATTTTGAAACCAAAACTATCAAGATGAATTATGTGGAAATCGAGATGTCAAATCTAATACAACTTCAGCTAAAAATGATGACACTTGTGTTCCTTAAATGACCCATGTGTTCTCTTCCATTTCTTAACTTTTAAAACTCTAGGACGTTTAACCCTGCAGACTATACGGAGTCTTCTGCCACTGATGGCTTTGGGACAAAATCAGAGATTTGGGAGACTGGTCAGAATGATGCAGATGATGGAACTGGTAAGATGCTTCAAGAAGTGGAAGGATTGGAATGAAGACCTGTAGCAAATCGCAGTTAAAATAACCACTCTGTTAGTGTTCAGTTAACTTCTGTAAATGTGAATGCATCTCACATGACACAGTTCATTTTTATAGCTTAACTGCTACTAATGTGCAGAGCACACTGTAGCCTGAATGACTCTCTGGTTAGAATGAAGGGAAGGCACTTTGCAACTTGTTTGTTTTAGTACTAACAATCCCTTGAGAGAAAAAAGGGATTTCAAGAGTTACTAGAAGAACCTTGTATGTGAAGAACTGTTTCAGTATTTTAAGTACTGCTTAAGAGCTCACCTAATGTAGTTAAGGAGTATAAGTCCTATTAAAAGTGATCGGTCCACAGGCATTAGGCACTAGGGTTTGAATATCTAAGTAGAAGAAGAAGAAGAAAAGGAAAAGCTGTTTACAAATATGAATCCACTCAGTGACACTGGGATGGTTGTGGAAGCCCCACCTGTACAATGCAGGAATGTAAGGATGTGAGTCTCTGGGATGGAGGAGAGTTCCAAGATCTGCCACCTTTGAAGAGAAGAATTTTAAACTAAAGCACAAGTAGGCACTTGAACGGAAGCTGAAAGAGCAGTCTGCCTTTCTGAAGACAGAGGCAGCTGTGTGTTTCTGTATGAAGTGTCAAGTGTGAAGTACGCACTCCCAGCTAAAGGCAAGAGGCAGACAGTTTGGAAAGGAACCGCTTAACAGTGGTCTCGTGGTGATTCAGAAATGAAGAATGTGACCTGCTTGTCTGTGATTGGGAAAACAGGATACCTTGCTGCTTCCCATGTTCTGTGGCAGGAGATGAAGACAAAGGAAAGCCTGTGTCAGGATGGAGAAATTAATGTATGTTACTGTCCACACTTGGGAACCACTGAGTGATAGGAGAGGGTTTTTTTTAACCCCAGCAAGGGGTAACTTTTCTGATCTCTTCATTGCTGAAGCCTACTCAGGTGATTTTTCATCAGCCCCTTTGCCAAGTGCGGAAGGAAGAGACTGATGCTGGAGGCCAGGGTGTGCTCCACTGAGCTCTGCTGCGAGCTGCTTGAGATGCAGCTTTCTGAACTTCATACAAGCCATTTCCCCTTACCCAGAGAAGACAGTAACAGGCTCAGAGTTCAGGAGAGCTTATTAAGCAGCTGTCTTGTCAGACTGAGTGTCTCTTACTCTAGTGTGGGAGAGTGGCCCTGAGTATATTATAATGGTTATTTAAAGGGAGCTTTTTTGCCAAATGTGACATCTCTCCAAGGAACTACTTTTGAAATGACTTGGTGCTATACTGCAAACAGAAATGCACCTTTTACTATCACTCATGTTAGTTTTTGAAGTAAATTTATCAGATCGTAGTGACTTGTAAATTCCCGTAGGAATGCTGGTATTGTTTGCTATATGGCAGTGGAGGGCAGGGTATGTTGTCACAAGTATTGCAGAAGCAGTAAATTTAACTAACGAAAGAAGACATACAACAAAGGCATGAGGAGACTGCAGCAGAAGTAGAAAATTCACTAGTTAGTTATTAATGAGTGCAACACTAAGGCTGTGGCTTATGAGAAACTTTGACTTATGCTCCACTTCAGAAGTGAGCTTGAATGTTTTGTGACCCTCCCTGCTAACTCTGGGTAGACTTCATGTGCCTCCCTGTGCCAGCCTCTGTCGATCCGTGTAGGCATCTCCTCAGTCTGCAGTAATGGAAGAATTCCACCTAGGAATAAACGTAGCTTGGTGTGGCTAAACAGATCCCTGTGAGAGTATGAATGTGCCTACATGAGGGGTTTGCTGCTGAGCAAACAGATTGGTGGAAATTTGAAGTGTACTAGTTGATGTATGGAACTTCTTTTTGGATGTCAAGTGCTTTTTTGCTGTTAGGCTGTGCATGTGTCGCCGGGAGCTGCACTGAGCTTTGGTAATGCAACTTAAGGCATGTATGGGAAGTTGGGGAGCATGGTATGTAGAAGAAGATGTGAGAAGGCATTTGGGAATTTTCCCTGGCCTCATCAGATTAATGGTTCTTAGGGGTGTGAGTGAGCGTCAGTGTGGGGAGTTCCTGCAAATCCATTTGGTTGGTGAAAATATAAACTAGTTGAACGGGAATGTTCTTGTTGGGTGCTAAGTACCTTTTTCTTTCTACTCTTAATTTACTTTCCGTGCAAATGGAAAAAGCACTGTAACTGACAAAACAAAAATGTCTCTCTACATGTCACTATAGGAAGAGTATTTTATTTTACAATGTTTCTGTGTTAGACAGGCTGTAGAAATGTCTAAAGGAAGTTCCCAAGCCAAGAAGAGATCTCTTCAAAAAGAGTAGGCTCTTTAAATTGAATAATTTTGTTTTGTCCAAGTGGGAAACACTTTCAACCTTGCAGTGGAAAGCATCTTGAGTGTTGTTAGAGGAGACTGCAGCTGGGGTAGTAGTTTTAAAACAGAAGAGAAAGTGCTGGGAAGAAAGGTGGAAGCAGGAATAGAGGGGAGGAGTGGCAGACAAGGTATGAAGCTGGAAGCAGATTAGTACATAGTTGAGGTGGTGATTTGTATTGCTAATCACAAATATTAGTTTTCAATTGTTTTTTTCCCCTTAATTTTCAGTGCTGTCACATTAGTTACAAATCAGCAGTCTCAGTAATAAGTAAGTTCCCAATGTGGAGTTAGTGAAGATGCGAATGAGGGTGATGTGTATATATATGGAAATTCATAAAACCTGCAGTGGGCTAATGAAGGATGTCAGATATGCAGAGGGAGGGCAGGATGTAAATCTCTCTCTTTATTCCTCATTGCCCAGTCCCCACTTTTTCTTTCATCTAAAAAGAAAGAAAATAAAATCAGCTTGTGATACCTGCTTAGAAAATCAGTGTCTTTCATCTGTAGTTCCATTAAAAAGGAGATTACTGGGCAATTACCAGGAGAAGCAAAAACAATCTGCTTATCAAAATGCTTTCTGAAGACATCATGCAAATATCAACTCTCTGTGGGAGTAGTTACAAAGTATTTCCTCTTTAAGCCAGTGCTGGGACATGACCAACACCAACATTTTTAAGTAAAAAGAAACAGACTCTTTTGTGTCCAAAATGTAGTTGCCCCCATGTGTGCTCTGAAAACACTCTAGAACCTCTTGTCCTGCATTGTTGAAGATGCCAGAGGAATTGCAGTAGCCTGAACAAAAGGTGTTTCTAGAAAAGGAACTACAGAATCCTATAGAAGAGCTAGCTGCTTCTGTGGAGATAAAATACAGTGCTGGTGTTTGAAATAAAAAGAGACTAAAGGTTGAATCTTTAATGGCTCATAACGTTTGAGTGTGATTGTATTACGGATAATTCACTATCAGTCTTCCTGTATCCTACTAATTTTTATAGAAATTAGGTACACCTGAAAGGCAAAGAGAAGAGACAGGTGGGAGGAACGAGCAATCGTCTTCCAAAAGGGAATACACTTGAACAGCATGATTAGTGTTTTCTTGCAGGCATGCTCTGTTTGATCTCTTAGCTTTTTTGTAGTGTACAAAGCAGTGAGAGGTCCTGAGCGACAAATCACATCAGTTCTTTTAAGTGAATTGTTGGACGTGGTCATTTCTCAAAGTAGTGTTTAAAAATGGTATTGTATTCTGATAATTTACTGATACCTCTACTTTGATAGAGTTTCATAAATTTCACAGAAGAAGTTCCTTCATTATCTTAGTTATGAGCAGCCCTAAATGACTATGAACTGGAGAATGACAAGAAATTAAAAACAAATTGTAGCATAACTGTCAAGGGGGAAGTAGGGAATGGTGTAGATTGGAAGTTACAAAGAAGTTGTGTGTGGGGTTAGTTCGTGGGTTTGTTTTGTTTTTGTTTCTTTTTTTAGGACTGCTGTAAACATTGGAAGGAACATTTTAAGGAAACATTCAGGTCTTTGTAGAATGTGAACGTAGTCCAGAAAGAAAGGATTAGTAGATAAGTTTGGGGTTAGACCAAAACAAAGATTTTTGCAGCTAATAATCTGTTGCTGATTATTCAAAAAGGGGGGAAAACCCAAACAGTGTGACAAGAAGTGGAGGAAAACAGCTGAAGACTTGCCAAAACCATATTGTATGCTTTTTATTGGCTTTACAACTTTCTAAAACTAAGCTTGTTACAAAGGGAAACGGGAAAGTCACAGATAGCCATTTAGGTTAAGTTGCTATGACAAGGATCTTTGAAAACACAATGAATAATTTTGGTGGCAAACAGAGAATGCTTAAATTGTGACGCATTGCAAGGCTTGTGGGAAAGGTTGGGATGTGGATCTATGGACTTGCAATAATGCTAAGGCGGATTTTGGACGAAAAGGAAACTTATGTGCTTGTGGCAAGACCAGACTCCTGTTAGTAAGACGAAGGTGTTGGCAAACTGGAACAGTGAAATAACAGAGGCTGGAAGGACTGAGTTGGGAAGATAAAGTGTTAATAAGCAATAAAAGTAAACTTAGCTTGGGTAAATTAAGAGGATGAAGGGTTTTGTTCAGTATTTAAAAAGAGTAAAAGCACAGAACGATGTTCTTAGGTAGGAGCAACAGATAAACATTTAATGCAGGAAAATGTCCCAAATATTATTTCAAACAGGTTCGGTCTCCCATTGGTGGTGGGGGATGCTCAAGAGTTGGGCTTGATTTGTCTGAGCTCTTTTTGTGTTTGTTTTAGCAGACTCTGAACTCCTTTGTTAGAGTTCTGGCACCAGCACGAGGTTTATCTGCTGCAGAGGCAGGCCTTGCTGTGACCGACGGGAGATAAATATAAGCAGGGTAAATACCAGGATGTATTTCTTTAAAGAAGAAATACCTGAGGAAGGGTTCCTGTGCTGGTCGGGGGAAGGGAAAGAGAAACTGTTTCTCTAAGAGCTGCTGCTCCCTGGGCTTTTCCTCCTTCCAAAATTTCTGTGGAAATGTGTGGATTAGTCCAGAGATTTGAGCTATTAGAGTAGTTTTCTGCGCTTGGGTATGATTATTGGTTAGTTTGCAGCATGTAGAAACCTCCCGGTTAGGGGCTGTTTGGTAAAATGTGAGCACGAGCTGTTTCAGGCAACTCTATATTGCTCCACAGAGCCAACAGAGAGTGGATGTTACCCTGTTCAGGACCTGCCAGATAATTCTGGATTCCAAGGTACAAACCCCCTCTCTTCTCCCCGCTGCGTTTGAATCGTCATGGTAGGTCTGTTCGCCTCACTGGATTAGTGCCATTCGGCCCTCCTCAGCCCAAGATGCTGCTTTGTAACGGTGTATGAAAGAATGCACTAATGTAGTGATGGCATTAGTACGAACTGGATTTGATGCTGTCTTCAGATGGCTTGTTGGTGGATTGAATGTGTCTCAGAGGGTTCCTGGTTAAATAAAAAGAGATGATTAAAGCAGTAGTTCTTTTGCTTTTGTACTCGATCAAAGGTGATGGTAGCAGGAACTTCTGTCGCTGGTGTTTTCTTCGCTCATGGTTGTGTGGTTTAAATGAAAGCTCTGGTTGTGGCTGGGATAACCTTTCCTATGCTTACACTGGTGGGCAAGGCCTTCAGTCCATTTATTGCTCTTGCATGTCTGTGCCTGCTCTTTGCTATGGAAGGGACCAGGTTTTCACATCCGTAGGACCGTTTCCTATAGTTTTCCCATTGCAGCATGCTGCCAACTGCGTGCTGTGCTCCAGTATTTGCCAAATAAACTCTGCCACAAGTTACAGGAAGAAGTGTTTTGCAGCTACAGTGGAAGCTTACTGATTCTTGTGCTGCCGTTACATGAATTATCTATGTTTTAAAATAAAATTGCTCTATCAGGGGAAGGGATTGTGGTTGTTTTGCCCTGAGGAGAGAGCTAACAGGTTGGAAAGGAGCCTCCAGAGGCATAGCTTGGGTCTGGACTTTGAATATGTTAAAAGTAGGATTCTGGATGTTGGAGCAGGTGTTGTGTTTGCGTTTTCTTCAGGCTCTATATGAATTAGTGCATGACACCGGGAGATCCCATGAGAGGGTTGAATAACCTCTCACTGTCGTTGGGGACATAGGAGGATGTTCTTCCAATGTTTGGGATTCATCACTAGTTGCAGACAGGCGTTTATGCAAATTATGTCTGGTACCATGAGAAATTAAAGGGGGGGAAAAAATACCCCCACCCAAAACTTACAATCTGCACGTCAGTTTTCTAGAGCTTCCCATGTTTCCAACCACCATCTCTTTGGCCTGTGTTCCACTAATAATGAAAACAGGATTGCTTGTAAAGCAGAATGGTTGGCATACAACATTGTGCTTCCAGCTTGTAACTGTTTTCTTTTCTACCCCAAATTACAATAGGAGCGTGGAAAAACTCAATAGAGGAATGGACAGCAGAAGACTGGAATGAAGATGTAAGTGTACGTTCTTGGGTAGATAGATTGATTATTTACCCTTTTTGCAGCATCTGTGTTGTCTGCAAAAACTAAATGTTCTAAGTAATACTTTGCTGTATGCATGCAATGGTATTTCTTACTGTGTTTCTTGCTGTAATTCCTGTTTTAAAAATACATATATTTAGATAGGCTTATTTTTAAAAACAAATCAAGAAATAGTAATTTATTTTGTTGGGTGGACAATACTTAGATAATAAAATTTTAAGTTTTATCCCAAATGAAGTATTTGTGAATTATAATTCTCTGCTGCTCCATGCTGATGGATGTTAACCGCATACTTCTCCCTACTATTGCATAGGGATTTAAAGCCATATTATCACAAGAGTTTTATGTAATCAAGTGCTGAGGCTTACTATCAACTTGAGACTCCTCATTTTATGCTTTTTGTTTGAAATATGCGTAATTGTTCCACTTACTCCACTTCATGGTCTTACTACTGAAAAAGGGAGCTAGCAGTGTGCTGAAGTTAGCACTTAATTGCTTCATTCCTATTGTTTCTAAACATTCCTGTGTGTTTCTAAAGTGGTTCTCATTCTTTATCAGGCAAGAGATACCTTCATGTCTGCAAAATATCAGCATTTGTGATAGTTGTGTGTGAAAATAACTTCTGTGATTTTAAGTTTGCAGTTATATTAAAGCTTAAGCAGTTCAGAAAACAAGTAAGGTAGCAAGAAATCTGGACAGGTAAACTTAGCTTTCAAGGAGCTTTTAATCTTTTATAAGAATATCCATTATTTCAAGTTTATTTTCAGAAGACTAAGAGATTGTCTTAGAAGTCTTGCCTTTTGCCTCCTCCTAGGGGGTGGAATGTCAGTGTTATCCCTAGAAGTGTGTGAATGTTTCATATCAGGGATATGAACGCCCTGTCCTTACCTAGTGAGAGGGCTGTGTCTTTTCAGAAAATTACAAGAAACTAAAATTCCAAGCTTTTCTGTATCAGTTACTGCCATCAAAAGCTGGCATCCTTTTTAAACCTGTCCTTTATTTCTGCAGTGTATGCTAGAGGTGGACTAAGGGCTAAGGATAGTGAAAATTTCTGGTGGTGTTTCTCACCCTTGTTTGATGCTGGTACAATACAGCATTTGTAGTATGGGAGGGGTTTTGAGCAATGCTGACTAGGGATAGAATTTTTTTAAATTGTTAAACCTGAGTGATTTGCACATGAATCGTGTAAGAGCAGCGGATGAAATTTCTAGCTTGTTGTTAATTTTTATTAATTTTAGAGTCCTGGAAAAATCCCTGTAACCTCGGAGAAAGTTATTCATGTGCAGTTGTTCAGAAAGAATAAACAAAATGGTGAGCTGCAGACACATTAGCCCAGAAATATGTCTGGGAAAAAAATAAAGGAAAAAATCATTTAATCTGATATTAAAAAATCAGAAGAATTTAACTTGAGCCATTCGATGTCGTTTTATGAAAATAGCTCCCCTTCAAATAAGGGATGATCTTGGTCTGTAAGTAAATTACAGATTAACTGTAAAGATTGAGTACGTCCTTGTGAGAGATTTGATCTACGTCTTTGAAAATAATTATGCGCTATCATAAAAAAAATTAAAATCTGCCTTGGAAAATTTGGCAGATAAATCTTCTGCAGCAGGATCATTATTGAACATGGGCATTTCTAGCAGGGCTAAAGGAATGCAGTCCCAGGCCAGATGCCATCTAGTGTCTTTATCAATGATTTGGAGGTAGAAATAAAATCACTACTGGATAAAATGTGTAATCCAAAAACTATTGGAATAGCCATAAAAATAAGCCAGTTGTGCAGAGAAATCTGGACCTGTGCTCTATGTGACCTGTTCTCAAATGAAAAATATTTTGATACAGCCAAGTGCCCATTTGTTGTATAGGAACAAAGACACACCTCCAGAACAAGGGGGTGTTTTCTGGGAAGAATCAGCCGAAAATTTTTCAAGATTGCAGTGGATGGTGAAAAAACAGCTCACTGTGATCTCTTAAAGGGCTGATGGTTTGATAAAAAAAACTACTGTAGTCTGTTTGCCTGTAGGCATTCTTCCCTGTCTCTTAATCATTCTTGGGTTTGTATTTCTGTATGTGGACTCTCCGGAACTTGATTCTGAAGTATTGCATCCAATTATTCATTGTTTTTACAAAACAAAAATTGTGGAGAAAAGCTGAAAATTACATGATGATAGAAGAGGTCCTTGAGAGTGAGTTTTTTACTTTGCTGAATCTGAAAAGTTACTTTATTAGCTTATAATGGGCTCTGGTTTTAGGCAGGCAGGCAAAGGCATACTATGAACCTGTGGCTGGAAAATGGAGCTGCACATTTGAATGTATAATAAACAGTTCTAGCAGCATGAGCAGTGATTAAAACAAACAAGGAAACTGATATATTTGCTGTTTGCAGATAAAGAGCAGGTATTTTTCTGAAGAACATTTTTATTTAAATGTGATAATCTGTAGCCAGATACAAGTTAGAAGCAAGTGAGTGAAATTTATGTTGTTTGACCTGACAAGGGCTCGATTTTCGTGATCTAATAGTCCTGTCTGGTATTTATCTTTAGTAGTGACTATTGAGCAAGTATAGTAGGTTGTCAACGTGCTGTTAAATAGAAACTAGTTGCAGCGAAAATAGGAGGTTGTATTTTGTTAAAGGGATATTCAAGGCATGGACAATGGAAGGACCAGACAAATGTTGAGGTACTGTAGGTGGCTCTGGGTGTTCCTGTTAAAATTGTGATCATATTCTCATGGTTAAAGAAGATAAAGCTTAAGTATAGAAACTATCAGAAGAGGAGAAGTAGAATACATACAGATTGCTGGAAAGCGGCTGAAGGAAAACATTTTCTGTACAATATTGGTAGTCTTAGGTTTTATTTGAAACAACCACAACACTTCAAAAAAAGAAAAAAAGTGTGATTTAGTGGGAGTGTTTCCTTTATCCAGGAAGCAGCATGAGAACTTGTTTTATTTTCTTAAACTTCGATACATCATATCAAAGTTACAAGGTTTTGTTATTTCTAATTTGTTGATGTTGAATTTTTATGAAGGTGCTGGAGTTAATTTTCCTGTTCTCCTTACCTATCATAACTGGCCATAGAGGCTGCTAGCTAATCGTTAAGCATATTGCCTGTTTGGTGATTAGAGAATGATTTTTATCATACAAACAGGAGCTGAAAAGCACAGGCATTTCACTGCAGATGGAGGAAATACCCTTGTGAGGCCAACATTTGAAAATGGTTCACCACCATTCATTCGGTTCTGGGAGAATGCCAGAGCCTCAGCGAAAGTTTTGCAAGTGCAGTGTACAGTGAGCGTAAATAACTTTGTTAGGAACCCCTACTACTATTTCGAAGTAGTACTAAATACATCCGCACAATAAAACTTTCCAGCTGCTGCTGCACAAAGTATGTTTTGACAAATGCTGTAATCCCAGTAAACCTTGGAATTAGGTGCTTGTTTGGAGCTTGTGGCGTGAGTTTGCCACAGTGTGTAGCGTAAACATCAATGTAGCCAAGCTGGTACTAGAGACTTGTGTTTTGCATGCTGGCTCACTTGAAGGGAATGTTTCCTCTCTCATATCAAGCATGCTTTTGTGTTGTCACAAACATCCTCAGGCTTCTCGATTTGCTTGGTTTTCAGGATTCATCAGTGCTTTGGCCACAGTCTTATCCTGGGTTATGTGAGCCCAAGAAACTGTTGACACTACAAAGAATTTAATATTTAACTAAGGGGTTGCAGACCACAGGCTGCTGCTCATGGTGTTAGCTGACCTCCTTGTGCCATAATGCATGGGTCTTACAACAGTACAAAAAGTACACTACATAAACTACATAAACACTATGTGAAATAAATAAACACTACATAAAAATTACATAACATGAAGTTATAAAATAACATGTACAGTGGGGAAAGGCTGAACATTAGAGGAACAACTTTTTTAATTGGATAAGTGCTTGAGCTGAATATTCTTTGTTTTGTTCGGTACATAAGAGTTTTGGGCTGGCAGCATTATACACAGGACAGAGTTGTCTTCCAGAAAGATGGGAGTAAAGTATGCTGTATTGGCAGCAAGGGAAGGGAAGGAAACGGAGGGAGGAACTGTGGTGATACTAATTTTTTCATGGCACAGTGTGTTCCGCTTAAGTGGGTGCTAGGAGAGTGTGTGAAACATTTTGAGTTTTCCCTGGGTGTTAAGTGATTACTCCCAGTCAGCCCTTCCACGTCCTGCTTAAATCAACAGTGTTTTGTAGGAGAACCCCAATCAGATGACTGTGTTAGGGGATATACGTGCTTGTAGTAGAGCTGCCCGTGGGATGGCAAAATTAGCTCATGTCTGTGATGTCCTTTAAACTGAGCTGCTAACAATATATGCAATTAAAAATGCATAATTTCCTGGAAGAGCTGTATTCAAAGGTCATGTTCTAAAGGGATTCTTTGTGAGTGTTTGAATAGGTCAGTTATTCTTTAGTCTACATACAAAGTTACACTGAAGTAGTTAAGGGTGATTTTCTGTGAATTAATTTCAAATATAATCATTGTTCAACCTAACCTGTACTGGCTTAAGACCTGTTCTGGTTTGCAAGTATTCCTGTCAATAGAAATGAATGAATTAGCCCAAGGAAGTTGTAGCTGTTTTAACTAACTGCTATTTAAAAGAAAACCCAGTAAGCTATTAAAAACCCAAAACAAAACAGCAAACAACCTGCCTCAAACCAAAATCACCTTCTTTCCCCCCCAACCAGCCAGCTCCCCCTCTCCAGCTACCTGTGCAAGTATCTTATCTTTATTGTAACAGCGTGGTGAAAGCAGTACAGTTTCCTGCTGGATAGTCTTAACTGGTTATACTAGTATAAGCAATTACATGGTTCTCCCTTTATTATTGTTTTTGAACTTATGCTCACAGAATAATTAGCTTAAGGTGTTACTACCACCCCTAGCAGATATGCCAAGGAGTCATGAATGATAGTTCTCTGTACATACCTGAGTGCAAACTTTCCTCCACTGGTGATGTGAGCTGAAATGTAAAACGCAGGGATACATGAAATGAGTGAGAATGGTGCAATGTGTTAGACTTCTGCAACACGATTTATTGGAGCTGCTCTACAAGAGTCCTAAGTTATGTCTGCACAAGGTATCTTTACACAATACCAGCTGTCACGTTAATTGCTTTATACTGGTGTATTTTTTCAGTTTAATTATTGCCCAAACTGTCGTTGTTACATTGGTGTACCATTGTGTGTGTTCCATAGATCAAATTTCCTAACACTTTAATTAAATTGGTACTTGATTCCGTGGAGAAGACTTTGCTGAGGTTCAACTATGTGTTTTTTTGTCTTTTTAAGAAGGGCTGCAACATGACTGGTTGCAATGGTAGTTTAACTTATATCTTGAAGGTGCATGACCAAGATAAAGTTTCTGCAGATGTCGCAGCAGTGAAGCATGAGCATGTGTATGATTAAAACATCCCCCGCGCCTTCTCTTTTTCAGCTTTCTGAAACAAAAGTCTTTACTGCTTCCTCTGTTCCAGCTGAGAATCATGTGACTCCTGGGCAGAGGTAGGCTGCTCTTTCATGGTTTCCCTATACCTTAAAAATCTTCTGCTTGTTGAAGCAATGTGAGCTTGCACATAGAAAATGTTGACTAAAACACAGGGCAGCCCTGGTCAGACATTGGTCAAGCTCTAATTTCAAAATTGTGAAAGCCTTGTTTGCAAATTGTTGGTTTTGTGGGTTCCTGTGTTACCTGTGCCAAACTTAACCAAATGCACAAGCATAATACTGAGAAGACCCTGTCTACTGCACAAAACCTGCTTACAGGCACAAACAAAAGTTCTGCTTTTGAAAAAGAAGCTCTGGCATTGCTGTCCAAAAAACAGAAGGCCTGTGCCTATAGATGCAGCTGATGTTCAGAATGTAGTGCTTTGACAAATGTGTTAACAGGAAATTGCATTGGCAAGGTGGTGAATTTCCTCCTAAGCATCACGATTACTTGCCCTAACTGATGATACAGAACCAAAAATATGGCAGTTGCTGCCTTTTTTTTGCTTGCCTTTGTCTTCACCAAATGCCTGGCCAGTAATATTGTGGAATCGGGTGCCTGCATTTGCCTCAGGTCCCAGGAAAGCAGACTTTGGGAGTTGGATCGCATGGGATCTGAAAACCAGATGGCCTAATGGTCCCAAACATCCTGACACAGCTGTACTGCTGTACTCTAGACTGCAGCAATATTTTCCTTATAATATGGATGTGATCTGGAGGAGGCATGGTGTCAGTTGATCTACAGTTTATATACCTTCTTAAGGTGATATGCTCACATGTTCGTTGTTCTAATGCAAATATTCTTCCAGTGGATGTCCCTCAGATTATGTTAGAAAATACTTTGTTTCATCAGCTCAAATTCTGGTGCTTTGCGCATTAAGAAATCTATGCTAATGGCAGTGCTGGAAGCAGCTCTTCAGCCCAAGCCTGCAGTATATTTAGGATAAACTCAAGTCAGATTTTTTTGAGTAGATTTCTTTTATTGTATGAACGCTTTGCTTTTCCTTAGATAAACCTGTGCTAAACACGGGGTAGAGGTTAGTAAGCCATGCTAAATGTAGGAAAATCCATGTTTCTCATCCTGCTGAGGTATGTGTGGTAGTTTTGGAGATGTGCCTACTCTCTGAGAAACTTAGCTTTTATTTGTGCTGCTCTGTGACTTCCATGTCATCATGTATTCACTCGCTGTATATGTGACTTTATTCTTTACTGTCCTCATACCCTATACAGAGGTAGGACTTTGATCCCTTGCCCTTTTTAAAGAGATAGTGTGAGATACAGAGAATGTGGATTATCAATATATGTAATGGACTTGCGGGCATGATCCACTTGAACATAACATATCTTTTATGACTTGTCTCTAGTTACTTGATTATATTAATCACATAGCTTATTTATGTGATACATGATGTAATAAGTTTGGTAATGTTTGAAAACAGTGTGAAGAAAATTTATATTCTAATTGTGGTGGAGGGTTTCAGCTAGCAGAATATTACTTTCTGGCAAAAACCTCTGTTCTACCTCTTTTTCTATGGGAGACAAACAATGTTTGAAAAGACTGTTGATCAGTAATAATTCTGTTGCTGGTACAAGCAGCTTTGTTAGTGCTTTCCCTGGTTTCAGTGCAGCCTAGTCATGTCTATTCCAGCCAAACTTTGTTTTTTCTTACAGCATTGATTTGGTAACACTACTTCAAAAGCCCGTGACTTCTACCCAAGAGACAGAAGGCAACTCATTTGAGGCTCCCCAGCAGCAGACCTTTGGCCAAGCCCTAGTCTTCACAAATTCTCAGCACAGCACCCAGATGGCATCAGGAACCGGCAGCTCTAATGCTGTAAACTCTTACGCTCCTCAAAGTCTGGTAAAATTAACTTATGCTTTCTAAATATTCTTCAAGAATAACTATTTCAGGTTAAACAATTTTTCCAACTACTGGTTGCTTCGTGACATGTTTCAGTATTTTTAAAATTCAGGTTGGAAATGTTGAATTCTATTCAAAAGTACAAAAGGTTACTCTTTTCTGGTTTTGCTAAGTAATTGTTTCTTGGTTTACATAAAGTACTGGTATTAATTTTTGAATGGAGAGCAGATGTGTTTACTGTATGCTGATTTAGGATGAAATTACTTGTTTATAGTGAAGTGCTGTATGCCAGAAAAGTATGACGTATATTTTCTCAGCACATACCTGGCTGTTTTTTGTGAAACATGCCTATTTCTGAGTCAATTGTGAGG
Source organism: Falco cherrug (assembly GCF_023634085.1). Taxonomy (NCBI): domain Eukaryota; kingdom Metazoa; phylum Chordata; class Aves; order Falconiformes; family Falconidae; genus Falco; species Falco cherrug. Next base: position 9,926,234 of record NC_073720.1, on the reverse strand, counting down.
ACCTGAGATTGTGCACTTACATTTATTCTCTGAAAATCAGTTCAACTGTTAGTAAATACATGCTATTTTGAGATGCTTGGATTCAAATAAATCAGTATTGTGGCATCACAACAGTGGAAGTTGTATCAGTGATAATCAGAGAGGATCTGGCCATAAGCTGCAAGTGCTGAATTTTTTTATTGGTTGTTTGTTAGTAATCTAGGGCTGAAGAGGTTTTAGTTGCTGCCAAATAGCAGCTGTAGGCATTGACCCTATGGTTTTTGTTCAAGCTGCAAATAAGTAATTAACTCCACTCACTCCTTCACCTCTTCTTTTTTGTCTTTTGGTAGTCTGCGGTTCTTTGTTCTGGCTTTGGAGAACTTGGATCCTCTAAACTGGCAAACTCTACTGGATCCCAAATCTTGGACCAGTTGAAATCTCCAGGATTGGGTCAGTTTACCTCTCAACAAAATAGTAGCTCTACGACTGCTACTACAACTACTGCATCATCCTGGGATCTAAAACCACCCATTACTCAGTCCTCAGTCCTTAGTCAGTTTGGTAAGTGCTTTGAGACAGCTTTCTCTCTCTTTCGTCTTGTAAGATTTCTTAATGCCAACAGCAGTTTAAAATGGCCTTAATTAATGGATTTTTTTAATTAAAAAAAGTAATCCTGATAATACAATTGGTTATGACTTTGTAAGTATTACACTTACTTGCTGGTAATAGACATTACAAGTATGTCACAAACTCAGTTTTGATAGACTTAAGCATATCCACAAATGTCATTGCATCTTCAGAAGTTGTTGAGCCTTTGCGTAATGACATCTTTGATCTGTTCTGCTTGAATATTTAAGTGTGGAACTTTAATGTGGCTTTGTTTCTCAAGAAGGCTTGGAAAATACTGTTTTCACTGTGTCTCTGCTGCTTATAGAACTGAGTATGAGGTTGCACCATACTTTTGTCTTTTTTTCCTCAAATTTTTCTTTTCTAACCATTACATGAATTTTGAATGATTACTATATAATTTCTTCGTAATGTACATCATATCTTTGATCTTTCCCAGGTGTGTTGAGAATGATGCAAGTTACCCATTTTGTCTATTCATTATTTTTCATTTCAATAAAATTAGTAGAAACAGTGAAAATGACACAACCTTGGTTTTTGCAGTGTAGTTCTTAGCAGTATTCTCACTGTGAAGAGTGATAGCTTTTGTATCTATCTTGTGTGTATGTGTTTCCAGATAGATAAGCAGCTAATTTGGTAGCAGTTACAATCTTTGACATGCAGCAATTCTGAAAAAATGTTTATCTACATTTTAAGTTGCTTTTTAATGCACTTTGCCAAGTGAATAAAAAAAACAACAAACCTTCACACTGCAAATGCTGTGGATCTCTTAATGGTTGTTGACCAGTCCTCTGAGCCACTGCCTTGCTTTCAGGGTCTGAAAAATATGAAAAGGGAAGACCTGGGAAAAAAAACTGTTAACATCCAGTGTCTCTTGACTTTCAACCAGATTGAAATGGTAGATGACTTCCTATTTGCGTTAAAAATCTTCTCCTTCGTAGGGGCAGGAAATCCTAACTCATAATACCTCTAAATTGCAACTCTAGACACTTGGAAGTAATCACATTTTATTGTCAGTTAATTGCAGTGAAACTTGCAGTGTTTGGTTAAAATAATTTGTAACAATTTTTGAAGCCTAATGTGTGATAATATTACACGATGGCATAGATAGGTCTGTTTTCATAATTTTGAAGGAAGCTAAATAATGCTTGCCCGCAGCTGTTTATTTAAAGTAGAGAGTATCAAAAGTGGACCTTATTATTGCAGTGGCAATTTTTGATGTGAAACTCATGTGGTATCTGAAAGAGACTTGCACGTGCTATAAAATATAAAAATATTTCAGGTCAGCCAGATTCTTTTATAAGAGGCAGAAATGTGAAGAGCAGCATCTAATCCTTCAATTTTGATATTTCTTTTTCCCAACGCTGTCCAGACTTTAAATCCCAGCCTGAACCATCCCCAGTTCTGAGCCAGCTGACGCAGCGACAGCAGCATCAAATGCAGGCAGTCCCTGTTCCTCCTCCTGGGCTGGAGTCCTCCCAGGTAAAACTCCGAGAGCCATCGCCCGTAGACACCTCTGCAGCTGTTAGCAAAATGTTACAGCTCCCCACTATCTCTATGGATAACCAGGCAGTGACTGCCCATCAAACCCAGCAGAAACAGATAAAACCACCGAAACGGAGGATAACTCCAGCATCTAAGGTGGGTAATTGAGTGGCGACTTGTCCTTAGTAAATGTAGAAACATACAAAAGCTTGTATCCAAAACAGTGTGGCCAGCAGGGCCAGGGCAGTGCTGTCCCCCTGCACTGGGCACTGGCGAGGCCGCCCCTCGACTCCTGTGTTCAGGTTGGGCCCCTCACTGCCAGGGGGACGCAGAGGGGCTGCAGCGTGTCCAGAGACGGGCAGGGGGCTGGTGCCGGGGCTGGGGCACAAGGCTGGTGGGGAGCGGCTGGGGGAACTGGGGGGGTCAGCCTGGAGAGGAGGAGGCTCGGGGGCACCTTGTGGCTCCCTGCAGCTGCCTGACAGGAGGGTGTGGGCAGGGGGGTCGGTCTCTTCTCCCAGGTGACAAGTGACAGGGCAAGAGGAGACGGCCTCGGTCTGTGCCGGGGAGGTTTAGGTTGGGTGTTGGGAAAAACGTTGTCACTGACAGGGTGGTGGAGCACTGGGACAGGCTGCCGGGGAGATGGTTGAGTCACCATCCCTGGAGGTATTTAAAAGCCTTGTAGACGGGGTGCTTAGGGACATGGTCTAGCAGTGGCCTTGGCAGTGATTCAGTAATCACTTGACAGTTGGATTCAGTAATCTTAAGTCTTTTCCATCCCTAAATGATTCTATGATTCTGTTCTATATATAAGTTGCTAGGGAGAAGGAGAGCAAAGACCATGGCACATTTATTGTTTGTAAAACGGGGCATTCTAAGCTGGTTAGTTTTTGAGTCCAAAATACAGGGTGTTGTCTTTTCAAGCAGATAACCTGATTGCTCTGTGTGGAAAATGAGTGTTGCTGAGTGATTTTTTGATCGACTTAGTAGCCTCAAGATGAATGTTGGCTGAAGGGGGGTGGACACGATTGACACTTTGATATTGTAGAATGGTATGGCTTACTCTTCCAGCCTCCACATCAAGGCACAAAATCAACAAATTACTCGCAGGTTACAAGAATGTAGTTTATTTATGTGATGTAAAGTGGGAGGTTGTTGCAGATCTAGTTAGTAGCGAAGGCTGTGAGTCAGTAACTGAAGAAGGTTGCATTTAAGGGAGGAGAGGGTGTCAGTTGCTGGTATATTTAATACAGATAGTGTATGCAAAGGAATTACAATTTTTCTTTTCTCTTTTAAGATTCCTGCCTCTGCAGTGGAGATGCCTGGATCAGCAGATGTGACAGGGTTAAATGTTCAGTTTGGAGCTCTGGAATTTGGATCAGAGCCTGCACTCCCAGAGTTTGGATCAACTTCAAGCAGTGAGAATGCCAGCCAGGCGACCAACAATAGCTTGTACTCAAAATCCGTGAAGTACGTGTGAGTTCCTTTTCTGCTTTCTTATGTGTTGTCTTAAGGGGGTCAAGTTTGTGCCAAAAACATCAAGACGTAGTTACCATGTAATGGGAGGGGGAAATACGATCACTAAATCTTTTCTGTGGGTGGCATCTTAAAGAAGAAATCTTTCTAATGACAGTCATTCATAATCTCCTTGGATGGGTTGATGTGAAGCTGGAGGTGACATGAATATAAATAACTTTGTGATAAACTACACTTTATAGAATTGCTTTCTTATGTTTAATTGTCCTGAGTTTCAAATTTGTTTGAGGGTTTTGTTGTTCCTCACAATCGAAATTATTCTACTTTTGATCCAGGAAAAATGACCCTTTTACCATATATGTGTCAGTAGACTGGCACCAGATTACAGATCTGATGCTCCTATGGGATGAGAAAAGAAGCCAGGCTTTCAGTATGCAGGACCTCTTACTGAAATTCTAGAATAGCCAATGATAAACGCCGATGTACCAGTAACCCATTTTTTTTTTCTTCCTTATTAATTCAAACCTGGCTTCAGTAAAAAGCTTCCTAAAGTTAATTCATAAATACTAGTAAAACTGTGAACTTTCATATTAATTGATAGTTCTATAAATGATTTAAGCTGTTTAGAAAGTAAAACACTTGTCCATGCTTCAAAGTATTTTTTCCTCTTTGCATATTTCATTCTGTTAGACTGCTACTGTAATGTTTGAATTCTACTGTAAAAACAGACTGGGTGTTTCTCATTGTATACCTGACTTTATGGATCTTAAAAAAGAGAGATTATAATCATTCATTTAGCTTTTGAGAAGCTGGAAACAACATGACTGAAAAGTGTTTGTGTGTAAACTCTTGTTTTGGTTGGGCTGGCAGGAGGAAGGTGAACAGTGCTGAGTGTAGCTGATGGCTTTGAAGCAGTGATTAGGTGATCGAAGGAAAAATATATACCTTTTCCTCATGATTAGATTTTCTAGTATAAATAATGTAGATCTGACTACATGTTTAAGGTAGTTCTAGGTAACTGTATAGGAGCTGATATTTTCATGAAGGTGTTTGAGATCTCATTTACTAAGATAAATAATTTTTACTTTTTCCAGTGATCCTTTGAATACCTCTTTGCCAATATCCAATACAGTACAGGAGTCCACCTACACAACCTCTGCCATCACCTCTTCCAGTCTCACCTGCTCATCCCAGAGCACTAGCCCAGTAACAACAACTTCCTCCTATGACCAGACTTCTGTGCATAGCAGGATAGCGTACCAAAGCTCCATGGCTCTGTCTGAATCGACGCCTGTTGCAGTTACGGTGAGTGAATTTCAGCAATAAGACCTTGAAAAGGTGAAATATTCTTACCTGTGTTAGAGTTATATGACTCTGCTATGTTAATATTTTTAACCAAGCCGAGTACTATTTTTGATTTACCAAGCACAACCTGTTGTTGCTTTTCCTATTGTGTAGCCATTTTTGACCGTACTGTATTTGGGATATAAGAGTCTCTGATTTTATTGGTTTTGACATCTTAAATTGCTGTTTGACCTTTTTTCTTAGTAACATTTAACATTCTACTTAAGTTTACTTCCCTGAAGCCTAGCTTTTCAAAAAGGAGCTATCTCTATATGTAAATATTAGTCATGATATTTTGCCATAACTTGACCATTTTTATCCAAAGGTACATTATATATTGAATTTATATGGCACCTAGCCAATGGGTCCCCAACTGTTTGTGGCCCCTCCAGCGTTACTCTTCTGTTGGATTTAAACACCAGTGGGAATCAGTTTCATGTTTTATTTTAAAAAGTGTAGGGATGGGTCTAATCTAGGACAGAGAGGATCTCTCTTCAAAAGCACCTACTGTCTTTGTATGTGGAATGTAGGTTTGTTTTGAGAGAACTTGGTTTATTGAATGTTTAAGGAACTCGTGAGAGTTTATTTACTTCTGGCCTTTGTTATGTAACGGCTCGGTCACACTTGTCTTCTGCACTAGCTCGTATGTACGGGTGAGGATCAAGCATAGACTATCCACTTCTGTACTCCAGCATTATCCAAAGCAGAACTGGTGCTTCTCAAGTCTTATCTTTCAATGGAAAATATTGGCGTCTCTGTGTAACTTGGATAGTTAAAATCGTGAGTTGCATTAGATCAAAAGCGCAACCGTTTCCTATATGTTAATGCAATTCTTTCTTTCATATTGGTGTGAACCTGAAGCTTGTTGTGTCAGTACGTGGGAAGGTCTCCTGCCGATGGGTGTGGTATGGGCAGTGTATGGCATTCTGTATGTTCAGGACACCTTGAACTTGAGAAAACTATTATGTCGTTTTGTTAAAAGGCACTGAAAAGTTCATTTCCTGCCTTTTTTTGTCTTTCAGTTTAGAGCGAATATAGAATTTTTCATGAAGCATGTTTGGTGTGTAGTTCAGTCGGAAAATTTAATATACCTTTGAGATGCTTTATTCATTCATTTCTCCTTTGTTTACAGAACGGGCACAGCGGTGTTAGAACACAGGCAACTCTTGACAGTAAGTTTACAAAACTTGGTTGTGCACAGGGTTTTCTGATCTTTCCTTACTACTTGCTGTGTGCACAACTGTAGCAGTGACACCTGGTTTGAAGTTTTACATTCTTCTCCCTGACTAATTTTTGGCTGACCCATTTGAATTTATTTTGTAGCAGCATGGGGTACGCTGCTTGCTTCTTGACTAAAACTAAGGTATGAAAGCAGTCCCATTAAATCTACAAACCTAAGCAGTCTTAAAGTTAGAGAAGCTGCTTTGCTGCTGCTTTTCTTTTTGAATTTACCTACCAAAAATTATTTAATAGAAAATTAAATTAAAATATAAAGTTAAAAATTAACTTAACATTTCTTAGTAATTCTTCCAGTTCTCAGTTGGGAACCTGTGCGTAGTATTTACCTGTAATGAAACAAAGTCACATTCTTTGAATGAGGGGTATAGTGCTACTTATGCCCTTTACAAACCTGTGGGGAATAAGGGTGACGAACATGCTTTGTCTGCTGGGTAGCGTGCTGCCTTGCAGTGGAGTGACAATGGTGCAGTACTGGCTCCGATACAGGCGTTACTGTTATCTTCATCTTGGCCTGTTTCTAATGTGGTGTTTTACTTGTAGGACACTTACAGCTCTCTTTCTGGACTTAAAACAATTAAGTGTAGTATTCATTCTTCTGATATTTATGGGCTGCTCTGTGGAAGTTTTCAAGGGCAGCAGTGTGAATTAACATCCTGGAATTCCAACTCTTAAGGTTTAGGTCTGTCCTCCTCTTAAACGTCTCTTTAGTAGGTCGTTAGTGGAGTGGCCTTTTTTTTTTTTTTAATTATTCTGAGTAGAAAGAAGTTGAGTATTCAGATGTGCAGACAGTGTTTTGCTAGTGCCAGGTTCAGTTTAAATGAGCAGGAGGAGTGTATATGCCCAAAAAGTGACTACCTAAAATATTGTTATATGTCAAGACAACTTTTCATGTGGGAAACTTTTTTACTTTCATGTGCAGAATTAATAAACAATTTATGAAATTAACTACAGGACTTGTCTTTTTGCTCTGGAAAACAAAAATCTGAGAATTCCCAGGTTTTTTGTAATTATTTTCTAACGGCTTTATTAGTCCCTTTTTCTATGCCAGTACTCCTTAGAGAATACTTTCAGTATTTTCTGTAACAAGCACATAAACTAGAGTCACTCTTCTTCTACATATCCATTTCATACATCCAAATGATTTTGAAATTCTCTCTTAACTTCAATATTCTTATTTGTTATCTCTCATATTTTCTTTTAATCCTAAATATCCAGATCTCATGTTTCTTAAAGCCTTAGTTCAAATCATTGCTGGGGCATTATAATTCTGACCATCCCGCTTGTCTCCTACTTTTCTTTGTCTTACACATTGTGTTTGGGCATCTTGTGAGGGCTCTTAGTGAACATGGTGATTCCGTCCCTTGTATTGAGGACGTCTACTTTTACTTCAGGAAGGGAACCCTGCTCTAAATGTGTTGAGAATTGTAAATGTTAATTACATATTTTTATATTAATCTTGCCAGGAGATACCAGGTGATACAGTTGCTGCTTTCATAACTATGTTTCTGTTTGTCATTAATTTTCCTTTTCTGTTGTCAGTTACCCTTATACTAATTGCCAAAGCCAGCATTGCTTGATTTCTGTTTGCACAGCACCCAGTCCAGCAACCTGACTTGGGTTACTCAGTGAGGGAACCAATCCAGCAATGTGAATAAGTGTATATCCGACTTCTGTTTGGTGACCGTTCTAAAACTGTCTTTAAGTGCATTGCAAGTTAGTGATGCTCCATTGGGTAGTGGCCTCTGGTGTGGCATGGAAGCAGGGCTCAGCCCTCTTTCTGTTTCTTATTGGTGGGTGAATGCCTCTAATTCTTTGTAGTACCTTTGAATTCTTTATAGTATGTTTGCAGGACAAAAAGTAAGTGTAGAAACAGCTGGGAATCATCTTGGGCAGTCGAATTGTTCCGTGTCTCATTGCAGTATAGTGATCCTTTGGAGAGGCACATCTGTGGTAAATGAGTTTTGCTCTGTGTGGCCTAAAAAGTAGTACTAAAGCTAACCACTTATTGTTATCTAGGTCAAATAAAGTAAGCCAATATTTGACAACTCTTCAGCCATTAAATATGTTTAATGCTGTGCTCAATTGTGGCCTCCTATTGTAGCTTCTTTTATCCTACTGCATCACACATTTGATTGAGTACTCCAAACTGGAAATTTGTATGTGCCCTTATACTCCAGTGATCTCGGTCTTGATCATCAAAGGTGCAGTGCAGGTTGGAATGAAGAAATAGAGCTGTAGGTAAAAGCAGATTTGTACAGTGCCTTGAAAAGCATAAATTGCTTTTGTTTGCAGAAACAAATGCAAGGAATTTTAAAATTATAATTAACTTGTGAGCAGAAGCTAGTAATCCAGATAGCGGGAGGTGAAATGCAGAAGGCTGTAGTTCACTACATGTGTAGCAGCGAAAATTATAATTCTGTTGTAGGTTAAGAGCTTAAAAGGGGAAAAAATGATAGTTCTGTGTTTGAATTTTCATTAATAGCCAGATTGCCTGATACTCTTACTGGTTCTTAATGGTCAGGTTTTTGTAAAACAAGGGGAGAATACTGTGTTCCTGAATCTAGGCTGGGGTGTCAGTTGTCCTGAAATTTGTCTGAATACCTCTTTTTAAATTGTTGCAGCTACTTCATCAGTTCCAGCGCCTAAGACAGAGCCTTCTCCCTCACTACCTTCTGCTGGTTCTCTGCCTAGTGTGGTATCCACCACTGCTTCGCTTCTGCCTTCAGCATCGCAGCACCCGGCAACGTTGCCCAGCTTGCCTCAGTCCAGTGATTTGGCCAGCAGCTCACTTTCCCAGTTAAGCAGGTACGGTAGGAATTCTGATGAACTGAAAGGAGTTCAATTCTGGGGAAAGGGTGAATGTAAGGATGATTGTGTATGGGGCTGTCAGACACGGGGGTACCCTTTTCCGACATTAACTAGAATTATGAGAGTTTCAGAAGAGACCGGGATGTTTCTAGTTGTGAAGTATGAGCTCTGGGCTGCCTCTTAATAACAGAGCAGCTGCTGCCTCGTGTTTTCATAGTATATGAACAACTTTGTGGTTCAAGGGGCTCTTGCTTCAGTCATACCAGCTACATAGACTCCCCCATGTTGATTTTCCAGCTTTGTTCGCAGTGCCTGCTGTTTGTGTAGTGTTGTATGTTTGAAATCATTCCTTAACGGTTTACTTCCTGGCTAATTTTGAAACACTGTAATTTTATTCATATATGTATTTCTTAAAATAAAAAACCAGAAATAATTCCACAGGGGAGGTGTGTATTTTCTTTTTCAAAGACATTTCCTTAAGGTATTTTGAAATACTGGGGTGGTGTTCCTGGAAGTGCATGGAGCACAGCTTAGCTCATTTGCACTGTGTCTGATTTTCTCAGTGCCTGTTATTGGAGCTTCGTCCCCAGGCAGGTGACATAGTGAGGCTGTACTTGTAGAGTTACATTTTTAATACTCATCCTCGTACTATATTAATGTAAGAAACTGATTCAATGGGATATCAGGGGTTTTTTTACTGTTTCACAGCTAGGACATTGTTGATTCTCTTTTAATACACTAGTGGTTTCTGTTGAGTAAATGGTAAATGTGTCAACAAGAATTACTCCATTCACATTAGAAACATCATCTCCCCACATTGGTAGAAATTTTAGTTAAAAGGGTTGATGCTCTTGGGCACATACCAAGTGCCATGAAAAGATGATGCCTGAATTCCAAGCTTGGTTGTGTTGGCAGCCCTTGTCTGTGTCTCTGCCATAGGTCAGATGGTAAATTAAGGTTTATTAGAAGAGCTGAGGAGACTGGACAAGAGAGTGGTTTAAAACTGTGTGTTGGACAGAACTGTTTCTTTCCTTGCTGCCTGAAGTGATGTGGTCATAATTCCTGCAGATGTGGAACAGTTTTAAAGCATCGAAGTAAAATTAGTGTATGAAACTGCCAAGATTTATTCTGATCCCACATGTTGAAGAGCTATGAGAAGTGTTTGCCCTCAAATTAGAGCATATAATCTAGCTTGCAGCTTTGTTTTCTTTGCTTTATTTTCTTCTGGCTATTTCTGTAGAGAATACTGGAAAACTTGTTATGGTAAGGATCTCTGATGCTTCTGATTTCACAGGGAGGGGCCTTTTGAGCACTAAACAATATGTATTTTTTTTTAAGGATTTGGGTTTTTTGCCTTTGTTCAGTGTTGACCTTGAATGTAGGTTATAATGTTTGCCAGTGTAAAACATTTAAACAGTTTAAAAACCAGTTTCAGTCACCTTTCATGGAGACATTTAAAGATTTTTGGATTGTGGGTGAATTGTTGGTGCTACTGTTGCTGCCAGAAGTTCAGAGGGCCTGGTCAGCTAGGGAAAAAAGTGATGCTAAAGCACCGTTGCTTCCTGAAACAGTTATCTGCAGATGTTTTTCACCAGCGGATTCTTTATTTTCATATTTTATAGTGTTTGTATAAAACTGAACAGATAGTTCAGATTCACCTTTTCAAAGAGAAAATGGCTTTTTGTGGGGTATGAGCCGACCGTGATTAAATTACCAGATCTTGTAGTGGTATGGCTAACTTCTGGGCTGTCACGGATATTCTTCAGTTGCTGGGTTTTTTGAGCCCTGCCTTTTGAGAATGTGTTGGGGCTTTTAACAGTTATGGGGCAAATATGCTGCAGTTCTAATTGGTTGAACTGACATTATTATGCAGGTTAGAATCTGAAAAGTACCATAGTGAATTAAACCAAAGCACTGCCTCACCTAATTAACATCTGTTAATTAGGCAGCAGCAGTTGTTTAGGGAGGGAATGAGAAGCAAGCAGTGTGTTGTGTGAACCACCCTCTGGTTTTGGACTTTCTGTGTCTTGGAGTCATTGCTACATAATTCCTGAAGCAACTGTATAGCAAAAGTATAGTAAATTGATAAATACAAATTAATGCTGGTTTAGATGTTTCTTGTTAGTAATAGTTGTCTCTGTACTTCAGATGTTCTCATTAAGGGGTAGTAGGGTATTGGTTAAAGGAAAAAAATGCCGGGATGTGCATATATATAGGCACATATATATGCATATGCATGTGTGCATGTATATATATATATACACACACACCCCCCTACAGACAAGGTTTTCTTTAATATCCTACTACCTACTCTTGTATATATGCAGACAGACATACATTAAATACAGTTCTATGAAAAATTAATTTTATTAATGCTTTGCAATTTCTTTCTAGCTCCCTTTCCAGTCATCAGAGCAGCCTCTCTCCTGCCTCAGTGTTGTCTTCAAGCGCATCACATGCAGTAAGTCTTATTTGCATGTCAGCAGATGTTTGGCATATAGTTAGTTTATGTGATGATTAAGGTCCTCTCTTAAGGTTCATTGTGTCCTAGCACAGTAAGAACTGGAACGAAGAGCCTTGTGTCAGGGAAGATGGACTGCCAGCCCTCTAGTGGTAAAAACAGAGGCTTTACCACTTGTGGTTTGTATGGTATTGGAAACAGCTATTACAGAGACTCGCCAGTCACAACCGCAGAGGAAATTTTTGTGCCAGCAAGGGGGGATGGAATAAAGAAAAATTTTCTTGTAACAAATCTGTTTTGTTTTTGAAAAAAAAATTTCTAGAACTGGCTGTCTGAAACTGCTCCAAAATGTGGACTGTTAGCAGTATCCAATGGAGAGATTAGCTAGCAAAATGCAGGTGATGGAATGATACATGTCATGAAAAATGCCTCATGACAGATGATTTTCGGGGTTTACCATGTGGCGTTGTTGTCACCTGTGTATTTGCGTGAGGTAAGGCAAATGGTATCAAACGTAGTGTTCTAGATGAGGTTGCACAACCAAAAGTCAGAGAAGATGCTGTGTTGTTCTGGGATGGGGTACTTCTGTACAATCCCAGTTAGGGTGTGAAGATAAGTTACTGCTTTTCTTTATGTCTGTGCTTTTGTTCCTAATGCTCCATCCCTACTGAATATGTAACTTCAAAATTCACACATATCAAATGTCATCCTTTTCTGCTCTCAAAGGTGTTTTGGCTGCTGTGTGTTGATGACACTGTTTTGAAAGTGTCATAAGCTTCCAACTAAGGCACTGTAGTGTACTGGATTCAAACCAGCAACTTCTTTATCCTCATGTGTTCCTGTAATAAATCTGGTCTGTGTTTCAGCTAACCACATTGACTCTGTTGTGGGGCACTGCATTTTTAATCTTCAATAACTTTCCACAAGTGCATTGGGGAAATCACAATAGCAGTGTACTGTATTTTGAAAACAAATACTGTCTTGGAAGAATATAGGATTTTACTGAATACAACATGTACTAGCTTAAAGGAGTATGCAAGCAAAGGGCAAGAAATAATACAGTGAAGTGATGCTTGAGTTACTGGATACAATTTTGTGATGATACAGTGGTTTGAATTTAACTCAAGTTGTAATTTGAATACTTAAAGATCAGAAGCGTGCAGCTGAGTTGCTTCCTTGGTATATGGATGATGCATATCTTTTGCATATGCTGGCGTTACTTAAAAAATTCTCAGAGGGCTTATTCATTTCCCCCCGCCCCCCAGCATCTTCCACTGGTTTATTTGCTCTGTGGTCCTCTTTCTTTTTGTCTCCTTTCTAGCACACTAGTGTTGAGAACGCAGCTTCGCTCCAGCCCTCAACAACCTTTTCAACTGCTTCAACCTCAGCCACTAGCACCACCTCTTCGGTTGTCAGCATGGCAAGCAGTATGAACACTACGAACAGCCTTGGCCTCAGCGTTACCAGTGTGTCTATACCAGCTGCTACCACACGGGCAGCTCCCTTAGTGTCTTCAGGTTTGCAATAACAGATCCTGTGGGATTCAGTTAGCAGAGCTGTCAGCTGAGCATCTCACCAGCCATAATTATGCTAAGAAATTGACACTTGACGAGCATTTTCAGCATGCTTTACAAAATAAAGTTGCCTCTTTTTGTGTATTTGAAATAGTTGTTAGGGTGTTATGTGCATTTATATAGCACATTCCATCCCTGAAGAACTTTATAAATAGACATCAGAGCAGTTCTGACTTGGGAAGTTTTAGGGTAGGAGATTTGCCCGGTTTGTATTCCAGGTTTTATCAGCTCTAATTGTATAGCTTTAATTTCAGTCTTCTCTGTGACTTGAATTCATTTGGCAGCATCAAAATATACTGCAGTGTCCTCATTATCATATGCCACATCATTACTGCCACATCTACAGAAAGGAAAAAAGTTTCTGATGTCTGGGTCATTCCACAGCAAGTACCACTTCAGAAAAAGGGCCCACAGTGGGGGAAGGTGGGGAGGCTTCTTGCACTGCAGTGAAAGAATGCTAAATTCTCTCTTGCTTCTGTAATCAACCTGAACTGCTAAAAAGAAAGATGGAGGGAAGTGAATGATTTAAGTATTAAAATCAAACTTGCTTAGGGAAGGTTTTCTCATTTCTGCTTCCCATACCTTGTAAATGAACTGTCTGATGACTGCTCGAAGTGTCTTTATCTTTTTATTTTTTTCTCTTCTGCTTCCTAGCACTGCTTCATGGAAGCAAATGGAACTGTTTCAGTTTTGGCTCTTCGCTATTCTCAGCTGCAGCAAGTCACAAACAAAAAGTGGGCTGGCACCATTTAGTGCTTTCTAGTCTATTACTGGTGATAAGGGGAAATGTGTTGACAGAGCAGAAAATGAAAGGAGAGAATTTGCTCTCTTATATTGAAAATGATATCTGAATTTTGCCTTCAGGAGAGGACTGAGGAAAGGAGAAGTTTCTGTAATTCTTGTAATCCTCTTGGACCAAGTAAATGACAAAATCAGACTGTTCTTTGATGGACGGTTTTTTGTGTGAAGTAGCCTGTCCTTTCCCATCCTTGAGGCATGGTGAAACTCTTCAGGCTATTTTGAGCATTTTCATCAAGGAGCACAAATTCTTCTGCTTATTTCTGCTCTTTACAAACTATGCCAGTGCAGCCACCAGGGCTTGTGAGCTCTCTTGTCTCAATGCTGAAGCCTTTTCTTTTACAAAGGCTTGTTAAAGTGTCTCTATATTTAATTCTACAGGCAAAGCTCCCCCAAACCTGCCCCAAGGTGTACCACCCTTGTTGCACAACCAATATATTGTGGGACCTGGAGGACTTCTGCCTGCCTACCCAGTAAGCAATTTAATTGTTTCTGTCCTTGACTGCTTAACCCTTGGTGCAGATGGGCGCTCCAGTCCTGCTGCTGTCTATGCCAAGGCATTCCTGTTGGCACATGTTGCACCTGGGATTCTTGTTCCAAATGCTGAAGAACGTACAAAATACATTTTTTGGGGGTTTACTGTTGACAGTAGACTGCAGAACTGTTGGTACAGACCTGATTTGGCTGCTGTTGACGCTAAACATGCATGTTGCTGTAGTTTTCAGTGGTTATCAGGTTTTAGGCCCTTTGAGTAAAATTAGACTCATTCAGGTTTGTGTTACTGGAATGAATTTACTATAGTAATGATTGAAGTGTGCCATTTCTCCTTTCTGTCATACTTCTAAAGATTGCACATAGCTTTTTGATGTCTGACCAGGATCAACGTATTTTTGGTTATCTATTTCTTGAATCAGAAATGTTACTCTAATTGTATTTCTGTGTCACACTGAATGTAAGCAGATGCCGTAGGTTGCTTTGTGGTCTAGTCATGAAATCTTAAATCCTACTGTTCTCAGAAGTAATGATAGCAGCAAAGAAACAACATCAAAGTGACAAGGCATTTTAAGCTTAGCTCTACTTCCCTTAAAATGCTACAGTGCACCATGATGGCACAATGTGATGTATAACTGTACACCTTTAAAATACATCGGTTCTAGGTCAAACCCTCAAATTGGTCAGCATCAGAAAAAAGTGTTACAACGTTGTTGTATTTTTATCTGTCTTCAAGCAGATTTATGGTTATGATGATCTCCAGATGCTTCAATCCAGGCTGCCAATGGTAAGTAAATGGCTTTGTTTATTTAGTTTTAAACCATTTATCTTCAATGTTGATCATTTGTGCAACACAAATTGGTTCATTTAATGGTGATTAAGAGCTTATCCTTATGTTCTGTATTATGTTTCTTTAAATATCCACAGTTTCTCTGGATGGTGTAAATTGATACAGAGCAACTGTTGCATCATGAATTTGTCCATCTGCAAATTCTGTAGATAGAAGCAAGTGTGCTATCTGTTTTTGAGTGGAGAAATTTTTAAGTGTTGTACCACCAGTGTGACATCTTGTCAAATCTAGTTGAAATCTGAATGTGAATGTTTTCTTTCTACGAGAGATAGCGTTGAACAGCAAGTACACAAATTGGAAGCCAGTTGGTGAATCTGACAGGTTTTGGAGGTGCTCATAGCTGGAGGTCTTTGCATATGCATCATGGCAGCAAAAGCAGAAGAGCTGTGGGAGGGAAAGTATATGCAGTTTTTTTTCCTTACCTGGGTACAGAACGTAAATGGCATGTGAGAGATGAATGGCCTGGTGTTGTCCGTGGTGTGTTTTCCTTTCACTTGTGTCTGGCCTTTGTTTTCGTCTTAGCTGGTCTTTCCTTTTCGTGTTGGGAAGGGTTGTGAAGTGATGTCACTTGTCAGAGCGTGGGGAGCCCCCTCCTGGAGCGAGGGCCTGGGGGTGGGGGCGGCTTGGGAGGAGGTGGCTCTGGGGGTAGGCACTTGAGCGTGGGCTGTGTTCCCGCATGGATCTGCCCCGTTGAAGCTGACGGGCACGGGGAGGAAAGGCTTGAGGGAAAAGGAAGAGGAAGAAGGGAAGAGTTTTGCTGCGGTTGCTGTTGCTGCCTTGGCCGCCTTGGCTGCCCAGCTGTGGTCCCGTGGGTGCACGTGCCCGCCCCTGTATCCCCGGGGTCTTGTGTTTTGTCTGCCCCCGGGCTGAGGTGGGCCTGGAGACGGAACCGTGGCCCGTAAGTGAAGGGTCCCATGTTTGGGATGGCCTGAGGCCCTGCTCCTCTGAAGAGGAGGGGTGCCCAAGAGTCCTCGGGAGGTGGAGCCGGGGCAGCCAGCGTAGCTGCGGAGCTGGAGTGGCAGGAGGAGGAGGTTGCGCTGGCTGAGTTGTTGAGGTCCCTTGCAAGAGGGAGGATGGCATTGTGCTTGCGTGAGGGAGGCTGCCCCGTGTTTCCTGAAAGCGTGTGGAGCAGGGGAAAGGTGTGAAGGGTGTTGGTGGTGGCGGGCCGGGAGCCACGCTGTTGTCAGGCAGCGTTGTGTTGGAGGGTGCAGTGCTTGGGGTGGTGGCGCGTGCACGGTGGTTGGGCGTAGGTAGGTGCCGTCACGGCAGGAGGTAGGCTGACGTTGGAGGTCGCCGGCTGGACCTTGTCCGTGTTGCCCTAGAACAGCAGAGTTGGCGCTGCAAGGTGTTTTGAAGCAGCGCAGGCAGAGAGTTGTGGTGAGCAATGCCTGAAGCTGCAAGAGCCAGCGACCCCGAGTTGGGTCTGTGCCGTGCCGCTCCCTCCTAGACTCATGGCATGGTTTGGGCTGGGTCGGGTTGGGCTGGGAGGGACCCTCAGAGGTCGCCGGGCCCAACCCGCCAGCAAGGGGCAGGGCCGTCTCAAGTAGAGGAGGTTCTGAGAGCCCCGTCCAGGCTGACCTGGGAGGTTTCCAGGGACGGGGCGCGCCCCACCTCTGTGGGCAACGTGTTGCAGCGTTTTGCCTCCCGGTTGGTCGCAGCGTGTTGCCTTCCTTGTAGGGAGCGTGAGCCGCCCCTCGTTTGGTTTGAAGCCAGTCCCCGCTGTGGTGTGGCTGCAGGCCCTTTGACCGAGTCGTCGGCCATCTTTCTTGTGAGCCCCCTGGAAGTGCCGAAAGGCCGCAGTAAGGTCTCCGCGGGGCCTTCCCTGCTGCAGGCTGAAGAAGCCCGTCTCTCTGAGCCTTTCGTCGCAGGAGAGGCGTTGCAAGGCTCTGACGGTGTCTGTGGCCCTGCTGTGGACGCGCTGCAAGAGGTGCGAGGCCTCCCTGTAGCGAGGCCTCCAGAGCTGAGGATCAGTTGGTGGAAAGCGGGGCGGGGGGTGGGAACTGTGGAGGAGACGGGCCGACACGGAGGCTCGGGTGACGCTGGCTGTGAAAGCCTGGGAGAGGTTTTTGAGAGAGGTGGAGGAAAGCGCCTCCTTGGGGAGAGGTGTCAAGGGGGAGAGTGGGCACGGGGCCTGCAGAGCCCGTGTGGGGCAGGGCTTGGAGCAGGTGCTGAGTGGCGGTGGCTTCGCGCCACGCCGAAGGCTCGTTCCTTGTGCTTGTGAGACAAGATGCATTGGGCAAGGTCTTTGCAACAGGTCTTTATTTTGTGTGGAGTGAATAAATAGGTGAATAAATAGGTGAAGTCCCGCGGTGGCAATAAATAAGAGTTGTATAAATAAGGGGGTCAGTCAGTGGGGGCGGAGGGCGTGGGGCCGTTGCTGCAGCGGCTGTTGGCGTGGCTGAGGGTAGGCGGGATGAGAGAGGTGGGGCTGGGTCCGCCGGGGCTCCAGAAGTGTTGTTGTCGGTGTGGTGGGGCCGTGCGCGGTGCGCGTTGGCCGCGGTGCTTGGGCTAACGGCGCATGGTGCGGGTGAGGTTGTGGAGGCGTTGGAAGCAGGCGCGAGCTTCGAGGCGGACGTGGTCCCAGGCGCAGGCGCTGTGGTTGTGGGTGTGGAGGAAGTCCTGGATGTGCGTGAAGTACCTGTCGATGCTGAGTCGCTGCCTTTTGAAGAGCGTGGCGCTGGCTGTCGGGCATTGCTCCAGGCGTTGGATGTAGTGCTGTAGGTGGTTGAGGAGGTGGGTGGCGCGCGCCGGTGTCCCAGTGTTGTGGGGCGCTGTCGTTGCTGAGGGTGTGGAAGAGGTGCTGTAGGATGCGGAGGGCGGGGTGGCGGCGGCTTGCTGTGGGTGGCTGGTGTGGAGGAGGGTGTCGGGGAAGCGGAAGGGCGCCTGGTGTTGCTGGCAGGGCTGTGTCGGGCTGGGAGCCATGGCCTGGAGGAGCCGGAGGCCGTCCCAGGGGAAGGTGTCGTCGCCGGGCCGCAGGTGGTGGCAGGCTGAGGGCGGTGGCGAGAGCCGTCAGGAGGAGCAGGAGCGGCGTGGCGCCGTGCGTCAGGCGGGGCTGCGGGGTTGCGGGCGCTGTCATGGTGGTTGGGTGGGTGTCGCTGTGCAGGAGCCCGGGCAGGCTTGGTGGTGTTGCGGGTGGTCGCTGTGCTTGGTGTGGTGCCGGGTGGCCGGCTTTATGTGGCGCGGCGGCTTCCCCTTCCTCGCTTTCCGATGGCAGCGAGTTTCCGGCTGTGGCTTTCAGTTTTGGCTGGTGGCTGTGGTGGTCTTGGGGAAGTGCGTTGTTGGGGTGGCCGTGGGTGGGGAGAGCGGTGGCGGTGCTTTGGCGGTGGTGTGTCGTGGGGAGGTTGGCTGTAGTGGTCGCGCGGGGGATGCGCAAGCGCCGGGGCAGAGCCCCTGGGGGCAGCTGTGCCGGGGAGGTGTGTCAGGGTTTCCCTGTTGGCTGCAGGGCGAGCTGTGGTGCCTCTTCTCCGCAGCTGAAGTTTCCCTTCCTGCCCAAGTGTCTTTTCCGCCTGTAATGGCCTGGTGTTGTCCGTGGTGTGTTTTCCTTTCACTTGTGTCTGGCCTTTGTTTTCGTCTTAGCTGGTCTTTCCTTTTCGTGTTGGGAAGGGTTGTGAAGTGATGTCACTTGTCAGAGCGTGGGGAGCCCCCTCCTGGAGCGAGGGCCTGGGGGTGGGGGCGGCTTGGGAGGAGGTGGCTCTGGGGGTAGGCACTTGAGCGTGGGCTGTGTTCCCGCATGGATCTGCCCCGTTGAAGCTGACGGGCACGGGGAGGAAAGGCTTGAGGGAAAAGGAAGAGGAAGAAGGGAAGAGTTTTGCTGCGGTTGCTGTTGCTGCCTTGGCCGCCTTGGCTGCCCGGCTGTGGTCCCGTGGGTGCACGTGCCCGCCCCTGTATCCCCGGGGTCTTGTGTTTTGTCTGCCCCCGGGGCTGAGGTGGGCCTGGAGACGGAACCGTGGCCCGTAAGTGAAGGGTCCCATGTTTGGGATGGCCTGAGGCCCTGCTCCTCTGAAGAGGAGGGGTGCCCAAGAGTCCTCGGGAGGTGGAGCCGGGGCAGCCAGCGTAGCTGCGGAGCTGGAGTGGCAGGAGGAGGAGGTTGCGCTGGCTGAGTTGTTGAGGTCCCTTGCAAGAGGGAGGATGGCATTGTGCTTGCGTGAGGGAGGCTGCCCCGTGTTTCCTGAAAGCGTGTGGAGCAGGCGAAAGGTGTGAAGGGTGTTGGTGGTGGCGGGCCGGGAGCCACGCTGTTGTCAGGCAGCGTTGTGTTGGAGGGTGCAGTGCTTGGGGTGGTGGCGCGTGCACGGTGGTTGGGCGTAGGTAGGTGCCGTCACGGCAGGAGGTAGGCTGACGTTGGAGGTCGCCGGCTGGACCTTGTCCGTGTTGCCCTAGAACAGCAGAGTTGGCGCTGCAAGGTGTTTTGAAGCAGCGCAGGCAGAGAGTTGTGGTGAGCAATGCCTGAAGCTGCAAGAGCCAGCGACCCCGAGTTGGGTCTGTGCCGTGCCGCTCCCTCCTAGACTCATGGCATGGTTTGGGCTGGGTCGGGTTGGGCTGGGAGGGACCCTCAGAGGTCGCCGGGCCCAACCCGCCAGCAAGGGGCAGGGCCGTCTCAAGTAGAGGAGGTTCTGAGAGCCCCGTCCAGGCTGACCTGGGAGGTTTCCAGGGACGGGGCGCGCCCCACCTCTGTGGGCAACGTGTTGCAGCGTTTTGCCTCCCGGTTGGTCGCAGCGTGTTGCCTTCCTTGTAGGGAGCGTGAGCCGCCCCTCGTTTGGTTTGAAGCCAGTCCCCGCTGTGGTGTGGCTGCAGGCCCTTTGACCGAGTCGTCGGCCATCTTTCTTGTGAGCCCCCTGGAAGTGCCGAAAGGCCGCAGTAAGGTCTCCGCGGGGCCTTCCCTGCTGCAGGCTGAAGAAGCCCGTCTCTCTGAGCCTTTCGTCGCAGGAGAGGCGTTGCAAGGCTCTGACGGTGTCTGTGGCCCTGCTGTGGACGCGCTGCAAGAGGTGCGAGGCCTCCCTGTAGCGAGGCCTCCAGAGCTGAGGATCAGTTGGTGGAAAGCGGGGCGGGGGGTGGGAACTGTGGAGGAGACGGGCCGACACGGAGGCTCGGGTGACGCTGGCTGTTGAAAGCCTGGGAGAGGTTTTTGAGAGAGGTGGAGGAAAGCGCCTCCTTGGGGAGAGGTGTCAAGGGGGAGAGTGGGCACGGGGCCTGCAGAGCCCGTGTGGGGCAGGGCTTGGAGCAGGTGCTGAGTGGCGGTGGCTTCGCGCCACGCCGAAGGCTCGTTCCTTGTGCTTGTGAGACAAGATGCATTGGGCAAGGTCTTTGCAACAGGTCTTTATTTTGTGTGGAGTGAATAAATAGGTGAATAAATAGGTGAAGTCCCGCGGTGGCAATAAATAAGAGTTGTATAAATAAGGGGGTCAGTCAGTGGGGGCGGAGGGCGCGGGGCCGTTGCTGCAGCGGCTGTTGGCGTGGCTGAGGGTAGGCGGGATGAGAGAGGTGGGGCTGGGTCCGCCGGGGCTCCAGAAGTGTTGTTGTCGGTGTGGTGGGGCCGTGCGTCTGTGCGCGTTGGCCGCGGTGCTTGGGCTAACGGCGCATGGTGCGGGTGAGGTTGTGGAGGCGTTGGAAGCAGGCGCGAGCTTCGAGGCGGACGTGGTCCCAGGCGCAGGCGCTGTGGTTGTGGGTGTGGAGGAAGTCCTGGATGTGCGTGAAGTACCTGTCGATGCTGAGTCGCTGCCTTTTGAAGAGCGTGGCGCTGGCTGTCGGGCATTGCTCCAGGCGTTGGATGTAGTGCTGTAGGTGGTTGAGGAGGTGGTGGCGCGCGCCGGTGTCCCAGTGTTGTGGGGCGCTGTCGTTGCTGAGGGTGTGGAAGAGGTGCTGTAGGATGCGGAGGGCGGTGGCGGCGGCTTGCTGTGGGTGGCTGGTGTGGAGGAGGGTGTCGGGGAAGCGGAAGGGCGCCTGGTGTTGCTGGCAGGGCTGTGTCGGGCTGGGAGCCATGGCCTGGAGGAGCCGGAGGCCGTCCCAGGGGAAGGTGTCGTCGCCGGGCCGCAGGTGGTGGCAGGCGAGGGCGGTGGCGAGAGCCGTCAGGAGGAGCAGGAGCGGCGTGGCGCCGTGCGTCAGGCGGGGCTGCGGGGTTGCGGGCGCTGTCATGGTGGTTGGGTGGGTGTCGCTGTGCAGGAGCCCGGGCAGGCTTGGTGGTGTTGCGGGTGGTCGCTGTGCTTGGTGTGGTGCCGGGTGGCCGGCTTTATGTGGCGCGGCGGCTTCCCCTTCCTCGCTTTCCGATGGCAGCGAGTTTCCGGCTGTGGCTTTCAGTTTTGGCTGGTGGCTGTGGTGGTCTTGGGGAAGTGCGTTGTTGGGGTGGCCGTGGGTGGGGAGAGCGGTGGCGGTGCTTTGGCGGTGGTGTGTCGTGGGGAGGTTGGCTGTAGTGGTCGCGCGGGGGATGCGCAAGCGCCGGGGCAGAGCCCCTGGGGGCAGCTGTGCCGGGGAGGTGTGTCAGGGTTTCCCTGTTGGCTGCAGGGCGAGCTGTGGTGCCTCTTCTCCGCAGCTGAAGTTTCCCTTCCTGCCCAAGTGTCTTTTCCGCCTGTAATGGCCTGGTGTTGTCCGTGGTGTGTTTTCCTTTCACTTGTGTCTGGCCTTTGTTTTCGTCTTAGCTGGTCTTTCCTTTTCGTGTTGGGAAGGGTTGTGAAGTGATGTCACTTGTCAGAGCGTGGGGAGCCCCCTCCTGGAGCGAGGGCCTGGGGGTGGGGGCGGCTTGGGAGGAGGTGGCTCTGGGGGTAGGCACTTGAGCGTGGGCTGTGTTCCCGCATGGATCTGCCCCGTTGAAGCTGACGGGCACGGGGAGGAAAGGCTTGAGGGAAAAGGAAGAGGAAGAAGGGAAGAGTTTTGCTGCGGTTGCTGTTGCTGCCTTGGCCGCCTTGGCTGCCCGGCTGTGGTCCCGTGGGTGCACGTGCCCGCCCCTGTATCCCCGGGGTCTTGTGTTTTGTCTGCCCCCGGGGCTGAGGTGGGCCTGGAGACGGAACCGTGGCCCGTAAGTGAAGGGTCCCATGTTTGGGATGGCCTGAGGCCCTGCTCCTCTGAAGAGGAGGGGTGCCCAAGAGTCCTCGGGAGGTGGAGCCGGGGCAGCCAGCGTAGCTGCGGAGCTGGAGTGGCAGGAGGAGGAGGTTGCGCTGGCTGAGTTGTTGAGGTCCCTTGCAAGAGGGAGGATGGCATTGTGCTTGCGTGAGGGAGGCTGCCCCGTGTTTCCTGAAAGCGTGTGGAGCAGGCGAAAGGTGTGAAGGGTGTTGGTGGTGGCGGGCCGGGAGCCACGCTGTTGTCAGGCAGCGTTGTGTTGGAGGGTGCAGTGCTTGGGGTGGTGGCGCGTGCACGGTGGTTGGGCGTAGGTAGGTGCCGTCACGGCAGGAGGTAGGCTGACGTTGGAGGTCGCCGGCTGGACCTTGTCCGTGTTGCCCTAGAACAGCAGAGTTGGCGCTGCAAGGTGTTTTGAAGCAGCGCAGGCAGAGAGTTGTGGTGAGCAATGCCTGAAGCTGCAAGAGCCAGCGACCCCGAGTTGGGTCTGTGCCGTGCCGCTCCCTCCTAGACTCATGGCATGGTTTGGGCTGGGTCGGGTTGGGCTGGGAGGGACCCTCAGAGGTCGCCGGGCCCAACCCGCCAGCAAGGGGCAGGGCCGTCTCAAGTAGAGGAGGTTCTGAGAGCCCCGTCCAGGCTGACCTGGGAGGTTTCCAGGGACGGGGCGCGCCCCACCTCTGTGGGCAACGTGTTGCAGCGTTTTGCCTCCCGGTTGGTCGCAGCGTGTTGCCTTCCTTGTAGGGAGCGTGAGCCGCCCCTCGTTTGGTTTGAAGCCAGTCCCCGCTGTGGTGTGGCTGCAGGCCCTTTGACCGAGTCGTCGGCCATCTTTCTTGTGAGCCCCCTGGAAGTGCCGAAAGGCCGCAGTAAGGTCTCCGCGGGGCCTTCCCTGCTGCAGGCTGAAGAAGCCCGTCTCTCTGAGCCTTTCGTCGCAGGAGAGGCGTTGCAAGGCTCTGACGGTGTCTGTGGCCCTGCTGTGGACGCGCTGCAAGAGGTGCGAGGCCTCCCTGTAGCGAGGCCTCCAGAGCTGAGGATCAGTTGGTGGAAAGCGGGGCGGGGGGTGGGAACTGTGGAGGAGACGGGCCGACACGGAGGCTCGGGTGACGCTGGCTGTTGAAAGCCTGGGAGAGGTTTTTGAGAGAGGTGGAGGAAAGCGCCTCCTTGGGGAGAGGTGTCAAGGGGGAGAGTGGGCACGGGGCCTGCAGAGCCCGTGTGGGGCAGGGCTTGGAGCAGGTGCTGAGTGGCGGTGGCTTCGCGCCACGCCGAAGGCTCGTTCCTTGTGCTTGTGAGACAAGATGCATTGGGCAAGGTCTTTGCAACAGGTCTTTATTTTGTGTGGAGTGAATAAATAGGTGAAGTCCCGCGGTGGCAATAAATAAGAGTTGTATAAATAAGGGGGTCAGTCAGTGGGGGCGGAGGGCGCGGGGCCGTTGCTGCAGCGGCTGTTGGCGTGGCTGAGGGTAGGCGGGATGAGAGAGGTGGGGCTGGGTCCGCCGGGGCTCCGGAAGTGTTGTTGTCGGTGTGGTGGGGCCGTGCGCTGTGCGCGTTGGCCGCGGTGCTTGGGCTAACGGCGCATGGTGCGGGTGAGGTTGTGGAGGCGTTGGAAGCAGGCGCGAGCTTCGAGGCGGACGTGGTCCCAGGCGCAGGCGCTGTGGTTGTGGGTGTGGAGGAAGTCCTGGATGTGCGTGAAGTACCTGTCGATGCTGAGTCGCTGCCTTTTGAAGAGCGTGGCGCTGGCTGTCGGGCATTGCTCCAGGCGTTGGATGTAGTGCTGTAGGTGGTTGAGGAGGTGGTGGCGCGCGCCGGTGTCCCAGTGTTGTGGGGCGCTGTCGTTGCTGAGGGTGTGGAAGAGGTGCTGTAGGATGCGGAGGGCGGGTGGCGGCGGCTTGCTGTGGGTGGCTGGTGTGGAGGAGGGTGTCGGGGAAGCGGAAGGGCGCCTGGTGTTGCTGGCAGGGCTGTGTCGGGCTGGGAGCCATGGCCTGGAGGAGCCGGAGGCCGTCCCAGGGGAAGGTGTCGTCGCCGGGCCGCAGGTGGTGGCAGGCGAGGGCGGGTGGCGAGAGCCGTCAGGAGGAGCAGGAGCGGCGTGGCGCCGTGCGTCAGGCGGGGCTGCGGGGTTGCGGGCGCTGTCATGGTGGTTGGGTGGGTGTCGCTGTGCAGGAGCCCGGGCAGGCTTGGTGGTGTTGCGGGTGGTCGCTGTGCTTGGTGTGGTGCCGGGTGGCCGGCTTTATGTGGCGCGGCGGCTTCCCCTTCCTCGCTTTCCGATGGCAGCGAGTTTCCGGCTGTGGCTTTCAGTTTTGGCTGGTGGCTGTGGTGGTCTTGGGGAAGTGCGTTGTTGGGGTGGCCGTGGGTGGGGAGAGCGGTGGCGGTGCTTTGGCGGTGGTGTGTCGTGGGGAGGTTGGCTGTAGTGGTCGCGCGGGGGATGCGCAAGCGCCGGGGCAGAGCCCCTGGGGGCAGCTGTGCCGGGGAGGTGTGTCAGGGTTTCCCTGTTGGCTGCAGGGCGAGCTGTGGTGCCTCTTCTCCGCAGCTGAAGTTTCCCTTCCTGCCCAAGTGTCTTTTCCGCCTGTAATGGCCTGGTGTTGTCCGTGGTGTGTTTTCCTTTCACTTGTGTCTGGCCTTTGTTTTCGTCTTAGCTGGTCTTTCCTTTTCGTGTTGGGAAGGGTTGTGAAGTGATGTCACTTGTCAGAGCGTGGGGAGCCCCCTCCTGGAGCGAGGGCCTGGGGGTGGGGGCGGCTTGGGAGGAGGTGGCTCTGGGGGTAGGCACTTGAGCGTGGGCTGTGTTCCCGCATGGATCTGCCCCGTTGAAGCTGACGGGCACGGGGAGGAAAGGCTTGAGGGAAAAGGAAGAGGAAGAAGGGAAGAGTTTTGCTGCGGTTGCTGTTGCTGCCTTGGCCGCCTTGGCTGCCCGGCTGTGGTCCCGTGGGTGCACGTGCCCGCCCCTGTATCCCCGGGGTCTTGTGTTTTGTCTGCCCCCGGGGCTGAGGTGGGCCTGGAGACGGAACCGTGGCCCGTAAGTGAAGGGTCCCATGTTTGGGATGGCCTGAGGCCCTGCTCCTCTGAAGAGGAGGGGTGCCCAAGAGTCCTCGGGAGGTGGAGCCAGGGCAGCCAGCGTAGCTGCGGAGCTGGAGTGGCAGGAGGAGGAGGTTGCGCTGGCTGAGTTGTTGAGGTCCCTTGCAAGAGGGAGGATGGCATTGTGCTTGCGTGAGGGAGGCTGCCCCGTGTTTCCTGAAAGCGTGTGGAGCAGGCGAAAGGTGTGAAGGGTGTTGGTGGTGGCGGGCCGGGAGCCACGCTGTTGTCAGGCAGCGTTGTGTTGGAGGGTGCAGTGCTTGGGGTGGTGGCGCGTGCACGGTGGTTGGGCGTAGGTAGGTGCCGTCACGGCAGGAGGTAGGCTGACGTTGGAGGTCGCCGGCTGGACCTTGTCCGTGTTGCCCTAGAACAGCAGAGTTGGCGCTGCAAGGTGTTTTGAAGCAGCGCAGGCAGAGAGTTGTGGTGAGCAATGCCTGAAGCTGCAAGAGCCAGCGACCCCGAGTTGGGTCTGTGCCGTGCCGCTCCCTCCTAGACTCATGGCATGGTTTGGGCTGGGTCGGGTTGGGCTGGGAGGGACCCTCAGAGGTCGCCGGGCCCAACCCGCCAGCAAGGGGCAGGGCCGTCTCAAGTAGAGGAGGTTCTGAGAGCCCCGTCCAGGCTGACCTGGGAGGTTTCCAGGGACGGGGCGCGCCCCACCTCTGTGGGCAACGTGTTGCAGCGTTTTGCCTCCCGGTTGGTCGCAGCGTGTTGCCTTCCTTGTAGGGAGCGTGAGCCGCCCCTCGTTTGGTTTGAAGCCAGTCCCCGCTGTGGTGTGGCTGCAGGCCCTTTGACCGAGTCGTCGGCCATCTTTCTTGTGAGCCCCCTGGAAGTGCCGAAAGGCCGCAGTAAGGTCTCCGCGGGGCCTTCCCTGCTGCAGGCTGAAGAAGCCCGTCTCTCTGAGCCTTTCGTCGCAGGAGAGGCGTTGCAAGGCTCTGACGGTGTCTGTGGCCCTGCTGTGGACGCGCTGCAAGAGGTGCGAGGCCTCCCTGTAGCGAGGCCTCCAGAGCTGAGGATCAGTTGGTGGAAAGCGGGGCGGGGGGTGGGAACTGTGGAGGAGACGGGCCGACACGGAGGCTCGGGTGACGCTGGCTGTTGAAAGCCTGGGAGAGGTTTTTGAGAGAGGTGGAGGAAAGCGCCTCCTTGGGGAGAGGTGTCAAGGGGGAGAGTGGGCACGGGGCCTGCAGAGCCCGTGTGGGGCAGGGCTTGGAGCAGGTGCTGAGTGGCGGTGGCTTCGCGCCACGCCGAAGGCTCGTTCCTTGTGCTTGTGAGACAAGATGCATTGGGCAAGGTCTTTGCAACAGGTCTTTATTTTGTGTGGAGTGAATAAATAGGTGAAGTCCCGCGGTGGCAATAAATAAGAGTTGTATAAATAAGGGGGTCAGTCAGTGGGGGCGGAGGGCGCGGGGCCGTTGCTGCAGCGGAGGTAGGCGGGATGAGAGAGGTGGGGCTGGGTTCCGCCGGGGCTCCAGAAGTGTTGTTGTCGGTGTGGTGGGGCCGTGCGCTGTGCGCGTTGGCCGCGGTGCTTGGGCTAACGGCGCATGGTGCGGGTGAGGTTGTGGAGGCGTTGGAAGCAGGCGCGAGCTTCGAGGCGGACGTGTCCCAGGCGCAGGCGCTGTGGTTGTGGGTGTGGAGGAAGTCCTGGATGTGCGTGAAGTACCTGTCGATGCTGAGTCGCTGCCTTTTGAAGAGCGTGGCGCTGGCTGTCGGGCATTGCTCCAGGCGTTGGATGTAGTGCTGTAGGTGGTTGAGGAGGTGGTGGCGCGCAGCCGGTGTCCCAGTGTTGTGGGGCGCTGTCGTTGCTGAGGGTGTGGAAGAGGTGCTGTAGGATGCGGAGGGCGGTGGCGGCGGCTTGCTGTGGGTGGCTGGTGTGGAGGAGGGTGTCGGGGAAGCGGAAGGGCGCCTGGTGTTGCTGGCAGGGGCTGTGTCGGGCTGGGAGCCATGGCCTGGAGGAGCCGGAGGCCGTCCCAGGGGAAGGTGTCGTCGCCGGGCCGCAGGTGGTGGCAGGCGAGGGCGGGTGGCGAGAGCCGTCAGGAGGAGCAGGAGCGGCGTGGCGCCGGTGCGTCAGGCGGGGCTTCGGGGTTTGCGGGCGCTGTCATGGTGGTTGGGTGGGTGTCGCTGTGCAGGAGCCCGGCAGGCTTGGTGGTGTTGCGGGTGGTCGCTGTGCTTGGTGTGGTGCCGGGTGGCCGGCTTTATGTGGCGCGGCGGCTTCCCCTTCCTCGCTTTCCGATGGCAGCGAGTTTCCGGCTGTGGCTTTCAGTTTTGGCTGGTGGCTGTGGTGGTCTTGGGGAAGTGCGTTGTTGGGGTGGCCGTGGGTGGGGGAGAGCGGTGGCGGTGCTTTTGGCGGTGGTGTGTCGTGGGGAGGTTGGCTGTAGTGGTCGCGCGGGGGATGCGCAAGCGCCGGGGCAGAGCCCCTGGGGGCAGCTGTGCCGGGGAGGTTGTGTGTTTGTTTTTCAGGGTTTCCCTGTTGGCTGCAGGGCGAGCTGTGGTGCCTCTTCTCCGCAGCTGAAGTTTCCCTTCCTGCCCAAGTGTCTTTTCCGCCTGTAATGGCCTGGTGTTGTCCGTGGTGTGTTTTCCTTTCACTTGTGTCTGGCTTTGTTTTCGTCTTAGCTGGTCTTTCCTTTTCGTGTTGGGAAGGGTTGTGAAGTGATGTCACTTGTCAGAGCGTGGGGAGCCCCCTCCTGGAGCGAGGGCCCTGGGGGTGGGGCGGCTTGGGAGGAGGTGGCTCTGGGGGTAGGCACTTGAGCGTGGGCTGTGTTCCCGCATGATCTGCCCCGTTGAAGCTGACGGGCACGGGGAGGAAAGGCTTGAGGGAAAAGGAAGAGGAAGAAGGGAAGAGTTTTGCTGCGGTTGCTGTTGCTGCCTTGGCCGCCTTGGCTGCCCGGCTGTGGTCCCGTGGGTGCACGTGCCCGCCCCTGTATCCCCGGGGTCTTGTGTTTTGTCTGCCCCCGGGGCTGAGGTGGGCCTGGAGACGGAACCGTGGCCCAGTAAGTGAAGGGTCCCATGTTTGGGATGGCCTGAGGCCCTGCTCCTCTGAAGAGGAGGGGTGCCCAAGAGTCCTCGGGAGGTGGAGCCGGGGCAGCCAGCGTAGCTGCGGAGCTGGAGTGGCAGGAGGAGGAGGTTGCGCTGGCTGAGTTGTTGAGGTCCCTTGCAAGAGGGAGGATGGCATTGTGCTTGCGTGAGGGAGGCTGCCCCGTGTTTCCTGAAAGCGTGTGGAGCAGGGGAAAGGTGTGAAGGGTGTTTGGTGGTGGCGGGCCGGGAGCCACGCTGTTGTCAGGCAGCGTTGTGTTGGAGGGTGCAGTGCTTGGGGTGGTGGGCGCGTGCACGGTGGTTGGGCGTAGGTAGGTGCCGTCACGGCAGGAGGTAGGCTGACGTTGGAGGTCGCCGGCTGGACCTTGTCCGTGTTGCCCTAGAACAGCAGAGTTGGCGCTGCAAGGTGTTTTGAAGCAGCGCAGGCAGAGAGTTGTGGTGAGCAATGCCTGAAGCTGCAAGAGCCAGCGACCCCGAGTTGGGTCTGTGCCGTGCCGCTCCCTCCTAGACTCATGGCATGGTTTGGGATGGGTGGGGTTGGGCTGGGAGGGACCCTCAGAGGTCGCCGGGCCCAACCCGCCAGCAAGGGGCAGGGCCGTCTCAAGTAGAGGAGGTTCTGAGAGCCCCGTCCAGGCTGACCTGGGAGGTTTCCAGGGACGGGGCGCGCCCCACCTCTGTGGGCAACGTGTTGCAGCGTTTTGCCTCCCGGTTGGTCGCAGCGTGTTGCCTTCCTTGTAGGGAGCGTGAGCCGCCCCTCGTTTGGTTTGAAGCCAGTCCCCGCTGTGGTGTGGCTGCAGGCCCTTTGACCGAGTCGTCGGCCATCTTTCTTGTGAGCCCCCTGGAAGTGCCGAAAGGCCGCAGTAAGGTCTCCGCGGGGCCTTCCCTGCTGCAGGCTGAAGAAGCCCGTCTCTCTGAGCCTTTCGTCGCAGGAGAGGCGTTGCAAGGCTCTGACGGTGTCTGTGGCCCTGCTGTGGACGCGCTGCAAGAGGTGCGAGGCCTCCCTGTAGCGAGGCCTCCAGAGCTGAGGATCAGTTGGTGGAAAGCGGGGCGGGGGGTGGGAACTGTGGAGGAGACGGGCCGACACGGAGGCTCGGGTGACGCTGGCTGTTGAAAGCCTGGGAGAGGTTTTTGAGAGAGGTGGAGGAAAGCGCCTCCTTGGGGAGAGGTGTCAAGGGGGAGAGTGGGCACGGGGCCTGCAGAGCCCGTGTGGGGCAGGGCTTGGAGCAGGTGCTGAGTGGCGGTGGCTTCGCGCCACGCCGAAGGCTCGTTCCTTGTGCTTGTGAGACAAGATGCATTGGGCAAGGTCTTTGCAACAGGTCTTTATTTTGTGTGGAGTGAATAAATAGGTGAATAAATAGGTGAAGTCCCGCTGGTGGCAATAAATAAGAGTTGTATAAATAAGGGGGTCAGTCAGTGGGGGCGGAGGGCGCGGGGCCGTTGCTGCAGCGGCTGTTGGCGTGGCTGAGGGTAGGCGGGATGAGAGAGGTGGGGCTGGGTCCGCCGGGGCTCCGGAAGTGTTGTTGTCGGTGTGGTGGGGCCGTGCGCTGTGCGCGTTGGCCGCGGTGCTTGGGCTAACGGCGCATGGTGCGGGTGAGGTTGTGGAGGCGTTGGAAGCAGGCGCGAGCTTCGAGGCGGACGTGGTCCCAGGCGCAGGCGCTGTGGTTGTGGGTGTGGAGGAAGTCCTGGATGTGCGTGAAGTACCTGTCGATGCTGAGTCGCTGCCTTTTGAAGAGCGTGGCGCTGGCTGTCGGGCATTGCTCCAGGCGTTGGATGTAGTGCTGTAGGTGGTTGAGGAGGTGGTGGCGCGCGCCGGTGTCCCAGTGTTGTGGGGCGCTGTCGTTGCTGAGGGTGTGGAAGAGGTGCTGTAGGATGCGGAGGGCGGTGGCGGCGGCTTGCTGTGGGTGGCTGGTGTGGAGGAGGGTGTCGGGGAAGCGGAAGGGCGCCTGGTGTTGCTGGCAGGGCTGTGTCGGGCTGGGAGCCATGGCCTGGAGGAGCCGGAGGCCGTCCCAGGGGAAGGTGTCGTCGCCGGGCCGCAGGTGGTGGCAGGCGAGGGCGGTGGCGAGAGCCGTCAGGAGGAGCAGGAGCGGCGTGGCGCCGTGCGTCAGGCGGGGCTGCGGGGTTGCGGGCGCTGTCATGGTGGTTGGGTGGGTGTCGCTGTGCAGGAGCCCGGGCAGGCTTGGTGGTGTTGCGGGTGGTCGCTGTGCTTGGTGTGGTGCCGGGTGGCCGGCTTTATGTGGCGCGGCGGCTTCCCCTTCCTTGCTTTCCGATGGCAGCGAGTTTCCGGCTGTGGCTTTCAGTTTTGGCTGGTGGCTGTGGTGGTCTTGGGGAAGTGCGTTGTTGGGGTGGCCGTGGGTGGGGAGAGCGGTGGCGGTGCTTTGGCGGTGGTGTGTCATGGGGAGGTTGGCTGTAGTGGTCGCGCGGGGGATGCGCAAGCGCCGGGGCAGAGCCCCTGGGGGCAGCTGTGCCGGGGAGGTGTGTCAGGGTTTCCCTGTTGGCTGCAGGGCGAGCTGTGGTGCCTCTTCTCCGCAGCTGAAGTTTCCCTTCCTGCCCAAGTGTCTTTTCCGCCTGTAATGGCCTGGTGTTGTCCGTGGTGTGTTTTCCTTTCACTTGTGTCTGGCCTTTGTTTTCGTCTTAGCTGGTCTTTCCTTTTCGTGTTGGGAAGGGTTGTGAAGTGATGTCACTTGTCAGAGCGTGGGGAGCCCCCTCCTGGAGCGAGGGCCTGGGGGTGGGGGCGGCTTGGGAGGAGGTGGCTCTGGGGGTAGGCACTTGAGCGTGGGCTGTGTTCCCGCATGGATCTGCCCCGTTGAAGCTGACGGGCACGGGGAGGAAAGGCTTGAGGGAAAAGGAAGAGGAAGAAGGGAAGAGTTTTGCTGCGGTTGCTGTTGCTGCCTTGGCCGCCTTGGCTGCCCGGCTGTGGTCCCGTGGGTGCACGTGCCCGCCCCTGTATCCCCGGGGTCTTGTGTTTTGTCTGCCCCCGGGGCTGAGGTGGGCCTGGAGACGGAACCGTGGCCCGTAAGTGAAGGGTCCCATGTTTGGGATGGCCTGAGGCCCTGCTCCTCTGAAGAGGAGGGGTGCCCAAGAGTCCTCGGGAGGTGGAGCCAGGGCAGCCAGCGTAGCTGCGGAGCTGGAGTGGCAGGAGGAGGAGGTTGCGCTGGCTGAGTTGTTGAGGTCCCTTGCAAGAGGGAGGATGGCATTGTGCTTGCGTGAGGGAGGCTGCCCCGTGTTTCCTGAAAGCGTGTGGAGCAGGCGAAAGGTGTGAAGGGTGTTGGTGGTGGCGGGCCGGGAGCCACGCTGTTGTCAGGCAGCGTTGTGTTGGAGGGTGCAGTGCTTGGGGTGGTGGCGCATGCACGGTGGTTGGGCGTAGGTAGGTGCCGTCACGGCAGGAGGTAGGCTGACGTTGGAGGTCGCCGGCTGGACCTTGTCCGTGTTGCCCTAGAACAGCAGAGTTGGCGCTGCAAGGTGTTTTGAAGCAGCGCAGGCAGAGAGTTGTGGTGAGCAATGCCTGAAGCTGCAAGAGCCAGCGACCCCGAGTTGGGTCTGTGCCGTGCCGCTCCCTCCTAGACTCATGGCATGGTTTGGGCTGGGTGGGGTTGGGCTGGGAGGGACCCTCAGAGGTCGCCGGGCCCAACCCGCCAGCAAGGGGCAGGGCCGTCTCAAGTAGAGGAGGTTCTGAGAGCCCCGTCCAGGCTGACCTGGGAGGTTTCCAGGGACGGGGCGCGCCCCACCTCTGTGGGCAACGTGTTGCAGCGTTTTGCCTCCCGGTTGGTCGCAGCGTGTTGCCTTCCTTGTAGGGAGCGTGAGCCGCCCCTCGTTTGGTTTGAAGCCAGTCCCCGCTGTGGTGTGGCTGCAGGCCCTTTGACCGAGTCGTCGGCCATCTTTCTTGTGAGCCCCCTGGAAGTGCCGAAAGGCCGCAGTAAGGTCTCCGCGGGGCCTTCCCTGCTGCAGGCTGAAGAAGCCCGTCTCTCTGAGCCTTTCGTCGCAGGAGAGGCGTTGCAAGGCTCTGACGGTGTCTGTGGCCCTGCTGTGGACGCGCTGCAAGAGGTGCGAGGCCTCCCTGTAGCGAGGCCTCCAGAGCTGAGGATCAGTTGGTGGAAAGCGGGGCGGGGGGTGGGAACTGTGGAGGAGACGGGCCGACACGGAGGCTCGGGTGACGCTGGCTGTTGAAAGCCTGGGAGAGGTTTTTGAGAGAGGTGGAGGAAAGCGCCTCCTTGGGGAGAGGTGTCAAGGGGGAGAGTGGGCACGGGGCCTGCAGAGCCCGTGTGGGGCAGGGCTTGGAGCAGGTGCTGAGTGGCGGTGGCTTCGCGCCACGCCGAAGGCTCGTTCCTTGTGCTTGTGAGACAAGATGCATTGGGCAAGGTCTTTGCAACAGGTCTTTATTTTGTGTGGAGTGAATAAATAGGTGAAGTCCCGCGGTGGCAATAAATAAGAGTTGTATAAATAAGGGGGTCAGTCAGTGGGGGCGGAGGGCGCGGGGCCGTTGCTGCAGCGGCTGTTGGCGTGGCTGAGGGTAGGCGGGATGAGAGAGGTGGGGCTGGGTCCGCCGGGGCTCCGGAAGTGTTGTTGTCGGTGTGGTGGGGCCGTGCGCGTGCGCGTTGGCCGCGGTGCTTGGGCTAACGGCGCATGGTGCGGGTGAGGTTGTGGAGGCGTTGGAAGCAGGCGCGAGCTTCGAGGCGGACGTGGTCCCAGGCGCAGGCGCTGTGGTTGTGGGTGTGGAGGAAGTCCTGGATGTGCGTGAAGTACCTGTCGATGCTGAGTCGCTGCCTTTTGAAGAGCGTGGCGCTGGCTGTCGGGCATTGCTCCAGGCGTTGGATGTAGTGCTGTAGGTGGTTGAGGAGGTGGTGGCGCGCGCCGGTGTCCCAGTGTTGTGGGGCGCTGTCGTTGCTGAGGGTGTGGAAGAGGTGCTGTAGGATGCGGAGGGCGGTGGCGGCGGCTTGCTGTGGGTGGCTGGTGTGGAGGAGGGTGTCGGGGAAGCGGAAGGGCGCCTGGTGTTGCTGGCAGGGCTGTGTCGGGCTGGGAGCCATGGCCTGGAGGAGCCGGAGGCCGTCCCAGGGGAAGGTGTCGTCGCCGGGCCGCAGGTGGTGGCAGGCGAGGGCGGTGGCGAGAGCCGTCAGGAGGAGCAGGAGCGGCGTGGCGCCGTGCGTCAGGCGGGGCTGCGGGGTTGCGGGCGCTGTCATGGTGGTTGGGTGGGTGTCGCTGTGCAGGAGCCCGGGCAGGCTTGGTGGTGTTGCGGGTGGTCGCTGTGCTTGGTGTGGTGCCGGGTGGCCGGCTTTATGTGGCGCGGCGGCTTCCCCTTCCTCGCTTTCCGATGGCAGCGAGTTTCCGGCTGTGGCTTTCAGTTTTGGCTGGTGGCTGTGGTGGTCTTGGGGAAGTGCGTTGTTGGGGTGGCCGTGGGTGGGGAGAGCGGTGGCGGTGCTTTGGCGGTGGTGTGTCGTGGGGAGGTTGGCTGTAGTGGTCGCGCGGGGGATGCGCAAGCGCCGGGGCAGAGCCCCTGGGGGCAGCTGTGCCGGGGAGGTGTGTCAGGGTTTCCCTGTTGGCTGCAGGGCGAGCTGTGGTGCCTCTTCTCCGCAGCTGAAGTTTCCCTTCCTGCCCAAGTGTCTTTTCCGCCTGTAATGGCCTGGTGTTGTCCGTGGTGTGTTTTCCTTTCACTTGTGTCTGGCCTTTGTTTTCGTCTTAGCTGGTCTTTCCTTTTCGTGTTGGGAAGGGTTGTGAAGTGATGTCACTTGTCAGAGCGTGGGGAGCCCCCTCCTGGAGCGAGGGCCTGGGGGTGGGGGCGGCTTGGGAGGAGGTGGCTCTGGGGGTAGGCACTTGAGCGTGGGCTGTGTTCCCGCATGGATCTGCCCCGTTGAAGCTGACGGGCACGGGGAGGAAAGGCTTGAGGGAAAAGGAAGAGGAAGAAGGGAAGAGTTTTGCTGCGGTTGCTGTTGCTGCCTTGGCCGCCTTGGCTGCCCGGCTGTGGTCCCGTGGGTGCACGTGCCCGCCCCTGTATCCCCGGGGTCTTGTGTTTTGTCTGCCCCCGGGGCTGAGGTGGGCCTGGAGACGGAACCGTGGCCCGTAAGTGAAGGGTCCCATGTTTGGGATGGCCTGAGGCCCTGCTCCTCTGAAGAGGAGGGGTGCCCAAGAGTCCTCGGGAGGTGGAGCCGGGGCAGCCAGCGTAGCTGCGGAGCTGGAGTGGCAGGAGGAGGAGGTTGCGCTGGCTGAGTTGTTGAGGTCCCTTGCAAGAGGGAGGATGGCATTGTGCTTGCGTGAGGGAGGCTGCCCCGTGTTTCCTGAAAGCGTGTGGAGCAGGGGAAAGGTGTGAAGGGTGTTGGTGGTGGCGGGCCGGGAGCCACGCTGTTGTCAGGCAGCGTTGTGTTGGAGGGTGCAGTGCTTGGGGTGGTGGCGCGTGCACGGTGGTTGGGCGTAGGTAGGTGCCGTCACGGCAGGAGGTAGGCTGACGTTGGAGGTCGCCGGCTGGACCTTGTCCGTGTTGCCCTAGAACAGCAGAGTTGGCGCTGCAAGGTGTTTTGAAGCAGCGCAGGCAGAGAGTTGTGGTGAGCAATGCCTGAAGCTGCAAGAGCCAGCGACCCCGAGTTGGGTCTGTGCCGTGCCGCTCCCTCCTAGACTCATGGCATGGTTTGGGATGGGTGGGGTTGGGCTGGGAGGGACCCTCAGAGGTCGCCGGGCCCAACCCGCCAGCAAGGGGCAGGGCCGTCTCAAGTAGAGGAGGTTCTGAGAGCCCCGTCCAGGCTGACCTGGGAGGTTTCCAGGGACGGGGCGCGCCCCACCTCTGTGGGCAACGTGTTGCAGCGTTTTGCCTCCCGGTTGGTCGCAGCGTGTTGCCTTCCTTGTAGGGAGCGTGAGCCGCCCCTCGTTTGGTTTGAAGCCAGTCCCCGCTGTGGTGTGGCTGCAGGCCCTTTGACCGAGTCGTCGGCCATCTTTCTTGTGAGCCCCCTGGAAGTGCCGAAAGGCCGCAGTAAGGTCTCCGCGGGGCCTTCCCTGCTGCAGGCTGAAGAAGCCCGTCTCTCTGAGCCTTTCGTCGCAGGAGAGGCGTTGCAAGGCTCTGACGGTGTCTGTGGCCCTGCTGTGGACGCGCTGCAAGAGGTGCGAGGCCTCCCTGTAGCGAGGCCTCCAGAGCTGAGGATCAGTTGGTGGAAAGCGGGGCGGGGGGTGGGAACTGTGGAGGAGACGGGCCGACACGGAGGCTCGGGTGACGCTGGCTGTTGAAAGCCTGGGAGAGGTTTTTGAGAGAGGTGGAGGAAAGCGCCTCCTTGGGGAGAGGTGTCAAGGGGGAGAGTGGGCACGGGGCCTGCAGAGCCCGTGTGGGGCAGGGCTTGGAGCAGGTGCTGAGTGGCGGTGGCTTCGCGCCACGCCGAAGGCTCGTTCCTTGTGCTTGTGAGACAAGATGCATTGGGCAAGGTCTTTGCAACAGGTCTTTATTTTGTGTGGAGTGAATAAATAGGTGAAGTCCCGCGGTGGCAATAAATAAGAGTTGTATAAATAAGGGGGTCAGTCAGTGGGGGCGGAGGGCGCGGGGCCGTTGCTGCAGCGGCTGTTGGCGTGGCTGAGGGTAGGCGGGATGAGAGAGGTGGGGCTGGGTCCGCCGGGGCTCCGGAAGTGTTGTTGTCGGTGTGGTGGGGCCGTGCGCGTGCGCGTTGGCCGCGGTGCTTGGGCTAACGGCGCATGGTGCGGGTGAGGTTGTGGAGGCGTTGGAAGCAGGCGCGAGCTTCGAGGCGGACGTGGTCCCAGGCGCAGGCGCTGTGGTTGTGGGTGTGGAGGAAGTCCTGGATGTGCGTGAAGTACCTGTCGATGCTGAGTCGCTGCCTTTTGAAGAGCGTGGCGCTGGCTGTCGGGCATTGCTCCAGGCGTTGGATGTAGTGCTGTAGGTGGTTGAGGAGGTGGTGGCGCGCGCCGGTGTCCCAGTGTTGTGGGGCGCTGTCGTTGCTGAGGGTGTGGAAGAGGTGCTGTAGGATGCGGAGGGCGGTGGCGGCGGCTTGCTGTGGGTGGCTGGTGTGGAGGAGGGTGTCGGGGAAGCGGAAGGGCGCCTGGTGTTGCTGGCAGGGCTGTGTCGGGCTGGGAGCCATGGCCTGGAGGAGCCGGAGGCCGTCCCAGGGGAAGGTGTCGTCGCCGGGCCGCAGGTGGTGGCAGGCGAGGGCGGTGGCGAGAGCCGTCAGGAGGAGCAGGAGCGGCGTGGCGCCGTGCGTCAGGCGGGGCTGCGGGGTTGCGGGCGCTGTCATGGTGGTTGGGTGGGTGTCGCTGTGCAGGAGCCCGGGCAGGCTTGGTGGTGTTGCGGGTGGTCGCTGTGCTTGGTGTGGTGCCGGGTGGCCGGCTTTATGTGGCGCGGCGGCTTCCCCTTCCTCGCTTTCCGATGGCAGCGAGTTTCCGGCTGTGGCTTTCAGTTTTGGCTGGTGGCTGTGGTGGTCTTGGGGAAGTGCGTTGTTGGGGTGGCCGTGGGTGGGGAGAGCGGTGGCGGTGCTTTGGCGGTGGTGTGTCGTGGGGAGGTTGGCTGTAGTGGTCGCGCGGGGGATGCGCAAGCGCCGGGGCAGAGCCCCTGGGGGCAGCTGTGCCGGGGAGGTGTGTCAGGGTTTCCCTGTTGGCTGCAGGGCGAGCTGTGGTGCCTCTTCTCCGCAGCTGAAGTTTCCCTTCCTGCCCAAGTGTCTTTTCCGCCTGTAATGGCCTGGTGTTGTCCGTGGTGTGTTTTCCTTTCACTTGTGTCTGGCCTTTGTTTTCGTCTTAGCTGGTCTTTCCTTTTCGTGTTGGGAAGGGTTGTGAAGTGATGTCACTTGTCAGAGCGTGGGGAGCCCCCTCCTGGAGCGAGGGCCTGGGGGTGGGGGCGGCTTGGGAGGAGGTGGCTCTGGGGGTAGGCACTTGAGCGTGGGCTGTGTTCCCGCATGGATCTGCCCCGTTGAAGCTGACGGGCACGGGGAGGAAAGGCTTGAGGGAAAAGGAAGAGGAAGAAGGGAAGAGTTTTGCTGCGGTTGCTGTTGCTGCCTTGGCCGCCTTGGCTGCCCGGCTGTGGTCCCGTGGGTGCACGTGCCCGCCCCTGTATCCCCGGGGTCTTGTGTTTTGTCTGCCCCCGGGGCTGAGGTGGGCCTGGAGACGGAACCGTGGCCCGTAAGTGAAGGGTCCCATGTTTGGGATGGCCTGAGGCCCTGCTCCTCTGAAGAGGAGGGGTGCCCAAGAGTCCTCGGGAGGTGGAGCCGGGGCAGCCAGCGTAGCTGCGGAGCTGGAGTGGCAGGAGGAGGAGGTTGCGCTGGCTGAGTTGTTGAGGTCCCTTGCAAGAGGGAGGATGGCATTGTGCTTGCGTGAGGGAGGCTGCCCCGTGTTTCCTGAAAGCGTGTGGAGCAGGGGAAAGGTGTGAAGGGTGTTGGTGGTGGCGGGCCGGGAGCCACGCTGTTGTCAGGCAGCGTTGTGTTGGAGGGTGCAGTGCTTGGGGTGGTGGCGCGTGCACGGTGGTTGGGCGTAGGTAGGTGCCGTCACGGCAGGAGGTAGGCTGACGTTGGAGGTCGCCGGCTGGACCTTGTCCGTGTTGCCCTAGAACAGCAGAGTTGGCGCTGCAAGGTGTTTTGAAGCAGCGCAGGCAGAGAGTTGTGGTGAGCAATGCCTGAAGCTGCAAGAGCCAGCGACCCCGAGTTGGGTCTGTGCCGTGCCGCTCCCTCCTAGACTCATGGCATGGTTTGGGATGGGTGGGGTTGGGCTGGGAGGGACCCTCAGAGGTCGCCGGGCCCAACCCGCCAGCAAGGGGCAGGGCCGTCTCAAGTAGAGGAGGTTCTGAGAGCCCCGTCCAGGCTGACCTGGGAGGTTTCCAGGGACGGGGCGCGCCCCACCTCTGTGGGCAACGTGTTGCAGCGTTTTGCCTCCCGGTTGGTCGCAGCGTGTTGCCTTCCTTGTAGGGAGCGTGAGCCGCCCCTCGTTTGGTTTGAAGCCAGTCCCCGCTGTGGTGTGGCTGCAGGCCCTTTGACCGAGTCGTCGGCCATCTTTCTTGTGAGCCCCCTGGAAGTGCCGAAAGGCCGCAGTAAGGTCTCCGCGGGGCCTTCCCTGCTGCAGGCTGAAGAAGCCCGTCTCTCTGAGCCTTTCGTCGCAGGAGAGGCGTTGCAAGGCTCTGACGGTGTCTGTGGCCCTGCTGTGGACGCGCTGCAAGAGGTGCGAGGCCTCCCTGTAGCGAGGCCTCCAGAGCTGAGGATCAGTTGGTGGAAAGCGGGGCGGGGGGTGGGAACTGTGGAGGAGACGGGCCGACACGGAGGCTCGGGTGACGCTGGCTGTTGAAAGCCTGGGAGAGGTTTTTGAGAGAGGTGGAGGAAAGCGCCTCCTTGGGGAGAGGTGTCAAGGGGGAGAGTGGGCACGGGGCCTGCAGAGCCCGTGTGGGGCAGGGCTTGGAGCAGGTGCTGAGTGGCGGTGGCTTCGCGCCACGCCGAAGGCTCGTTCCTTGTGCTTGTGAGACAAGATGCATTGGGCAAGGTCTTTGCAACAGGTCTTTATTTTGTGTGGAGTGAATAAATAGGTGAATAAATAGGTGAAGTCCCGCGGTGGCAATAAATAAGAGTTGTATAAATAAGGGGGTCAGTCAGTGGGGGCGGAGGGCGCGGGGCCGTTGCTGCAGCGGCTGTTGGCGTGGCTGAGGGTAGGCGGGATGAGAGAGGTGGGGCTGGGTCCGCCGGGGCTCCAGAAGTGTTGTTGTCGGTGTGGTGGGGCCGTGCGCGTGCGCGTTGGCCGCGGTGCTTGGGCTAACGGCGCATGGTGCGGGTGAGGTTGTGGAGGCGTTGGAAGCAGGCGCGAGCTTCGAGGCGGACGTGGTCCCAGGCGCAGGCGCTGTGGTTGTGGGTGTGGAGGAAGTCCTGGATGTGCGTGAAGTACCTGTCGATGCTGAGTCGCTGCCTTTTGAAGAGCGTGGCGCTGGCTGTCGGGCATTGCTCCAGGCGTTGGATGTAGTGCTGTAGGTGGTTGAGGAGGTGGTGGCGCGCGCCGGTGTCCCAGTGTTGTGGGGCGCTGTCGTTGCTGAGGGTGTGGAAGAGGTGCTGTAGGATGCGGAGGGCGGTGGCGGCGGCTTGCTGTGGGTGGCTGGTGTGGAGGAGGGTGTCGGGGAAGCGGAAGGGCGCCTGGTGTTGCTGGCAGGGCTGTGTCGGGCTGGGAGCCATGGCCTGGAGGAGCCGGAGGCCGTCCCAGGGGAAGGTGTCGTCGCCGGGCCGCAGGTGGTGGCAGGCGAGGGCGGTGGCGAGAGCCGTCAGGAGGAGCAGGAGCGGCGTGGCGCCGTGCGTCAGGCGGGGCTGCGGGGTTGCGGGCGCTGTCATGGTGGTTGGGTGGGTGTCGCTGTGCAGGAGCCCGGGCAGGCTTGGTGGTGTTGCGGGTGGTCGCTGTGCTTGGTGTGGTGCCGGGTGGCCGGCTTTATGTGGCGCGGCGGCTTCCCCTTCCTCGCTTTCCGATGGCAGCGAGTTTCCGGCTGTGGCTTTCAGTTTTGGCTGGTGGCTGTGGTGGTCTTGGGGAAGTGCGTTGTTGGGGTGGCCGTGGGTGGGGAGAGCGGTGGCGGTGCTTTGGCGGTGGTGTGTCGTGGGGAGGTTGGCTGTAGTGGTCGCGCGGGGGATGCGCAAGCGCCGGGGCAGAGCCCCTGGGGGCAGCTGTGCCGGGGAGGTGTGTCAGGGTTTCCCTGTTGGCTGCAGGGCGAGCTGTGGTGCCTCTTCTCCGCAGCTGAAGTTTCCCTTCCTGCCCAAGTGTCTTTTCCGCCTGTAATGGCCTGGTGTTGTCCGTGGTGTGTTTTCCTTTCACTTGTGTCTGGCCTTTGTTTTCGTCTTAGCTGGTCTTTCCTTTTCGTGTTGGGAAGGGTTGTGAAGTGATGTCACTTGTCAGAGCGTGGGGAGCCCCCTCCTGGAGCGAGGGCCTGGGGGTGGGGGCGGCTTGGGAGGAGGTGGCTCTGGGGGTAGGCACTTGAGCGTGGGCTGTGTTCCCGCATGGATCTGCCCCGTTGAAGCTGACGGGCACGGGGAGGAAAGGCTTGAGGGAAAAGGAAGAGGAAGAAGGGAAGAGTTTTGCTGCGGTTGCTGTTGCTGCCTTGGCCGCCTTGGCTGCCCGGCTGTGGTCCCGTGGGTGCACGTGCCCGCCCCTGTATCCCCGGGGTCTTGTGTTTTGTCTGCCCCCGGGGCTGAGGTGGGCCTGGAGACGGAACCGTGGCCCGTAAGTGAAGGGTCCCATGTTTGGGATGGCCTGAGGCCCTGCTCCTCTGAAGAGGAGGGGTGCCCAAGAGTCCTCGGGAGGTGGAGCCGGGGCAGCCAGCGTAGCTGCGGAGCTGGAGTGGCAGGAGGAGGAGGTTGCGCTGGCTGAGTTGTTGAGGTCCCTTGCAAGAGGGAGGATGGCATTGTGCTTGCGTGAGGGAGGCTGCCCCGTGTTTCCTGAAAGCGTGTGGAGCAGGCGAAAGGTGTGAAGGGTGTTGGTGGTGGCGGGCCGGGAGCCACGCTGTTGTCAGGCAGCGTTGTGTTGGAGGGTGCAGTGCTTGGGGTGGTGGCGCGTGCACGGTGGTTGGGCGTAGGTAGGTGCCGTCACGGCAGGAGGTAGGCTGACGTTGGAGGTCGCCGGCTGGACCTTGTCCGTGTTGCCCTAGAACAGCAGAGTTGGCGCTGCAAGGTGTTTTGAAGCAGCGCAGGCAGAGAGTTGTGGTGAGCAATGCCTGAAGCTGCAAGAGCCAGCGACCCCGAGTTGGGTCTGTGCCGTGCCGCTCCCTCCTAGACTCATGGCATGGTTTGGGCTGGGTCGGGTTGGGCTGGGAGGGACCCTCAGAGGTCGCCGGGCCCAACCCGCCAGCAAGGGGCAGGGCCGTCTCAAGTAGAGGAGGTTCTGAGAGCCCCGTCCAGGCTGACCTGGGAGGTTTCCAGGGACGGGGCGCGCCCCACCTCTGTGGGCAACGTGTTGCAGCGTTTTGCCTCCCGGTTGGTCGCAGCGTGTTGCCTTCCTTGTAGGGAGCGTGAGCCGCCCCTCGTTTGGTTTGAAGCCAGTCCCCGCTGTGGTGTGGCTGCAGGCCCTTTGACCGAGTCGTCGGCCATCTTTCTTGTGAGCCCCCTGGAAGTGCCGAAAGGCCGCAGTAAGGTCTCCGCGGGGCCTTCCCTGCTGCAGGCTGAAGAAGCCCGTCTCTCTGAGCCTTTCGTCGCAGGAGAGGCGTTGCAAGGCTCTGACGGTGTCTGTGGCCCTGCTGTGGACGCGCTGCAAGAGGTGCGAGGCCTCCCTGTAGCGAGGCCTCCAGAGCTGAGGATCAGTTGGTGGAAAGCGGGGCGGGGGGTGGGAACTGTGGAGGAGACGGGCCGACACGGAGGCTCGGGTGACGCTGGCTGTTGAAAGCCTGGGAGAGGTTTTTGAGAGAGGTGGAGGAAAGCGCCTCCTTGGGGAGAGGTGTCAAGGGGGAGAGTGGGCACGGGGCCTGCAGAGCCCGTGTGGGGCAGGGCTTGGAGCAGGTGCTGAGTGGCGGTGGCTTCGCGCCACGCCGAAGGCTCGTTCCTTGTGCTTGTGAGACAAGATGCATTGGGCAAGGTCTTTGCAACAGGTCTTTATTTTGTGTGGAGTGAATAAATAGGTGAATAAATAGGTGAAGTCCCGCGGTGGCAATAAATAAGAGTTGTATAAATAAGGGGGTCAGTCAGTGGGGGCGGAGGGCGCGGGGCCGTTGCTGCAGCGGCTGTTGGCGTGGCTGAGGGTAGGCGGGATGAGAGAGGTGGGGCTGGGTCCGCCGGGGCTCCAGAAGTGTTGTTGTCGGTGTGGTGGGGCCGTGCGCGTGCGCGTTGGCCGCGGTGCTTGGGCTAACGGCGCATGGTGCGGGTGAGGTTGTGGAGGCGTTGGAAGCAGGCGCGAGCTTCGAGGCGGACGTGGTCCCAGGCGCAGGCGCTGTGGTTGTGGGTGTGGAGGAAGTCCTGGATGTGCGTGAAGTACCTGTCGATGCTGAGTCGCTGCCTTTTGAAGAGCGTGGCGCTGGCTGTCGGGCATTGCTCCAGGCGTTGGATGTAGTGCTGTAGGTGGTTGAGGAGGTGGTGGCGCGCGCCGGTGTCCCAGTGTTGTGGGGCGCTGTCGTTGCTGAGGGTGTGGAAGAGGTGCTGTAGGATGCGGAGGGCGGTGGCGGCGGCTTGCTGTGGGTGGCTGGTGTGGAGGAGGGTGTCGGGGAAGCGGAAGGGCGCCTGGTGTTGCTGGCAGGGCTGTGTCGGGCTGGGAGCCATGGCCTGGAGGAGCCGGAGGCCGTCCCAGGGGAAGGTGTCGTCGCCGGGCCGCAGGTGGTGGCAGGCGAGGGCGGTGGCGAGAGCCGTCAGGAGGAGCAGGAGCGGCGTGGCGCCGTGCGTCAGGCGGGGCTGCGGGGTTGCGGGCGCTGTCATGGTGGTTGGGTGGGTGTCGCTGTGCAGGAGCCCGGGCAGGCTTGGTGGTGTTGCGGGTGGTCGCTGTGCTTGGTGTGGTGCCGGGTGGCCGGCTTTATGTGGCGCGGCGGCTTCCCCTTCCTCGCTTTCCGATGGCAGCGAGTTTCCGGCTGTGGCTTTCAGTTTTGGCTGGTGGCTGTGGTGGTCTTGGGGAAGTGCGTTGTTGGGGTGGCCGTGGGTGGGGAGAGCGGTGGCGGTGCTTTGGCGGTGGTGTGTCGTGGGGAGGTTGGCTGTAGTGGTCGCGCGGGGGATGCGCAAGCGCCGGGGCAGAGCCCCTGGGGGCAGCTGTGCCGGGGAGGTGTGTCAGGGTTTCCCTGTTGGCTGCAGGGCGAGCTGTGGTGCCTCTTCTCCGCAGCTGAAGTTTCCCTTCCTGCCCAAGTGTCTTTTCCGCCTGTAATGGCCTGGTGTTGTCCGTGGTGTGTTTTCCTTTCACTTGTGTCTGGCCTTTGTTTTCGTCTTAGCTGGTCTTTCCTTTTCGTGTTGGGAAGGGTTGTGAAGTGATGTCACTTGTCAGAGCGTGGGGAGCCCCCTCCTGGAGCGAGGGCCTGGGGGTGGGGGCGGCTTGGGAGGAGGTGGCTCTGGGGGTAGGCACTTGAGCGTGGGCTGTGTTCCCGCATGGATCTGCCCCGTTGAAGCTGACGGGCACGGGGAGGAAAGGCTTGAGGGAAAAGGAAGAGGAAGAAGGGAAGAGTTTTGCTGCGGTTGCTGTTGCTGCCTTGGCCGCCTTGGCTGCCCGGCTGTGGTCCCGTGGGTGCACGTGCCCGCCCCTGTATCCCCGGGGTCTTGTGTTTTGTCTGCCCCCGGGGCTGAGGTGGGCCTGGAGACGGAACCGTGGCCCGTAAGTGAAGGGTCCCATGTTTGGGATGGCCTGAGGCCCTGCTCCTCTGAAGAGGAGGGGTGCCCAAGAGTCCTCGGGAGGTGGAGCCGGGGCAGCCAGCGTAGCTGCGGAGCTGGAGTGGCAGGAGGAGGAGGTTGCGCTGGCTGAGTTGTTGAGGTCCCTTGCAAGAGGGAGGATGGCATTGTGCTTGCGTGAGGGAGGCTGCGCCGTGTTTCCTGAAAGCGTGTGGAGCAGGCGAAAGGTGTGAAGGGTGTTGGTGGTGGCGGGCCGGGAGCCACGCTGTTGTCAGGCAGCGTTGTGTTGGAGGGTGCAGTGCTTGGGGTGGTGGCGCGTGCACGGTGGTTGGGCGTAGGTAGGTGCCGTCACGGCAGGAGGTAGGCTGACGTTGGAGGTCGCCGGCTGGACCTTGTCCGTGTTGCCCTAGAACAGCAGAGTTGGCGCTGCAAGGTGTTTTGAAGCAGCGCAGGCAGAGAGTTGTGGTGAGCAATGCCTGAAGCTGCAAGAGCCAGCGACCCCGAGTTGGGTCTGTGCCGTGCCGCTCCCTCCTAGACTCATGGCATGGTTTGGGCTGGGTCGGGTTGGGCTGGGAGGGACCCTCAGAGGTCGCCGGGCCCAACCCGCCAGCAAGGGGCAGGGCCGTCTCAAGTAGAGGAGGTTCTGAGAGCCCCGTCCAGGCTGACCTGGGAGGTTTCCAGGGACGGGGCGCGCCCCACCTCTGTGGGCAACGTGTTGCAGCGTTTTGCCTCCCGGTTGGTCGCAGCGTGTTGCCTTCCTTGTAGGGAGCGTGAGCCGCCCCTCGTTT
The DNA here is from genome assembly GCF_023634085.1 of Falco cherrug. NCBI lineage: Eukaryota > Metazoa > Chordata > Aves > Falconiformes > Falconidae > Falco > Falco cherrug. The sequence continues at coordinate 9,881,979 of NC_073720.1, read as the reverse complement.
GGTTTGAAGCCAGTCCCCGCTGTGGTGTGGCTGCAGGCCCTTTGACCGAGTCGTCGGCCATCTTTCTTGTGAGCCCCCTGGAAGTGCCGAAAGGCCGCAGTAAGGTCTCCGCGGGGCCTTCCCTGCTGCAGGCTGAAGAAGCCCGTCTCTCTGAGCCTTTCGTCGCAGGAGAGGCGTTGCAAGGCTCTGACGGTGTCTGTGGCCCTGCTGTGGACGCGCTGCAAGAGGTGCGAGGCCTCCCTGTAGCGAGGCCTCCAGAGCTGAGGATCAGTTGGTGGAAAGCGGGGCGGGGGGTGGGAACTGTGGAGGAGACGGGCCGACACGGAGGCTCGGGTGACGCTGGCTGTTGAAAGCCTGGGAGAGGTTTTTGAGAGAGGTGGAGGAAAGCGCCTCCTTGGGGAGAGGTGTCAAGGGGGAGAGTGGGCACGGGGCCTGCAGAGCCCGTGTGGGGCAGGGCTTGGAGCAGGTGCTGAGTGGCGGTGGCTTCGCGCCACGCCGAAGGCTCGTTCCTTGTGCTTGTGAGACAAGATGCATTGGGCAAGGTCTTTGCAACAGGTCTTTATTTTGTGTGGAGTGAATAAATAGGTGAATAAATAGGTGAAGTCCCGCGGTGGCAATAAATAAGAGTTGTATAAATAAGGGGGTCAGTCAGTGGGGGCGGAGGGCGCGGGGCCGTTGCTGCAGCGGCTGTTGGCGTGGCTGAGGGTAGGCGGGATGAGAGAGGTGGGGCTGGGTCCGCCGGGGCTCCGGAAGTGTTGTTGTCGGTGTGGTGGGGCCGTGCGCGTGCGCGTTGGCCGCGGTGCTTGGGCTAACGGCGCATGGTGCGGGTGAGGTTGTGGAGGCGTTGGAAGCAGGCGCGAGCTTCGAGGCGGACGTGGTCCCAGGCGCAGGCGCTGTGGTTGTGGGTGTGGAGGAAGTCCTGGATGTGCGTGAAGTACCTGTCGATGCTGAGTCGCTGCCTTTTGAAGAGCGTGGCGCTGGCTGTCGGGCATTGCTCCAGGCGTTGGATGTAGTGCTGTAGGTGGTTGAGGAGGTGGTGGCGCGCGCCGGTGTCCCAGTGTTGTGGGGCGCTGTCGTTGCTGAGGGTGTGGAAGAGGTGCTGTAGGATGCGGAGGGCGGTGGCGGCGGCTTGCTGTGGGTGGCTGGTGTGGAGGAGGGTGTCGGGGAAGCGGAAGGGCGCCTGGTGTTGCTGGCAGGGCTGTGTCGGGCTGGGAGCCATGGCCTGGAGGAGCCGGAGGCCGTCCCAGGGGAAGGTGTCGTCGCCGGGCCGCAGGTGGTGGCAGGCGAGGGCGGTGGCGAGAGCCGTCAGGAGGAGCAGGAGCGGCGTGGCGCCGTGCGTCAGGCGGGGCTGCGGGGTTGCGGGCGCTGTCATGGTGGTTGGGTGGGTGTCGCTGTGCAGGAGCCCGGGCAGGCTTGGTGGTGTTGCGGGTGGTCGCTGTGCTTGGTGTGGTGCCGGGTGGCCGGCTTTATGTGGCGCGGCGGCTTCCCCTTCCTCGCTTTCCGATGGCAGCGAGTTTCCGGCTGTGGCTTTCAGTTTTGGCTGGTGGCTGTGGTGGTCTTGGGGAAGTGCGTTGTTGGGGTGGCCGTGGGTGGGGAGAGCGGTGGCGGTGCTTTGGCGGTGGTGTGTCGTGGGGAGGTTGGCTGTAGTGGTCGCGCGGGGGATGCGCAAGCGCCGGGGCAGAGCCCCTGGGGGCAGCTGTGCCGGGGAGGTGTGTCAGGGTTTCCCTGTTGGCTGCAGGGCGAGCTGTGGTGCCTCTTCTCCGCAGCTGAAGTTTCCCTTCCTGCCCAAGTGTCTTTTCCGCCTGTAATGGCCTGGTGTTGTCCGTGGTGTGTTTTCCTTTCACTTGTGTCTGGCCTTTGTTTTCGTCTTAGCTGGTCTTTCCTTTTCGTGTTGGGAAGGGTTGTGAAGTGATGTCACTTGTCAGAGCGTGGGGAGCCCCCTCCTGGAGCGAGGGCCTGGGGGTGGGGGCGGCTTGGGAGGAGGTGGCTCTGGGGGTAGGCACTTGAGCGTGGGCTGTGTTCCCGCATGGATCTGCCCCGTTGAAGCTGACGGGCACGGGGAGGAAAGGCTTGAGGGAAAAGGAAGAGGAAGAAGGGAAGAGTTTTGCTGCGGTTGCTGTTGCTGCCTTGGCCGCCTTGGCTGCCCGGCTGTGGTCCCGTGGGTGCACGTGCCCGCCCCCTGTATCCCCGGGGTCTTGTGTTTTGTCTGCCCCCGGGGCTGAGGTGGGCCTGGAGACGGAACCGTGGCCCGTAAGTGAAGGGTCCCATGTTTGGGATGGCCTGAGGCCCTGCTCCTCTGAAGAGGAGGGGTGCCCAAGAGTCCTCGGGAGGTGGAGCCGGGGCAGCCAGCGTAGCTGCGGAGCTGGAGTGGCAGGAGGAGGAGGTTGCGCTGGCTGAGTTGTTGAGGTCCCTTGCAAGAGGGAGGATGGCATTGTGCTTGCGTGAGGGAGGCTGCCCCGTGTTTCCTGAAAGCGTGTGGAGCAGGCGAAAGGTGTGAAGGGTGTTGGTGGTGGCGGGCCGGGAGCCACGCTGTTGTCAGGCAGCGTTGTGTTGGAGGGTGCAGTGCTTGGGGTGGTGGCGCGTGCACGGTGGTTGGGCGTAGGTAGGTGCCGTCACGGCAGGAGGTAGGCTGACGTTGGAGGTCGCCGGCTGGACCTTGTCCGTGTTGCCCTAGAACAGCAGAGTTGGCGCTGCAAGGGTGTTTTGAAGCAGCGCAGGCAGAGAGTTGTGGTGAGCAATGCCTGAAGCTGCAAGAGCCAGCGACCCCGAGTTGGGTCTGTGCCGTGCCGCTCCCTCCTAGACTCATGGCATGGTTTGGGCTGGGTCGGGTTGGGCTGGGAGGGGACCCTCAGAGGTCGCCGGGCCCAACCCGCCAGCAAGGGGCAGGGCCGTCTCAAGTAGAGGAGGTTCTGAGAGCCCCGTCCAGGCTGACCTGGGAGGTTTCCAGGGACGGGGCGCGCCCCACCTCTGTGGGCAACGTGTTGCAGCGTTTTGCCTCCCGGTTGGTCGCAGCGTGTTGCCTTCCTTGTAGGGAGCGTGAGCCGCCCCTCGTTTGGTTTGAAGCCAGTCCCCGCTGTGGTGTGGCTGCAGGCCCTTTGACCGAGTCGTCGGCCATCTTTCTTGTGAGCCCCCTGGAAGTGCCGAAAGGCCGCAGTAAGGTCTCCGCGGGGCCTTCCCTGCTGCAGGCTGAAGAAGCCCGTCTCTCTGAGCCTTTCGTCGCAGGAGAGGCGTTGCAAGGCTCTGACGGTGTCTGTGGCCCTGCTGTGGACGCGCTGCAAGAGGTGCGAGGCCTCCCTGTAGCGAGGCCTCCAGAGCTGAGGATCAGTTTGGTGGAAAGCGGGGCGGGGGGTGGGAACTGTGGAGGAGACGGGCCGACACGGAGGCTCGGGTGACGCTGGCTGTGAAAGCCTGGGAGAGGTTTTTGAGAGAGGTGGAGGAAAGCGCCTCCTTGGGGAGAGGTGTCAAGGGGGAGAGTGGGCACGGGGCCTGCAGAGCCCGTGTGGGGCAGGGCTTGGAGCAGGTGCTGAGTGGCGGTGGCTTCGCGCCATGCCGAAGGCTCGTTCCTTGTGCTTGTGAGACAAGATGCATTGGGCAAGGTCTTTGCAACAGGTCTTTATTTTGTGTGGAGTGAATAAATAGGTGAATAAATAGGTGAAGTCCCGCGGTGGCAATAAATAAGAGTTGTATAAATAAGGGGGTCAGTCCAGTGGGGGCGGAGGGGCGCGGGGCCGTTGCTGCAGCGGCTGTTGGCGTGGCTGAGGGTAGGCGGGATGAGAGAGGTGGGGCTGGGTCCGCCGGGGCTCCAGAAGTGTTGTTGTCGGTGTGGTGGGGCCTGTGCGCGTGCGCGTTGGCCGCGGTGCTTGGGCTAACGGCGCATGGTGCGGGTGAGGTTGTGGAGGCGTTGGAAGCAGGCGCGAGCTTCGAGGCGGACGTGGTCCAGGCGCAGGCGCTGTGGTTGTGGGTGTGGAGGAAGTCCTGGATGTGCGTGAAGTACCTGTCGATGCTGAGTCGCTGCCTTTTGAAGAGCGTGGCGCTGGCTGTCGGGCATTGCTCAGGCGTTGGATGTAGTGCTGTAGGTGGTTAGAGGAGGTGGTGGCGCGCGCCGGTGTCCCAGTGTTGTGGGGCGCTGTCGTTGCTGAGGGTGTGGAAGAGGTGCTGTAGGATGCGGAGGGCGGTGGCGGCGGCTTGCTGTGGGTGGCTGGTGTGGAGGAGGGTGTCGGGGAAGCGAAGGGCGCCTGGTGTTGCTGGCCGGGCTGTGTCGGGCTGGGAGCCATGGCCTGGAGGAGCCGAGGGCCGTCCCAGGGGAAGGTGTCGTCGCCGGGCCGCAGGTGGTGGCAGGCTGAGGGCGGTGGCGAGAGCCGTCAGGAGGAGCAGGAGCGGCGTGGCGCCCGTGCGTCAGGCGGGGCTGCGGGGTTGCGGGCGCTGTCATGGTGGTTGGGTGGGTGTCGCTGTGCAGGAGCCCGGGCAGGCTTGGTGGTGTTGCGGGTGGTCGCTGTGCTTGGTGTGGTGCCGGTGGGCCGGCTTTATGTGGCGCGGCGGCTTCCCCCTTCCTCGCTTTCCGATGGCAGCGAGTTTCCGGCTGTGGCTTTCAGTTTTGGCTGGTGGCTGTGGTGGTCTTGGGGAAGTGCGTTGTTGGGGTGGCCGTGGGTGGGGAGAGCGGTGGCGGTGCTTTGGCGGTGGTGTGTCGTGGGGAGGTGGCTGTAGTGGTCGCGCGGGGGATGCGCAAGCGCCGGGGCAGAGCCCCTGGGGGCAGCTGTGCCGGGGAGGTGTGTCAGGGTTTCCCTGTTGGCTGCAGGGCGAGCTGTGGTGCCTCTTCTCCGCAGCTGAAGTTTCCCTTCCTGCCCAAGTGTTCTTTTCCGCCTGTAATGGCCTGGTGTTGTCCGTGGTGTGTTTTCCTTTCACTTGTGTCTGGCCTTTGTTTTCGTCTTAGCTGGTCTTTCCTTTTCGTGTTGGGAAGGGTTGTGAAGTGATGTCACTTGTCAGAGCGTGGGGAGCCCCCTCCTGGAGCGAGGGCCTGGGGGTGGGGGCGGCTTGGGAGGAGGTGGCTCTGGGGGTAGGCACTTGAGCGTGGGCTGTGTTCCCGCATGGATCTGCCCCGTTGAAGCTGACGGGCACGGGGAGGAAAGGCTTGAGGGAAAAGGAAGAGGAAGAAGGGAAGAGTTTTGCTGCGGTTGCTGTTGCCTGCCTTGGCGCCTTGGCTGCCCGGCTGTGGTCCCGTGGGTGCACGTGCCCGCCCCTGTATCCCCGGGGTCTTGTGTTTTGTCTGCCCCCGGGGCTGAGGTGGGCCTGGAGACGGAACCGTGGCCCGTAAGTGAAGGGTCCCATGTTTGGGATGGCCTGAGGCCCTGCTCCTCTGAAGAGGAGGGGTGCCCAAGAGTCCTCGGGAGGTGGAGCCGGGGCAGCCAGCGTAGCTGCGGAGCTGGAGTGGCAGGAGGAGGAGGTTGCGCTGGCTGAGTTGTTGAGGTCCCTTGCAAGAGGGAGGATGGCATTGTGCTTGCGTGAGGGAGGCTGCCCCGTGTTTCCTGAAAGCGTGTGGAGCAGGGGAAAGGTGTGAAGGGTGTTGGTGGTGGCGGGCCGGGAGCCACGCTGTTGTCAGGGCAGCGTTGTGTTGGAGGGTGCAGTGCTTGGGGTGGTGGCGCGTGCACGGTGGTTGGGCGTAGGTAGGTGCCGTCACGGCAGGAGGTAGGCTGACGTTGGAGGTCGCCGGCTGGACCTTGTCCGTGTTGCCCTAGAACAGCAGAGTTGGCGCTGCAAAGGTGTTTTGAAGCAGCGCAGGCAGAGAGTTGTGGTGAGCAATGCCTGAAGCTGCAAGAGCCAGCGACCCCGAGTTGGGTCTGTGCCGTGCCGCTCCCTCCTAGACTCATGGCATGGTTTGGGCTGGGTCGGGTTGGGCTGGGAGGGACCCTCAGAGGTCGCCGGGCCCAACCCGCCAGCAAGGGGCAGGGCCGTCTCAAGTAGAGGAGGTTCTGAGAGCCCCGTCCAGGCTGACCTGGGAGGTTTCCAGGGACGGGGCGCGCCCCACCCTCTGTGGGCAACGTGTTGCAGCGTTTTGCCTCCCGGTTGGTCGCAGCGTGTTGCCTTCTTGTAGGGAGCGTGAGCCGCCCCTCGTTTGGTTTGAAGCCAGTCCCCGCTGTGGTGTGGCTGCAGGCCCTTTGACCGAGTCGTCGGCCATCTTTCTTGTGAGCCCCCTGGAAGTGCCGAAAGGCCGCAGTAAGGGTCTCCGCGGGGCCTTCCCTGCTGCAGGCTGAAGAAGCCCGTCTCTCTGAGCCTTTCGTCGCAGGAGAGGCGTTGCAAGGCTCTGACGGTGTCTGTGGCCCTGCTGTGGACGCGCTGCAAGAGGTGCGAGGGCCTCCCTGTAGCGAGGCCTCCAGAGCTGAGGATCAGTTGGTGGAAAGCGGGGCGGGGGGTGGGAACTGTGGAGGAGACGGGCCGACACGGAGGCTCGGGTGACGCTGGCTGTTGAAAGCCTGGGAGAGGTTTTTGAGAGAGGTGGAGGAAAGCGC